>NW_025335701.1:10530155-10663037 GCF_004798865.1 Varanus komodoensis | reverse complement strand
GAGTCTCCTCTTCTCCAGGCTGAAGAGACCCAGAGGGGATATGTTGGCGACATACAGGTATGTGAGGGGGTGTCACACGGAGGTGGGTAGAGACCTGTTCTCCCCTGCAGAGGAAGGCAGGACGCGCTCCAACAGAGCAAAGCTCAGGGAACCCAGGTTCAATTTGGATGCCAGGAAGCACTTCCTGACAGTTAGGACCCCGAGGGTGTGGAATGGGCTTCCCCAGGAGGTGGTTGAGGCCCCATCTGGGAGGGTGTTCAAAGATAGGCTGGACGTGCACATGGTGGGCATGTTGTGAGTGGAGCCGGCTGGTGCCGGAGGTCAAACTAGATGGCCCGGGAGTCCCCTTGTGACTTACTCTGTTTCTATGTTTCTATGGATGCACCTGCAAATATTGATATGTTCCAATGCAAAGTTTTCCCATATTGTAACCTCCTCCCAAAAAGAGGCAACTGATATGGCTAAAGGAGCTTTAAGGGTATCACAGCTCCTTCACATTAGCCAAATTTAAAAAACAAAAAATGTCTGATTAAACAGACATTGCAATGTCCAATAAACATGAACCAGGAATTTTGGACAACTGAGGCATAATCTGGGATTCACTGGAGCTTGAGGCAGGTGCTAAAGCAGCAATGCTGATTCATTGAAAAGGGCTAATTCCCTCTTTTGATCCTGTTTAAGTGCCTATGTATTGTATTTGTTCAGCATAATAAATATTTGCAGACATGGATCCGGATCAGCCTCAGGAAGTGTTTCCAATAGCAGAGAAGTGTGAAGCTGTAGGAATTGCAGGGGCAAACTTTGCTGATGACTTGTTGCAGTGGCAAGTATTGCCATTCAGCTGTAGAAAGAACATAATCCTTCCATAGCGATGTGGTTGTTGGGAGCTGAGGTTCCTCCACACATTCTATGCCACAGGCCTTTCCCTTGCAAAGCATTCTTTATTGACCAAAAGTGCGAAACACCCAGAGTGAATCTCTGAGGATGCACAGAGTGGTTCATTGGGCCCAGTCTAGTGTTCACTTCCAGGAACTCTTTATGAGTGTGCCTGGGGCCCTTCGCTTTGGGAGGGGTCTTCTGAAATGAGCACCCCTCATTGCCGCATACTGACCCTCCAACTGGGCCGCCTTTTCTGCCGACACCGTTTCATGGGGTCTGGAGTCCGGGCTGGCTGGACCTTGTCTGAGGAGATCGCCTGCTCTGCATCCACTCCTGCGCAACCGCGCAATTTTGGCTATTCCCAGAGGCCGCTTCTCTACCTGGGGTGTCTCACCTTGAACTAGGACACCCTGCTCCCCTCCCAATTCTGCAGTCAGACACGTGAAGTTTATGCACACTAATGCTCACAGAAAGCCGCTACGTACGAGAACAATGAAGAAGGGGGTTGAAATCGCTACATATCTTAATAGAACGCATCGTCCACATATTCCTAGGCGAAAAGGACTCTTATTCATGATCATTCAATTTTCTCTGAATGCATCGGTGCATTCAACCAACTTTCGACCACATTGATCAGGGGTGGCGATCACTGCGTTGAACCATCAGCAGTTTGGAAAATGGATGTTTGGCTTCTCTGTCTGAAATTCGAAGAGCCGGATAGAACGGAAATTGCAACAAACTTGTTGGTACAGCATCTTTCAAATCCTTTCCCAGCAAGCCGCACCCAACAATGTTGGTCCAGAAGCGCATTCCATGAGAAACTTGAAATTAAACATTCAAATGTGGAAGAAACTTAAATGGAGAGTTTCATTCATCTGTTAGCAACCCGGGCTTCAAATATGTAGCTCTTAAAAGGCTGCGATTGAAGTCTGGTGCCCTCAGTCATGTTTCTGATCCTGAATTGGAGCTGCGAGGTCTTTTTTCTGGCAGGTCCGTAATATTTAGGAATTAACTGGGGGGCAAGTCTATCCTAGGCCTTTCCATCCTGGGAATACTGGCACCTCTTCAACTGTCCTGGTGCAAAGGACAATTGACTTTTCTTCTGGCTCAGTTTTGACAGGAATTCAACAAAGAGTTTTCATGTTTGGGACAAAAAGAATTTGAGCTTTGCACATCTGAATGCTGCAGAAAAAGTGGAAGCATCTTGATTCAGCCCTCTTTAGCTGAGACCTGCCAAGTCTGGAGCTTCTAGCAACTGAACAAAACTGCGCTGCTTGCAGTATTGGCACATTGATGCATTGTATGCGCGCCATTTAACCAGTGCTCCCCACAGCAGTGCTGTCCTTTGTGTTGCGGAATGATAACGAATAATTCAGTTTGTAACAGTGACGAAGTCAATGGCGAGCGGAGGAGATGCTGCCAAGCGGCAGTCCCCGTGCAAAGGCTGGGAGGTGTAGCTCTCCTGCGGGTGAAGCGGGACTCGGAAATCATTCGGGGAAGAACAAGGCGCTCGTGTGGCCACACGCCTCGGGCATTGGATTCGCAAGGCGTGGCCTGGCGCTTGGAAGCAGGACGACGAATTTTCAGTGACTCGGGAAAGGGCGTTTGATCCAGGATAGCGGGAAATAGCGCAGGAATTTATCCTCGGCCCGAGATAAGCAACTTCTGCAGCGGCAGCACAGAGAGGGAGACGATGCTTGGCGTGGTGTCGGTCTGGGCGGGCATGGGCCTGTCTTTGACCCCGGACTTGGCGATGCTCGTGCGGCGGCCTGTGGGGAAGCGCAGAACTGCCACCGCCCTCCGATCCGCTCCGCTCCCACGGCCACTGCTTCCGTGTTTCTGAGCAGTTGGGGCAGGGGGGCAGAAAGGGCCAAGGGCAAAGGAAGGCAAGCTGAAGCACCGGAGCCGCCGCCACCATCGCCGCCGCCGCCATCTCAAAGGGCTGCTGCCACTAACAAATCCCTCGCGCTGGCATCTTCACACTTTGCAATGGAAGAAACAGCCAGGCAAAAACCAGGAAAACACTGAATGCTTGGCCAGGGGGGAGCGGGGTACGGTCAAGGGGAGGACGTAGCGCTGTCAGGAAGCCTCGCAGGGTGGACTGGGGCCTCAGGTGGGCTGGATTTGATCCTGGCGGCCCGCAGTTCTGCCCCTTTGTGCCATGGAATTGCCTCATTTTCGATGCAGCCGCATCTTTGCACTTTTATGCTGCCTCTCGTAAAGAATTAATCTCTGGACATGCACACTGGAGCCTCAAGAGAGGCATCACTTTAACTGCAGAAATTATGAAATGCTGAATACACCCCTCTCCCAGGACTCTTGTTAATATTATTTCTGTGTCAGAGCTAATAATCCAAGAGGATTGAATTTTAAATGTTTCTTTTCTTTTTCTTTTGGCTCTCTCAACTCCTACTAAACTTTTATAGCATCGATATTCCCCAGTCGCACCGTAAAAGCTGTACCTTGCACTCCCTTCCATTTGTGCCCCAAGACTGTATAATGCAGCCATCTGCAGTTTCTCACCGTTTCCACTGAACAAACAAGGAGTAACAAGAAAACCAGCCGCAATTTTGGTTCTTGCAATTTTGCAGTGCAGTACTAAGGATGCCCCTGCCAAAAAAAAGAAAAGCTTTGTGGCACGAAGAGGGCAAGGGAGGATTCACGTGGTATTTGCACGTGGCGGTTCCAAAATCATCGCGGTGGTCCAGCTCGGAATGCCACTCATCTTTCCTGAGCAGGGAGACTGGGCCGGGAGACCCCTCGCTGCCCTGGAGCCAGCGGCGAGGTCCCCGCCTGTGTGCTGCCTTTGCACTTGGGCAGGGCCAGCTGGATCGGCAGAGCGCACGCTCCGATCGAGGACTGCCTGCGCTGCAGATGCGGAGTCCTGATCCAGGATGCGTGAGGGATCCATTTCGGGGGTGGAAATCCACCGGATTCCCTGGGCTCAGCCCCCCGGCCTCCAGCCCACGCTCGCACAGCCGCGAGTCCGCTGTTCTGGCACGTGCACGTGCCCCTTCCACACGTGACTCGCAGCCGCCGTTTGTGCTGTGGACAAAAGTTACTGGGAGAGCAAAGTCACATATTTTGTCTTTCTTCATATAGTTTTCTGTTTATAACCTGCTTCTGCTGCTTCAAGCTTTTGAATTTTCCTGATATTTTTATTGCGCATTTATCCTTTGCTGTTATGAATCATGTAAGCGTCAGCGGTGGGGAGATCTAGGAATGAAAGTATAACAGGGACAGTTGTACCAGTGGGATTCCCACCTGGTTCGGCTTGCCTCCGAAGCCAGGGCCAAGCTTGAGCGGAAGGTGCCCGGTCAGATGATGGACGCTGGGACCCAGCACATGCCGCGCCACTGACTAGTGGCCCACTGGGCTGAGCCCTGGGTCAGCACCGGGCCTGGGAGCGGCCAGCAAGGCGCTTCCTGGGCTTCCGCAGGAGGGGAACCAGGTCACGGGCCAAGCGTGTCCCGAGGCCGCCCTGCAATCCAGCAGATCCTTTTGCCGTCGAAAGTTGCACATATTTCTGCAGAAGCCTTAGGACGGATGACTGAGGCACGGCTGAGGGTCTTGCCTCAGACTGGTTTCGATTTACCAAAATTCATTTTTTTCACATGCAACATGGAAAGATTTGCTATTAAAATAAATGTGGGATAAATGGAAACTGAGCCTTGGGGCTCTGAGCACTTAGTGCTGAAACATCTGACTTGGAAACCCACACTAGCGCTGAATTTTGGTAGCACCCTGAACGGGCTGTTCTAGCACTCGTCACTGGGCCCAGGGTGCATCAAGGAAGTTCTCAGCACTTCTCATGAATTCTCCTGATTGCTCCAAAGTCAATATTTTTACTCCTCATCCCCATGGGAACAAGCACGATTTCCGCCCCTTAAATGAGTCCTGCCGAAAAGATTATTTCAAAGCCTCAAGCAAGTCACGGGCACTTCCTGAGATATATTCAAATTTTGTGGGTGTTGGGGTTTTACATCCCATCAGATTTTCCCCCTTGAGGTGTTATATTTCTGAACACCGAAGCTTTCTAAACTTTAAATATGTGTCGACTTTGCACAGTTTTGGATGTGCGCCAGGCAATGCATGAGTGAGATGCAGAGCAAGACTCTCCGAGCGGCAGAAGAGAGGAAGGAGGTGGCTTCTGCTCCAACTCCAAAGAAGGCTTTGCCAGAGCATCCCCTACCACAGTGGTGGCGAACCTGTGGCACACGTCCCACAGCGGGCACACAGAGCGGGCAGGTGAGCCAAGGCGCCCCAGCATCCGAGCATCGGATAACAGCGCGCATGGGGGCCGTGCGCAGGCTCGGAAAGGAGCAGTGGCGCCAGGCAATGAGGTCACGAGCCACAACCCATTAGCTACAATTTGTCTGAGCTTTCACATGGCCAGTCAGTGCGCTGCCAAGGATATATATATATTTACCTGGACTGGCTGTGAGTTTGAATACATTCGTTTTTATTAATACGAGATTTTAACTCTGAGTTTTCTTATGAAAAATTGAAAATTAATATCTAAGATTGAGCAAAGAGATGTTCTACTTAAGAGTCTGAGATTCTTTTAATGTTGTGCTGTCCTCCTGGCATATTTGAATCTGCAGCATCGTATGTAGTTGTTTGTGAAGAATTTATGAAAACGGAAACCTCCGTGTCCGGGCGTAATTGCCATGCTGGCACTTTGCGAGAAGCAGGTGGGTTCCGGGTGGCAGTGTGGGCACACGTCTGGAAAGGGTCGCCCCCGCCGCCCTCCCTGCCGTCCGCCCCAGGCAGATCCCCATCGGGACCTGACCGGAAGCACCAACAAGCCAAGCCTGCTCTGTTGCCTCTTGCCCTGAAGGTTTGCTTTCCGACTGTCCAAGCCCCACTGCGACTCGACCCCTGCCTGCTCACTGCCCTTCTGCCTGGTCCCAAGACGCTGCCCTGTTTGTGAGGGTTCTTGAGGAGTGAAAGGGAGAACTGGAAGGAGGTCTCCAAAGGAGGGTCTCCGTCAGCTTCTACTTTGGTGTAAGCACCGGCTCTCCTTGCAGAGACCCCTCAGCAAGGGCTCTGAGCATCTTTCGGCCCCAGCACTGACTTCCGCTTTGGAGAAGCTCACAGGGACAACATTCCAGCAATGGGTGAGGCTGAAAGCAAAGGGACTCAGGCCAGAAATAGCAAAGCGCCAGCGTATTTCAGGTTATTGTGTGTACTACCAGCAAGGAAGCCCTGAGAGAGAAATTTCGACCTTCTGGTACAGGAGGCAGAAATGCACAGAAAACAGGAAACCACCAAACAAAGGGGCAGAGGAACCACAGAAGGCTGGAGGGAGGCCCAGGCAGGAGGTTGCCAGAGCCTGCCCTGCCCCATTGCCCCAGCTTCCCTCCAGACAGGTTCCTCTGTTCAGGGCTGCAGTCAGCTCCGCTGCCAAATTGATCTGGCCACGGAGCTGCTCCAGCCTTCCATTGACGTTCCATCCCAGTTTGGCCGAGAGCCTCACTTCAGCTCGTTCTCCACCGCTGTCCAGCCTCACTAATAGCACAAAGGATGCAGATCCCTTCTCTCTAGGAAGGGATTTTGTGTGCACGTTTGCAAGGACCTGCCCTAACCCCAGGTGCTGCGGAAGCGGATATTGCATCATCCGAAGGGTTCAAGTGCAATGGTAAGAGAAGGGTGGATTTTGTGCATTTTGGTTCACAGAGTTTCCCACAGTTCTTGCCTGTGGAACATGGTGCACAAGGAGCTCTTTAAATCGCGCCAGCAGTGAACTCTGATGAAAATCAGCATTGCTGGGGAGCCGGGACAGGATGAAATGCTGGGTCCAAGACTCGCGCTTGTGTGCATGGGGAAGGCTCCTCTTTTGGGGGACAAAGATGGATCAGCACAGAGACTGTCCCAAAAGGGAAGTGGTTTAAAACTTCCCCTTTCGTGTCTCGTCGCTTTTAGAAAAAGCGTCTTGTGATTTCTCCAAGAATAAACAAACCCAAATCATTCTCTCTCTCTCTCTCTGAATATACCTGAAGCATAAGGCCAGAAACATCAGTTCTAGAATAGATTACTCAGCAATTTGCAAAATATTGTACAATTCTGTTTCACCTGCTCGACATGGCTTAAAGGGGGGTGGGCCACATGGACCCCAAGCGCAAACCTACCCGTCCCACTGCCCCCCCCCTTGCTGAAATACAGAGGTGTAGCGTGCGCGCACATAGGCAACGCTCCAGCAATGGGCGAAGCCGAAGGAGAGGGGCGGGGACATCAGTACCAAGATTCCTGGCATGCTTTGGTTTCATGCCCCTTGAGATCGGTGAGGGAGCCGCTGCTGCAGGAGCCCTCCCCGGAGGCGGCAAAAAGGGCATCCACCCGAGGCAGGGCCGTCTCTGTGGTGGCGCCAGATTGTAGCATGCGCTCCCCAGAGAGGTTCCCCTGGCGCTGAGCCTATATTCTTTTCTGTGCCTAGTCAAAATCTTTTTATTCAAGCGTTATTTTAAAAATCAGTATTTTAATGGTTTTAACCCTCACTTTTGATTTATTTTTATTGGTTATATATTGTTTTATTATATTGTGGTATTGGTTGTTTTATTGGATTCTGATTTTAATTGTTGTAAGCCATCCTGAGATGTTATACATAAAGGATGGCATATAAAAGTTTTAAATAAATAAATAAAGCTCGTCCTGCCAGTAATGAGGCCTTTGGAGAGGAATTTCCACTTACTCGACTGGGAAAAGTTGTGTGCTTGCCAGGGAACCCTGGTGAGGCCTGGGGCCACTCGGGGAAGCTGATGGTGCTGGTTTGGGATGTCAGAGAAACCAGATTCAGCCTGCTAGCCTGAAGACTGGCTTTTGAAATAAGTGCATGTGTTTTTAACAACGGGGAAAGAACTTGTAGCCAATCATAAACACAGAGCTGTCTGATTCTCTGTTCTCCTCTTGCCTCGTCTTCTCTTTGGGAAAGATTCTGAACGTGGGACCGTCTTCTGGCAGGCAGGCAGCCACTTTCGCTGAAGACGTCCAGGGAAATGTCAGCTAACCCAGGGCCTCTTGGCCTTGCGAAGGCTGACACATGGGTCAGCACAGGACCCACCACGGAGCAGCCAGCCAGGCCTCTGAGCACGGCGGACGGGGCGGGACAGCAGAGCTTCAGTTTGCAATGTGCAACGGAGGAAAGAGTCGTCCTGTTCGTCCTACAAACTAACGGAGCCTCCCCCAGTCTGTCACTCTTCAGAGCACAAACGGCCGCACTGAGCTGTAATTCAACACCTTGGGAGAGCACCAGGCTTGTGCAGACGGCGTGATCTCATTTTCGTTCCTTCTGATTAAATTACTCAAGTCTAGTGTCTGATTTATGCACACTGCACATCAAAACTGCCAAGAGGGCCACATCCGTTCCAAAAGCCGGGTCTCCTCTACTGAGTCAACATGCTCATGGAATCCAAGAATAGTAGGGCTGGAAGGGCACAGAGAGCCATCAGGTCCAACCCCCCGCTCAGGGCAGGACTCCCGGTTCAGCCATCCCTCTCGGACGCTGCCCAGTTGCGCCTTGAATGCCTCAGTGTGGGAGAGCCCGCCACCTCCCCAGGCCATGGGTTCCACTGCTGTAGCGCTCCAACAGCCAGGAAGCCCTTCCTGAGGTCCAGCTGGAACCTGGCTTCCTGCAACTTGAGCCCGTGATTCCGTGTCCTGCACTCGGGGATGATGGAGAAGAGGCCCTGGCCTTCCGCCATGCGACAGCCTTCCAGGTACTTGGCACCTTAAGATGCCACCACGAGGCTGCTTCCTCTCCCTCCTCATCCCCTTTCCTTCTTGCGCTTGCCCTGTGTGACTGCGAGCCTGCAAGTGCAAGGTGTCGCGTCCGGTCTCAGCCCCTGCACTCTCTCGCCTCGGGAGCAGGGTGCAAACTGCTCAACGAAAGAAGCAAGAATGGCCTTGCCGCCCTTGGAGAGGCCCACGCACAGCGACGCTGCCTGGATCGCCCACCTGGGTGTATCTTCGACCTGCCCCCTGCAGAGCCGCAGCACGCAGCCAGCCCTCTGCATGGGTAATGCTCTCATGACTCCAGAATCAAGAGCAAACAAATAATCCAAGCATATCTGATGCGGTGCGCAAGGCAAGGGGATCGGGGCTTCCCCCACACAAATGGGGCTCCTTCCGCGAACACACAGTCACGCTTCAAGAGGGCCTTCTTGGTAGTGGCGCCCCGCCTGTTGAAGCCTCTCCCAAGTGGAGTCTTCTTTGGCCAGTTTTGATCAGCAGGTTGAAACCTGCTTGCTCTGGATGCCGTTTTAAGGGCCCCCCGTAATTATGAGTGTTAATCTCTTAAGATGTGGCTTGAACGGTTGTGTTATGGTCAAAGGGGACAAGAAAGAGACCCAGGCACAAGGAAACGTTCCCTCTTGGTGGCACCGGTCTCTCCCCTGCTCACCCCCTGGCATGCCCCCTACACCCCCCTCCAGGGTTGCCTTTCCAACACTGCAGCTAGCCAGGGCATTGAAAAAGCCCATGGCCCTCTAGGCAACATCTCAGAGAAATAGTGCCTGGCCGTGCTTTCCCGCAGCACACCAGGAGAGCGACCTTCTAACTTCGGCGGCATCCAAGCTGACCAGCTGAGCTGGCTCAAGAAGACAGCGGAGGGCAGAGAAATGGGCAAGGCTGCTACGCTGGCCCTCCGGGCAGAGCAGCTGAAGGACACGGAGGTGCCTCCAGAGTGGAAATCGCAAGCTGCACGGTCCCTGCAGACCCTCCTGCTTAAAGGCCGATCTCTGGGAGCATCCAAAGCCGGCCAGCCTCCTCAGCCTGCTGCCGTTCCCAAGGCGGAAGGACGCGGGGCCCCCGCCTTACTGTATGCTTGCAACATGTTCCCACAGCATCTGAGGCCGCCAGTTCATCAGGGGCCACCCGGCCACGGCAATGCAGCTGCTTCCTGGTCCTCCGAGCCAGAACTGATGTCCTCAGATGGTGCCGGAGGCAGGCATGGCGACAGGCAGAGGAAAGAAGCCCTTGCCGTGCAGCTCGGACGGCATCCGGGAGCCACGCACAAGGTGAAGCCCGGTGTCCTGGGCCCTCTCGCACGGGGGACTGGTCTCTGCTCAAAGGGCTGCCCTGCCAAGGCACGTTGAAAGAACAGGACCCCTCTGAAGAAGAGCTGGGGGCTGGGGGCTGCGCGCCAGCGGCCGCTGGACCAGCCAAGACACGCAGGCCATCGCATTCTCCCCAGTGTGGTGGGACGGACCCTATTTCTATTTAGCGTCTATAAATCATTTCTAAACCTGCATATTTATGCACTTGGTGCACCTGTGCACTTCACTGCATGCAAATCACACCCTCTTTTCTCGGATGTGTGTCCTTGTTTTTGAGAGCCATAGGCGGCCACCCCCAGGTTTGTGCTGGAATAATCGGGGAGGGTCCACTCCAGACTGTGGGTGGGGGGTGTCAGCTTTTGAATGCACGCCAGGATGAAATGCGGCTTGGGGGGGTGGAGGCATTTGGGGGGATGCAGGAGCCCCTTGAGATCGCTGGAACCAACGAGACGGGTTGCAAGGGCAGAACTTGCTCGCCCCTCTCTGGGCCCCGGCTGCTGCTTCACCCGAGCGCCGCCGTGTGGCAGATCGCCTCCCCAGAGCAAAGCGACCAGTAGCTGCACGCCTGATGCACGGGCGGGCTGGTTTGTGGGTGCTCTTTTCTGGCGCCTTTGCCCCGTGTTGCTTTTCTTGGTTGCAGCGCCACCAGGCCGCGGGTCGCCCGGCCCAGCCGTCCGCCGCTTACACAACGCCAGAGTGGGACTTTCTGAGCCGAAGGGGAGGCCACCAGCGTGGATCCTCGGCGCCACAGGGGCCACCCTGACACGCCATGGTGGAGTCCAGGTGGCCCAGCAGCGCAGCCTGCGCAAGCCGCGGAACGTGCTGGCAAAGCATTCCAGCCCCCCAGGAACTGCGGCTTGTCTGAGCCAGCAGCTCTTGCCCTTTGCCAATCCCCCTTTGCCCCCCACTTCTGCCCCGGCTCAGCCCTCCCGCTGCCTCCCCCGGCAGACCTTTCCGTGCGTGGCATTCGTGGGGCCTTGTCGCTCCAAGCGCACTGTGGCTTGCGGGTTCTCTCAGCAACAGACCGCATGCTAGCAACGAACTTGCTTCCCAGCCTGGCCCATCCAGGGACCGAGAAGGCCAGTGGCGAGAAGAACAGCAAGGAACTGAACATGTTTGGGGCAGGAGATGTTTTGATTTATGCCAGCCGTTCCCAGCCTGGCGGCCTTCAGAGACATTTGACCGCAACTCCCAGAACTCCCATCCAGCAGGGCCATCGCCTGGGAACTCTGGGCGTTGCCATCCAGGCGCGTTGGGAAGGCAGATTCATGCAACAGCTCGCCGGGTCCTTCTGGGGCACGATGGGGCTTGCCTGGGGAAGGGATTCCAGAGGACGGGCCAGGAGTGGAAAGCGGTCAACCCAAAGGAGCTACCCAGAAGCACTTCACGTCATGCCACTTCCGCAGCAGGGCCTGCATCCCACCCCCAGGGAAGGAGCTGTGGGGCGCAGGGAAAGTCGTAATGAGAGGGGCTGGTCTGATTCTCTGCAGGCTCCACTGGACAGTCCCCCCCACCCCCGCAAAGGCCTTCTCATCTTATGGGCACGGCCAACGGTCGGAAACTGCCGAGGCTGGAGAGCTCCAGGCTGGCACAGCTGTCCGAAGCCGTTCGTGCTCCCTGTTCGTGTGGCCAAGCCCAAGAGCCTGAACATAATGTACCTTCTCGGGGCGCATCACTTGTCACAATTTGCACACGAGGAGTCCGTGGGAGGGGAGCTGCACCTCATCCCTCCCTCCCTCCCTCCCTCCGAGGCTCATTGCACCTTGTCACAGACGGCAGAAGGGCTTTATCAAGGGCAGCGCCTGCGCCAGGTTGGGTGACAACGTCTTAATCCCTGACGGGCGCATTATTACACCAGCTCCTTCACCGCACACATGTGCAAAGCGCATGCTTTGTAATTGCTTAATCAAGATTTTGTAAGTATGATTTTAAGCCGACATGAGCAGCCAATGATCCCTGGAAGGACACGCTTGCCTCACTGGCAGGAGTCTTCCCCGCATGCTGGGATGGCCGAGGGCGGACACGGCAGGGACGGTGGCCCGATCACCGGGACCTCTCCAGCGGAGGCGGCCGCCTAAGCTCTGGCTGCCTTGCCGGCCCTTTGGGCCAGTCCTGGGGGCACAAGCAGGCTGTGAGGAATGCCAAGTAGCAAAGACTTAACCAATCGCAGTGCCTGCACCAAAAGCGCGATGCCCTCTAGTCCCCATAGCCGCAAAACGATTGACAGGGCATCTGGGGGATGCCCTGGCCCAGTGCCCTCCCAGGCACTTGGGGGGGGGGGCAGCACCGAGAACATCACACCCCCAGCCACGTTTCATCTCTGCCGAAGCTTCGCAGGCACTTCTCGATCCGGGCTGGATTTTCTCGGAGATATATAAATTGTGCTCACGAGCCCGGCAGCCCGAGCGAGCGAGATGAGCGACGATGCTCCGCACCCCAGGAGCGTCAGCCGCTCCGTCACCTGACTCGCAATATGGCGACCTGCCTCCCTGTCCTCCAGAGCAACCTCCCATTACACAGCATGGGTGGAAGTGCGAGGGGAGATTTACTTTCCCCGAGAAAATTGGATAACTGACATTTCAGCGCGAACATCTGGCACGCTTTTAGCTAAATGCTTGTTTATTCGAACTCGGGGAGGGAGGGCGAAGATGGCGCCTCTCTGGATTTCCTCTGCAGGGGCAGAGAAATGCTGCAGAATTCATGGCAGGGGCTCAGGCAGACGTCCTGCATGCCCGACAAGGACAGGGCTGCAGCAGCCTTTCCTGGCTTCAGCTTCCGGGCCGAGTCCTGCCTGAGCCTCGGAGATGTCTGTGGAAATGACACAGCTTTGCGCAGCGAGCAGAAAATTCTGCTCTCGCAGCCCGGGTCCCAGGCATGCAGCTCGCAAGCATGTTCTCCTGGGCAGGCGAAGATCCACACCCGTCAAAGCCTCCAGTCCCAAGTGGAGGGAGACCAGGCCACTGGCTTGGAGCTCGGCTCGCACCCAGGCGGAGGCACTGGGCTGAATCGCAAGGAAGGGCTCGAGGGCCATGGAGCCCGGCCATCTCTGAGGAGAGCCGTCTCATTCCCACAAGCGACTAAACGTGCCGCCCGTGCCGAGTGGGCAGGAGCGGGAACCTCAGAGATCGTCCGGACCAACCCCGAACATAGCACGGGCTCTGGCCACACACATGTGCGGACACCCCTTCCTCGTGGCCGGCCGGCTGGGAGCAGCTCAGTCTGCCGGCCGCCTCTTCCCGAGTTTGATCCGGCACAGCTGCCCTGCTCAGTGGATTGCCGGATGGGATGCGGCGCTGATCGTATTTGGCATGAGATGCTTCCACAAAGCAGGCTTAACCTCCCACTAGACACTCGAATCGCGGACCCGGAAGGGGCCGAGAAGGCCCTCAGGCCCAAGCAGCTGCTACAGGACCCTGATTTCCGCCGCCGCGCTCAGTTAAATAAACTTCCGGTGGTTGAACTGTCAGGATAAGGCTGAACTGTGCCACCTATTTTGTGGCCCGCAAGCACGATCCTCATGCGCCAATTGCCTCCGCGCTCCTGGGGAGGCCTTTTGGGTGTCTGGGCGAAAACAGCATGTGAATAAACTAGCCAGTGGCTCTGGCAGCAGACGGCAGTGGACTCGCAGCCCAACCTGCCCCGCAGGGTTGTTGTGGGGGTCAGACGCAGAAGAGCAGAAGGAGAACGATGCAAGCCGCCCTGAGTCCACTGGGGAAAAGTGGGATATAAATCTAACAGATGCACTGACCAAATTAGTCGAAGGCGTGAGGAGGACGGGGAGCTGGTGTCCGGGGGTGGGAGGCCTCAGAGAGGAAGGGCCCTTCGGGTAACTCGCCCACGGGCCCTCAGGACCTGCAGCTAGCACACCACTCCTGCAGTGCAGGCCAGGGCCGCCCCCGCCTGCGTCGCGTTAAAACAAGCCGCATTTGGAAACGGAAACCTTCAACTACCTCCTTTCCAGTTACCCAAGCCAAACGCTCCAAGCTAAAAGACCCCTGCACACTGCAGAGCCCTGCCTAATTTCCTAGCAGCGCATGTCCAAAGGAGCATTTTGATTTCACGCCCATCCGGGGGTGGGGGTCTCTCCGCAGCGCTGTGGCGGCAGCCACAGGGGAAGGAATGAAGACGACTGTTTCCAGATTTGAGTTGTTGACAATGTGTCTCCGAGTCCAAAAAGTCCAGTCCAAAACCTTCTTAGCTTTAACGAGATTTCCTTCTAGTCATATGGAAATTATTGTGTGTTGTAACAAGAATCACAGATAACCCAGGGTTGCGGCTAAAGAAAATGGAATTTGACAGGTGGAAGTGTCCTCAGCCTGGTGTTATCTGGTGGGTTTCAAGTGCCATCTAGTGGTAGCAAAAGACAATGTTGGAACTGGAGGGCAGGGGGGAAAGAGTCAGCAGGGAGAGAGAGGAAGAGAGTCCTATCACCAGATTGCTATGGTCAAACAGGTGCTGCAGGCTTTTGCACGCTTTCAAAACTTGCAAACCTGTTTACATGGAAACTACAAGGAGGCAAAACAAGAATGATTGCTTTACAAAGAGGGCAGTGGGGGAAAGGAAGCAGTGCTGCCTCGGCCCCCTGTGAATGTGGGGCAAGTAGACAACCAACCAGAGGAGATTAGAAGGTTACAACTAATCCTGGACATTTCTAAGAAAATAAAGGACAAATGAAGCAAATATGGAGAAACAAGGGTGGGCAGAAAGAGCGAAAGGGGCAAAGCCGCTTGCCTTTCGCAGCACCTCCTTACCGCTTCCTTCCGGGACATTCTGAGATGCCTGCCCTGGACTGCAAAAGGCCAAGGAGCGGCTCGTGCAATGGGACCTCTCCGTTTCTCAGGGGCCTGCCGCCCGCAGGAGTGTGGGGCCCCCAAAGCCAGGGCAATTTGCTAGCCGGGAGCCCAAGCCAAGACGGGGCCTGCGAGCTCCGAGGAGAGACGGCAGTTCCACCGGTCCAGTTCAGTCGGGGAGGCAAGAGTGGGGGAGCCAGTTTCCATGGGGAGAGGGGGCCTTCGTGAGTAGGGCTGAGAGTGCATTAAGAACACGCTGCGTTGCTCGGGGGCTGTGCCAGAATGAAGCTGTGCCCGACTGGTGTCTTCTGGGTGTGCTGGGCCCCAGCTGGTGGGGGGACCCTGGGAACGGTCACCGGCTAGATCTGGGAGTCCCCAGGCTGGAGAAGGCCAGCTCCGTGAGAGCCCACACCGCCTTGTCAGGCCTGGGATCAGCCACCCCGGTGCCTGGTGTCCGGGAGCAGTCGACTGCCATGGGAAAATGCAGGAGCAGCTGAAAAATCACCCTGGGAGCTGACAGAGGTGAGCCGGTCGGTCTTGGAGAAAGTGGACTTCCAGGGCAAACCGGCAGAACCGGTTTGCTCCAGCCTCTGTCCTGAAGAGGAATCTCGTATAATAACTGCGTTTCCACAACAGGCCTCCCCTGCTCGGGTAATATGTGCACTTGTGCACCGTTTACCTGCCCCTACAGGATTCGCTGCCCAGGTAAGAATGAAGATGGAGGTATCCGCACGCAGTGGTGCATGTTTCCCTGCTGCTGTGTGTTTGCCGCAATATTTTACTGATCTCACATGCTCCAAACACTGGGATTCGAAACTGCTCCGGGGACACACTCTGCACACAAGGGAGTCTGGACCGCAGAGCATAAATGTGCACGGACACAAATGACAAAGAGCAAGAAAGACGCCGTCACCCCGTCGCTGCAGGTTTGCTTCTAGAACTCGGCAAAAACTGCAATGCCAAAAGGCATTTTTTTAAATGCCCCTTCGTATGCCTAAAAAGCGATCCACCTGCTGGTGCTCTCAGTCTCTCTTGTTCATTTCCTCCGAACGATGGCACACGCCCTGATCTGAGTGTCACCATCTCTGCGATCGCCAGTGTGCTGAATCCACACAGAAACAAATGGCAGCCAGAAAAT
The DNA here is from genome assembly GCF_004798865.1 of Varanus komodoensis. Taxonomy (NCBI): domain Eukaryota; kingdom Metazoa; phylum Chordata; class Lepidosauria; order Squamata; family Varanidae; genus Varanus; species Varanus komodoensis. Next base: position 10,647,177 of record NW_025335701.1, on the reverse strand, counting down.
GCACACCTGAGGCAACCCGGGAAACTCTGGGCCAAAGAGGATGCAGGAAGGGCGGCTGCTCCCCCATCAAAGCAGCTCTTGAGAAATGCACCCCGGTCCTCTCAGAATGGCCGTTTGCAGCTCAAGCATTCGCTGTGGGGTGGCGTTCGGCAGACGCAGGGCGCATCCTCAGGCTGCGGTGCTTGACGTCACCCTGGAGCCGCGTCCCCAGGACGCTTCCGCCTCACGGCACTGCTGGCCTGCAACACAAGCCCAGGACAGCGTGCGTGACGCCGTCTCATTATCACCGGGATCCTTCAGGAGTGGGTGGATCTACAAGGTTCCTTTGTGGTGGGAAGGGAGGGACTTCTGGCAGAGACAGATAGGCGTCTCAAGCATCCATCCGGGGGTGGTGGGAGGAGGTGGCGAGACAAAAGGCAGCAGCCAGGGCTGAGCCCGGGCGGAGGACTGGAAGAGCCAGCGCGCAGGACAGCCAGACTGGGGGCAAAGCAAGCCTGCGCATGGGGCACGCTCCTGACACACCCCCAGTTCCCATTCTCTGTCACTTAGGGCAAACGAATCTCAGAGAGAGAGAAATGCTGTATCAGCCAAAGTGCTTACAGTGCTTTTGCGCATATTTTCAAGTTGCTAGGCCTCAAGGTTAATGACTGCAACTACGAGCAGGAGCAACTGCTCTGTGGCTTGTGGAAGAGCCTCCCAACCCACGCCAGGCCGTTCCAAGGGCCGCCGGCTGCCCGCCAGTCCGCGGATGAAGCCCTTGCCACTGCGAGTTCTTTTGGCAGTGGGCAGTGCAGGTCCTGTCTTTCCACGCAAGGGGGCAGTTTTCTTTGCTGCGAATGCGATAAGGCGCGTGGAGCAAGACGCTTACTTTTTGGCACCCACATTTTGATGGGCTCCTCCAGTTCCAAAGGCTCGGTTTACGAAGGTGTTGCAGCAGCTGTGAAGTGGCCTCCGACAAAGCGAGGGTCGGTCAAGCAAGGTGCCGCATCGCAGAGCAGTCTGGACGATGCAGGTTTCCCATCCGTGTGAACGCATCACGCAGGCGCCCCAGCCGCTCAGCCCACCCCCGAGCCAGCGCATCGCACACGTTTGCAACACGTGCAGAACGGCCCACGAGGTGCTTTCGGGGCTTGATCCTGACTTGGTGTCTCAGGCCCTGCTCAGCAAGGTCCCTCTCATCTGCTGTCCTCTGGGGGAATCAGCTGGGGTCCCCCTCAGCTGTGGGGCCAGTGCCCATCCCCAGTTGCACCCCCTCGCAAAGCCAGCCCCTCAGCTGCCCACGCTCCCAGAGAAGCCGAAAGAGCCCTTAAGCACAACCCAAAGAGAAGCACCCAAGACCCGGCAAAGCTGCAGAACCTCCCGGGTTTGTGTAACGTTTTGACCTCTGCTTAGTGAGTCCATGGAGGAGCGAGAGAGAGATCGAGTGGCAGAGGCGGCATTTTACGGGGTTGCATTACAGCCGCTGCAGACTGTCTTAAAATCCAAAAAGCCAACAAAAGAGGGCGTGTGAGGTGTACGCAATTTTGTCATCATAATTGCCCCATTGTTTAAAATTATTGCATACCTGTTACAGCAACCTCTGCCTTCCAGAGCAGATGCCTCCTCGCACGCCAAAACCAGAAGGCTTTTACTGAGGACAGCCCTGTTTTTTAAGGGCCAAATCCTCTATTTGAATGCCTGTCCCAAAAACGGATTGTCATTGGAGCGGTGGCAAACCTTGTGGGCTTTAATTGCAGTGTGACTTGCCTTGCGCCCTCTTTTGAGACGTCTGTGAATTCAAATCATTCATTCATTATATCAATTTTAAGTGTAGCCTCTTTCCTAAATCTCTTCATGCGTATGAACTACCCTGCGCATACTTCGAGTCCAGTTCTGCAGGAAGGTGCAGAACACTTTTCGGCTGATTCGTCCCTCCGGGTTCTGCACACTGAGCGAAGCCAGGCAAAAGGTGCCCCGCAGCAGTTTGATTATGCCTGCCCTGCAAGGAGCACTGGAGAGGTGAGAGCTGGGCCAAGTCCTTCTCTGGTCTGAAAAGGGAATGAAAGACCCGTTGCTGGCGGTGGCATTTGCATACCCAGTTGGACAAGCTCTCTGGCAAGCAAGGGTTACAAGCTTGCAAAGCGATATGGCAGCCACCTTTACCACCACGCACAGCACCTGTCCATCTCCGTTCACGGTTCAATCCCACGTCCTTAGGGATAAGGACAGTCAAAGCCCAATGTTTTCCTAATTGCTCATTATGATTATTTTTATCAGTCAACTGAACCTCATTTCCCTGTCAGACACTGGGGGATGAGCTTCAAGTTGATGCTTGAGGAAGACAAGGCGGGTTTCTTCGGGAAAGCTTTCTGCGACGGCGGCATCGTCTGGAGAAGTGTTGATAGCACTGCCTATGGTGTGGCGCTGCAGCAGATTTCCTTTAATCTTACTCTGCCCCATCAGACTCGTTTCCAACTGGGAAAGTATAATGAGCACAGAAACCCCCCACTGAGTGCAACCGGCAACCCATACGGAGCCCTCGATGGGGGAGCAGTCCTCCAGAAAGCGAAATTCAAAATCGCTGTGGCGGCGCCACCTTAGCGCTTGGCAAGGGGAAGCCAGATGGGACCCGAAGGCCCGGGGCCCGGAAGGGCACCAAGACAAGGGCAGCTGGGTTCTTGCCTCTCACGTCTGGATGCCTGGCCTTGAGGAGCACAGGCCGGCGAGTCACGAGCCATGCTGCGAAAGACAAGCACGCCCACCAGCCCATCCGTGGGGGAGCGAGGGTGGCCCTGAAGAGTGGCCCAGAAGAGGGCAGCGAAGGGCACAAATACGGGTGCGACTCACACCTGCCCGTTGGCCAGTACAGGTGCAAATGTGGGCACCGTTACCGCAGAGAACGCCGACAGACCACGCCACTGGGCGGCCAGGTGATCGTTCCACCTGTCTGGCCTGCCATGGAGTCACTAGCCACTGGTGGGCACTGCCTTGCGAGGGCCTCTCTTGTTCAATTCAGAGAGAGGGTCTTCAGAGAGACCTGCAGAAGAGGCACATGGCCAGCCTGCTGGGACGCAGCAAGCTCCCTTTGGTGGGGGACCAACCGACCCGCCGATTAAGCACCTGCCCGGCTCCACAGCTTCAGGCCGCGACCGTCCCGGCCATCAGGGTTGCTTCAGGAAGCCCGGGAAGTCACGGGGCACCCAGGTTGCTCGCCCAGCCTCTCACTGAGGCCCCTCGGCCCGTTATTTATTCCATGTATTTCTTTCCAAGGAACCCTGAGGAGGCTTGCATAGTTCTCCAGCTCCTGACAACCATCCCCGTAACAACAACCCCACAAGGTAGACTGGGCTGAGTGCCAGGGCCTGGCCCAAATTCCCCCGGGTTGCTCCACAGCTGAGCAGAGACTAGAACTCGGATCGCCTGCGTACCAGCCCCGCACTCTTTGCCGCGACACCACACGGGTTCTCCGACAGCTTACCTCTGCGCTCGATCTGATAAAACTGCAGGAGAACATTCCTCCATGCTGCTAGTGGTTAAAAATGAATGACAAATCCATGGCAGGAAATCTTTTCTGGTGAGTAATGAATTTCTGCTTTTAAGAGCTGGATTTTATTATGTCCCACAGCTTCTGCTTGAATGCATGACTCAGAGTGTGAATTCCAGTTCGTGAATTACGTGGATAACAAGGTTAAAATGTTTTGAACTCTTATGCGGGTCTTGGAGGCCTTTTTCTCAGGCTGCATGCAAATATTTGTAAGCACTAGTGGAAATGACTGTGTCGGCTTCTGCTACCCAGTCTGGGGCTTGGCAACTGAGAAAAAAGGCTAAGCAAGGGGGCATGAGAGTGACTAATAAACTATTTGCAACGCTGAGGAAGCGGGCCGTGCGAGAACGCCACGGGGCCAACCCACGAGGCTGAGCAGGGGGAGATTCGGGGCAGCTGGAAGCTCTTCTCTGCAAAGCACAGGTTTGCTGTCCGGCTTCAGACATGCAGGCGCAGGGAGCAAGTCAGCACAAGGCAAGCTCCAAAGGCTCCTGACACCCGGCAAAGAGCCTAGTCCTCAGCAAGGTACAAGATGGGGAACTGGGGGCAAGAGACGTTCTCCCAGGAAGCTGCTCCTCACAGTGAAAGCTCTGAAGTCGGCCGGGCAGAGTGCGGCCGCAACTCATCAGGGCCACCTGAAGGGCACCTGCATGAATAGCGACTTGTTACTCACGAGGTGCCCGTATTCCTCAGATGGGGTGTCCTGCATCTGGCGTGGAGCCAGGCACGCATCTGTCCGAGCCAGCCCTCCCTGGGGCTAGGTGGTAGCTTAGGGTTTCCTCTGAGTCCAAGAAAGGGCTGCCCTTGCCTGGGGGAGATGCCCCCCACCGGGTAGCCAGGAGCCCACCCCCTGAATTGCCGCAACGCCCCTCCACACGGGCTGCTCCTCCGCCATCCTCGGCTCAGGGGAGGCGGGTGCCGCTCCAGGGGTGTGGAGGACCACCGTGTTGATGCACAGGTGCGGGTGCAACCTGCACACCTGTCTCATGGGGCTCAGGGGTCGAAATTACCCATCCAAGGCCACCTGGGATGCAAAGGGGCAGAATGCAAGCCAGGCCAGGGGGCTTTGCATTCCAAGAGGGGTGAATTCAGGGGTAAGGCTGCTCCAGGGAAATCCGTTCCTGCCATTCGCACTGCAGCTGCACTCATGGAGAACCGGCATCTGAGGCCGTGGCCCCTGAAGTCACGGCCTCCGCTGCTACCGAGACCATCCTGGGGCTTCAGCCCCACCGGCCCACCTGGCTGTGCAGAGCGAAGCACCGGGAACAGATCCGGGGCCTCGCATCCGTGTCGCCTGAATGCCTGGAGGGTCTCCGCCATCCCCCGCCTGACACAAACAACTGCACGTGGGGACAGAAGCAGGTGGCAGAGGAAGCCACAGCCCCTCCCAGGTCCCTGGCTGAGCAGGGCTGGCGGGATTTCGAAAGCGGGTGTTCACTTTCCGAGTGCCCCAAATTCCAACGCTTGCAACACGCTTAATTAGAACCTGCCAGCCACCGCTCGGTTATAGGCTGTGCAAGGTGCAAGCACACGCCATCGGGCAACTGAAGCACTGGAGCCATTTGCTTGGGGAAAGGTACGGAATTCCGGGCCGGGCGCCAAATCCAGCCCTCGGGATTTCTGTAGGCGGCCTCGCTCTCTCTCTAGCCCCCTCCCACTTTTCCCCGGTCGCCCATCTTTGGGATGGCATCCTGGTATTTTTCCTACTCCAAGGCCAAAATGTCTCTTCCGGGGCAGCCTGAGCAAAAAGCCAAAATATCCGGGGACTTCCGATTCTGCCCAGCACTGGCAGCCTGAGAGCATCGCCGAAACTGAACCTGGCCCCAGACACTGCTCAATAGCCAGGCTCGCCTTCCGCTCACCAGCCTCCCGTGCCTTCTTGCCACGTTCCCTGCCTCCTAATACAGAAGAGCCAGTTCAGTGGGGGAAACAGGACATCTCTCCAATGCCCCATCAAAAGGCACCCCGGAAACTCCTGGTGCAACCAAATTCTGTTGGGCACTGTTGAGTGGGAATAGAAGCCATACTGCCTAGTGGATAAATCAGAGTAACATACCAGAGGTGAATCTCGGGCCAAATTCAAACACCCCCGCCCCCAGCATACCAGTCCAGGCCTCCCCACGGGGCCAGACCCGCTTTCCTCTGCCCATCCCTCCTTTGCACGCTCCACGAGCTCACTGCTCCTCCCCTGGGGAAGGGCCTCACCTGAAAACAGACGGGTATTTGTGGGGATGCTTACCTCCCGCCTCTTGAGGGCTCTGCATGGATCATGGCCTCCTTCCAAGAAGAGATCCCCCTCCAAGGCAGAATGGGATCATCAGCCGCTGTGTTTCACCGCTGGTGAAAAACAGGGCCTGCCCAGTGGTGGCAACCCGTTTGTCAAACGGCCTTCCAAAGGCAGCCCGCCTGGCGCCACCATCACGGTCTTTCCAGCCCCAGGAGAAAACAATCCTGTTCTCCAGACATTTTAATGATTGATTTTAATAACTGATTTTACATTGATCAATTTTAATGGTACCATTTTATATAGTTCTTTAGCTTAATATAATGTTACGTATACTATTTTAATCTATTTATATTTATACCTCCTTATATGAACCCTCAGCAGCATATTGTGTATTGACATATGTTTATATGTTTTATTATGAGATTTTTATTTTTTTGCATTTTGGTCCTCTTAGATTCCTTTGGACTAACTTCATTGCAGAATTTAAGTTGAACAAATAAATCAGTCCATCACTGCTTCCACGAAGGCAGCTGGAGTCGGGGTGGGGGAGGCACCAAAAGGCAACGCCAAGGACTTGCGAGAGGGAGAACCAGGGTGCAGCCGGATCAATGTTGTTGCACCCCAGGGAGAAAAGAAACCGCTTCCTGCGGCCGTTCGTGCTTCCCACCACACCCCTGCCCGGCACGAGCGCAGGACAAGCCCAGGAGGGATCACTCCAAGGGGATGGCCGAGCTTAAGATAAATCCCCTGGATCACTTCACTTGAAAACAAATGCTTGAGCCCAGCGTGTCCCTTTTGCCCCTTTGGGAGGATGCCACTTTCAGCCGGCCTTTGGCCCTCTCGCGAAAGTGGGCAGGCCACCACGAGCAGGCTTTTTCTGGGGGAAGCAGCTGGGCCTCACGGACCATGGTGCCCAGGCCCAAAGCTTGTGCAGGCCCGGTACCTATTTTGCAGGGCGGCGTTTGGGCTGTGCAAAGACGGAAGAAGGATGCTCCTGTTTTCCAGCTGCCAGCCCAGCACATCCAGCTCAGGGCCCGAAGGCCACCAGATTGCAGTTCCTGTTCTCCACCTGCTGCACCAGGAGGAGAATGACACGAGGCGGACACCGGCTGCGAAGCTGCCACGAGGCCCTCCTGCTCCAGCCCAGGAAAGCAGCCTTCCCCAAACCAAGGCACTCTGGACGTTTCAGAAAACAGCTCCATTTTCCCTGCTGCTCAGCCAGAATCCAGCCACCTCCAGCTTTGCCGCAAACCAAAACAACTGTCTGGTTTTGGGGTGCCCTTTGAGGCTCCAGACAAGTGCCAGCACAGCAAAATTTACCCCGGGTGCGCCTCACAAACAGGCAAAGATGCCATGCAAGAACATCAGTCACTACGAGAGGAGTGCAACCCTTGGATGGGACCCCATAGATGGGGGAAGCCAAGCCAGAATCTTCTGCGGGCGACGCAGGAGCAATGCCTGCAAAGCCACCAAGCGGGCGGCTGCCGGACTCGCGGGGCCGGTGGCTCCAGCTCGAGGCGGCTCTTTCCCGCCGCTCCACACAGCTGCAGGCCCGGGACTGAAACAGCAGAAAGACAACGGCTCCCGCGCAGGGCTTCGGTCAAGCCTAAAATGCCTCTGGAATGTCAGGGCTCAGTTCTGGAATGCAGAAATGGCTTCTGGGGAAGATCGGGGACGTGAGGACGCATCCCTAACAAGGGCCTTGCCGGCATGTGCCTGGCAATCGTTCTGCGTCCTTTAGGCTTTCTAAATTAAAACCATTTAGCCAGTCGGCAGTGCTAAGAGGGAATAAACCAGGGGACCCCAACACAGCTCCAGTGGGACCCCCAGCAGCCCCTGTTCCCCGTCTCCTGCAAAGCATTTTTAACAATAAAAACTTTGGACAATGTGAAGCCGTCTTCCTTCTCTCTCCTGCTCCCAGCCTCCAGAGTCACCCCTTATCCCTTAAGCATCGGCCGGCATGAATCTTATGCCTGAGGGACATAAGCATCGAACCTTCCAAAACTGTCGCCTTTTAATCAGTCAAATTTCTTACCTGTAGAAATCCACGCGGTGACGCGGCCTGGAACCCTGCAGTCCAGGAGCAGCGCTGGCGCAGCCTTTCTGCGGCGGGCACAGGCCCACAGTCAGGGTGCAAAGTCTGAGGAGGGGGCAGGAAAGGGGGCCTCCACACGCAAGGGTGTCACGGGGTCTGAGCTCCATAACATACACACTTCCTTCAAACACAAGTCGCGATGGCGCTGAAAAGCAACGTTTCATTTAGTGGCAGTCCAAACTCCCAGTTGGATAATCATGTTTTAACAAAATGGAAGAAATAAAGGCCAGGAAGGGCTGGGAACTGGGGGGAGGGGGCAGAAGCAGGGGCACCAGTGCTGAGGGACACTTGGCCAGAAACCTCTGGATTAGATGCTTCAACGAGGGTTTCCAGAGTGGAGAAAAGGAGGGGTGACTGCCTGGTGCTGCCTGGGTGCTAGAGCTCCGTGACCTGGTCGCATCACATTCCTGGCAGGACAACCTGGGCACGTCAGGCGACCCCGGAATAGGTCGTCACTGGTTCTAACAGGCGTGATGCTCAGAGGAATCCAGAGGGTGCCAGCAGCCAACAGCTCCCCGAAAATTGCCACTGGAGCAATGTCCCACTCAGAGAAGCTGTGACAACCGACGCACTGAGCCCTTGGACTGTCCCCCCACCCCACCCCCCAGAAGGAAGACAGAAGAAGCCCCAAAGGCTCGGTGCCTGCCCATCAACACATGAAATACCTTCAAGTCTTACTTCTGAGGAGGAAAAATGCTCTGGACTGGGGCCCCAGTGACCCAGCAGGAACAGAAGGGGCAGCCGCATTCTCTGCTAAATGGCTCAGTGGGCACCTCGCCCCTGCTGAAGCAACATCTCCCGTGTGCTCGGCTGGGCAGCTTCCCCACTAGCCTGATCCCCGAGCCAATGGACGGCTGGCGGGCAGGTAGGAGAGGCCATCGGGACAGGCGGCAGGCGTGAGACTCCCGCCATGGCTCTGCAGGTTGTGAGGCTCTTCAGGTCGTTGCCCCACCGTGCCTTATCCCCACGACGGTCTTCTCCAGCAAGGAGCGCCACTGCAAGACCAAGAAGTTCCAGTTCGGCCTCCTCAGACCAGAAAATGTCCCGCATGTTCCTGGTGCCTCTCACATGCCTTTTGGCCCACTCCGAATGGGCTTCGTTGCAAGCAAGGGATTCCTTCTCTGCCTCCACTTTTCCTTTGACAATTCTTGCAGAATCATGTGGTGCTTTTCACATATTTGCCCTTGCCGAGAAGCTGGAATGCAAGAGCTGGGAAGAAGTTATGGGATGCCTCAGCCCAGTTATGGACACTGGTCTCCCTGTCTGGCAGGCACTCCTCGAAAAGTTTGTTCATTGCTCTCCCTCGCTGCCGGCTCCTGGAAGGTGCGGCGTCTGGCACCCCAGGGTTCATGCTCGCACTGGAGAATGTGGCGCTTGCGTTTATGTAACGCTGCTGGAGGCAGAAAATCCAAAAACAAATTATGAGGAGGGCAAACATAACATTCTTCCATGTGGCCACAGCGGATTCTTTGCCCCTGGCATGAACCTGCCTCCCAAACTTCATTTTATTTATTTCATGCACTGGATTCCTGTGCTGTCCATCAGTCCCGCAAACAAACCTTAAACCCCCCAAATGCAATAACAGAGGACAGCATAATATAAAAGCCATTTGTTGGAAGCAGCATCAAACCAAAGCCATGCCCGAGTGTCCGTGCAAACATCTAGGACTGTTTGACGTATTCCCTGCACAGACAGGGGTTGACCCAGGGAGAAGCTTGATGGAGGTGGAAAAGAAAACGAGCCCCTCGCCACTGGGAGTGGGGAGGGGATCCCCCGAAACTGGACAGAGGGACAAGGGGAGACCCTCCCAAGAGGAGCAGCCCTCCCCCCGCCTCGAGAAAGGCCCATCCTGGACCCAAGCCCATTGCAAGCAGGGAACGGGCAGGCCCCTCTCTGTTCCCTCCTGCGTGGCAAAGGGTGCTGGGGAGAGGCTGAAGAGGTACCTGGGGCGGGAGGGGAGGAGTAATCAATCACCCTCCCCAGAGCCCTGGCCTGGGTCCGGCCGGGCCCCTCCAGCTGCCTTCCTGCCTTCCTCGTCTTCAGAAAAACTGGCCCACAGCTCCATCACGGTTCCGCTCTGACTTCGGCCCTCTGTGCCCGCAGGGGGTCCCGGCTGCCCTCTTTCTGCATAGGGGTGCCCATCTGGGGGGAGCTGTGGCCGTGCGTTGTGCACAGGACTCCATCCCCCACGGGAAGGGGCTGCTGAGGCCCCCCACTCTCTGGCCATGTTTCCCCTGCACCAGGCGGGCAAAGGGCGAGAGGCCACTTTCCGCTCCGTGGCTCCGTGGCTGCTGCGGCTGTGGCAGGCTTCAGGTGCGCCAGGTGGGGCTGCCCTCTTGCAGCCCAGCCTCCCTGTGCCCCGCAGGTGTGTTGGCATGCAGTTCCCATCCTTCCCAGCCAGAGAAGAGACGGCTGCTGTAGATCGGGGCACGGCTGCCCGAGGCAGTGGAAGGAAACCCACCGGAGAACTGCAGAGCTCAGCTCCTCTGCAGCTTGCTGCCCAAGCCAGCTGGGTTCAGAGGCCGCGCGCGCGTGTGTGTGTGGGGGAGGGACTGGATCATCCTGTCCCACAGGGGACCAGCAAGGGGGCAAGGTCAGTGGAGAGGGCACCCATTCAGCCTCCCGGCCTAGCCTACCTCGCAGGGCTGCGGTGAGGGGAGCGAGTGAAGAGCAGCCCCCAGGTTGCTTGCAGCGGCAGCCACGCGCCTTCCAGCCCTTCTCTCGACACGGGTGCAGCGGCACGTGCAAACAGCAGGCCGCCCGCCAGCAGCACGTGCGCCGGGGAGCTCCGAGGCGCGCGTTCCTCTCGGGCCCGGCAAGCAGGGCTGCCCTTGCTGCACCGTAGCCCCGGGCCGATGCAGTTCGCAAGCATTTGGGGGGGGGGCGGGGTTGAGCAGCCCGTCCCCCGTTCGCGCTGTCACCCCCGGGGTCCCACCGCGGCGCGGGTTGCGGCGCCGGGACCAAGTCTGCCCGCAGCGCCTGCTTGGCCGTGCGGCGGGGGCCGCCCCGCGCGGCCGGGTGCGTGCACTTGGGGCGGGGGGCGATGCGGCGGCCTCCCGCGGTCCCGCGCAGCCCGCCCCTCCTCCTCCTCGGGGAAGCTGCCGGGAGGCCTGCCCTGCCCTGCCAAGCTTGGGGCGGGGGCAGGAGCTGCGGCGGACTCCCCTCCCCCGGTTGCATCTGGCCGAGGCGCCGCGAGGAGCGGCCATTCCGCCGAGAGCGCAGCATGCGGTGGGAGGCGGTGGCGCTGGCCCTGACGGCCCTCGGCCTGCTGCAGCTGCTGCCCGGCAGCACCCAGGTAGGGCGCGGGCCAGGCTCTCCTACCCCGCACCTGGGGGGGGGAGGGGGGAGAGGGGAGGGGGGAGAGGGGCGGTGCCCCCAGCCCGGGACTGGGGGGGCCGGGGGGCCACGCTGCCAGCTAGCGGGGAGCGGAGGAGCTGCCCCCCAGCCCTGCTGGAGGAACGGCTTGTCTTGTTCCCTCATCTCACCCCGTTCCTTCTTCCTCTCGTGCCCTGTCACTTCAGGTTGGAAGCCGCGGGCAGAGAGTGTCTTTTTTAATGGCTTTGGCCTCAGCTTCACCCAGGGGCTCTTCGCCTAGGCAAAGCCCCAGGGACGAAGTCTCGCTGGGGCTCAGCATGGATCTGGAGGGGCTGGCAGGGATGAGACCTCGCGGGGACGTGAAGCAGGCTGAGGGCAAATGCTCCCCCAAGGCCAGCCAACGGCTCCCCGCTTCCCAGCATGACCCGCTTTTTATCCTCCCCGGGAGAGTCTGGAAGGAAGGCAAAGCCTGCGGATGTTGGGGCTGGAGCGGGACAATCCACACGCTCCACTCACAGAGCTCGGACCCGGGCAACCAAGCCCACGTCCAAACTTTAAGCCTAGTCCCGTTCAACAATCCAAAGTCACAGCCGGGAAGGGTAGAAACACGAGGCCAGGGCAGTCCAGGAAACAATTACGTAGTGAGGGCAAGCGAGAAATCAGAAACAGTGAAGCAGGACCGCAAGAAGATGGACCTGGGGACCAAGGCAGGAGCAGAGGCCAGGACCCGGAGCGAGGTCCAGGAGCAGGAAGAGAGCAGGAAGCAGACCAACCTTTGCTGCAGAGGCAGCTGCGGGAGGGAAGAGCCCGTTCTTATGTAACTTTTCCTCCAGACGCTCATAACAGCCCCAGGAGCTGCAGTAGATGGAGGGACTAATCCTGCAACTACAGGGTGCTGTTCCAGCAGAGGAGGCCTGAAGCTGCCTCAGGTCTTGACACAGGATTCTCCTGGGCTGGGGACTGGCAAGGACATTCGGGGCGGGGGGGCAGCCTTTCCCCGGATCCTTCTGCCCTGGCCCATGGAGTATCCCCCCCACCCATGAAAAAAGAGATAAAAGCCCTGGGGTGTGGCCTCCCATGGCATTTGCACCCGCTAATCTGTGGATGCAAACATTAGGACGGCGATGTGAAGAGAAAGGCGCTGATGGGGTTCTTGTGCCCCCCGTCTGCCCTGTCACTGGGGGTCAGGCAATGGCGCAGCCCCCCTTTTCCCTTCTTAAGGCTCTTTGCCTTCAGGCTGGACAGGGCAGCCATCCAGCAGAGGACTGCCTCTGTGAAGGAGGGTTTTGGTCACCCTGTGCCTGGTCCAGCCAGTTGGTCCATGCATTGCCACATGCACAGCAGATGGTGGCCACCCCGTGTATTAAAGGGACATGGAGCATCTTTCCGCCTGAGAGTCAAATTCCAATCTGGGGGTGCTCTTGGGGGGCTGTGTTCTGGGGGGGAGAAGGGGCAGGGCCAGGGGCAAAGCGGTGGGGCTGAGACCCCCAGACCGCTTTCCTTAAAGTCGTCATGGCCGGTGACTACACCTTAGGGAAGCTTTTCCGGAAGCCAGAGGGGAGTACACAGAAGCTGGGAAACCTCGAGCGATGGGTGGAATGGAGCCAGTCCAGAGGAACTGGTCCATCCCTCAGGTTGGCTCTGGAGGTTCAGGTGGGGACCTTGGGCGGAGGTGGGTCTCCCTCAAGCCAACAAACACAAGCATCTCCCAGTTGGCCAGTTTACTCACGCTGGACAAGCCGTGCTGTCAGGCTAGGACACCCAGCGCTGGACTCCGCATTTTCCCAGCAAGATCTATTGAGCCCTGCCGGCTGGGACCCGCCCCAGCCCGGGCTCCCTTGCTTCCAGGAGGACCCGTGGTCAGTGCCAGCAAGAGCAAGCCTGGCTTCATCCCCTGGAGAAACTGATGGAGGTCACACCAGTGTCTTCTTCCCAGACTTTGCCCCGTGCTGCGCAAGCTACGGATTCTTAGCTTGGGGCCGGGCTGGACATGCTTGGAGCTTGCCCAGTGGGACGAGACACAGAAATGGAATTCTAGCAGACTCCCATGCTAGAAGCTGAACACAGGTTCTCTTGACTTCTGGGGAGTCAAGCTAATGGAGAGAAGCAGTTAGCGGCCACAGTGCTCGGCTGGGATGCAGAAGAACCAGGTTCAAGTCCTCATCCAGCCACGCAGCTGTCTGGGCCAGTCATAGCCTCTCAGCCTAACCTACCTTGCAGGGAGGTTGTGACAATAAAACAGAGCAGAGAAGGACTATCTGCTGGGCTCCTTGCAGGGAAAATGGTGGGATATAAATGATATAAAAGGAACTATGTACCTGGCTGGAGATGCGGCTAGTGCGGGCCTTTGGGAGCCCAAGTCCAGAGTCTGGCAAGTCGATGACCTCCCAGAAGTGGGGCAGATCTGCTGTGCTTGGCACCCGTGGCCACCCCACGTTGCTTTGGGCTTGGCGTTGCAAAGGTCCTGCCACGATGCCTCTGCTTCTGTCCAGGACTGCCTGACCAGGCAGCAAGTGGCCAACCTCCTGCAGCAGGTCCAGAAGCTGCTCTCCTCACACGAAGCGGCCCAGCAGCAGCACCTGCGCGACTTCCGGAAGCAGCTGGCGGTGTTGCACGGCACCCTCCAGAGGGCCAAGCCCAGCGGTACTCAGGGTGAGGCTGGGGCAGGCGGACCTGGATCGCTGTCCCTGTCACGGTCCATCACATTGATATCCCACCTCGCTTTTCACAACAACCTTGTGAGGTAGACTAGGCTGGCAAAGCGGGGCCCACAGTGCCCCCGATGGCAGATTTAAACCCAGGTTTTCCTGAAGTCCTTTACACTGCAGTGGACTCCCTGTGCTGCCCAGTTCTTCTGGCCCAGAAAGTACAATTAAGGTTTCCTTCTTATTTAAAACTTCGACACCACCCTTCAGTCACAAAAGGTTCCCAGAGCTCCCAAAGATCAGCAGTAAGGTAGTTCTTTCCCTCCAGTGCACAATCTGAAAGGCATGTGCTAAAAGGAAAGGAGGGGGAGGGAGAAGGAAAAGAAGCGAAAGCAGGTCCCAGTTCTTCCATTTACCAAGTTCTTAGAATGACCTGCTGGAAAGAAGCAGGTCAGGGTGGCCAGAGCCCCCTGGAGCAGGTCTCTCAGGAGAGCCTGCAGAGAGGTCACCCTGCTTGCCATTTCTCCCAACAGCCTTTATGCATAGAATATTAGAAGCTGGGGAGTGGGGGAAGCACCTGGTGAAGTGGACTGGCAAACAGATCCAGCCTGAGCAAACAGAAATGCTTCTTCGCACTGTTGCATGATGAACACATGGGTTTTGTTTTATTTTTTTCGTCTGTATCTGCCTTTACTGCTCGCCTGCCATGTTATATCCCTGAGCTCCATTTTCGGTAGAAAGAAGCCCCTTTCTCTTGCTCACTCGCGTCTCCGGCTCTGCGATCCCCAGCAGAGAGCTGTCCCCTCCTGCCAGCTCCCCTGAATGGCAGACGGCTGGGCCGGAAGCGGGCTGTGGGCCATGAGGTGCACTTCACCTGCCATCTCGGCTTCCGTCTGGCGGGCTCGGAGACACGGACGTGCCTGGAGAACCACACCTGGAGTGGACAGCAGCCCTCCTGCAAAAGTAGGTGCACTCGGGTCTGCCGCGGGTGCTGCTGCAAGACTTGCTGTGGGGGCCCAAGGCTGGGGGTGTCGCGGCTCCAGCGATCGTCTCCGACAGCCAAGAGTGTGCTGCTGCAGTTTGGGGCATGGTGCATTCAGATGATGCGTTGCCCGGGGGGGGATTGCTTGTGTCATTTGTTTCCACCTGTGCATTTCTTAGAAAGCTGCGTAGCAGAAAGGCAGAACCGCAGGCCCACAGGCCCAAACTTTCCCAGAGTCCGTGCCCCTTTCCCTTGGCCAAGCCTCCTCCACGCACCCACCCACTCCACATCCACACAAGAGAGCGAGCAGGAGAGGACCCCTCCCCATGAGGGGCCTGGCTCGAAGTCCTTCCCTTGGCTTCTGAAATCACATCTTCTTTCCTTGGGAACTAGACAGCAGAGCGAGACTGTCAGGATACCAAGCTCTGCACCCCCGCCCCCGATTCTCTGGACCTGTGGAGGAGAAATGTAGCCCTGCCTCTGTGCTCTACTCAGGAGAAAGGTCGGCCAGCCCAGTTCGTCTCAGCTGCAGGAGCGTGTCCCAAGACAGAGCACTCCTTGGATTTCTGGCCACACTTTTCTGCCTTTCCCCCACCCAGCAATGGCCCTGCGTCCCTCCAGAGCTCCCCAGCAGGGGGGGGGGAATTTGGCCCTCACCCCAGCTGGGGGGCCTGCGCTGTGAGAGGAGCAGAGCGGGGCCCTAACCCCACCCGCCCCCCATTGCCTTGCATGCCGCCGACCAGGCCTGACGGCCCCTCTCGACCACAGGTTGGGCCACGCTCAGCAACGCCTCCTTCAGCCGCCAGCCCCGCTGCGCCGACAACCCGCTGGGCTCGCGCCAGTGCAGCTGCGATGCCGGCTTCCAGATGCGGGCGGGAGGCCTGTGCCAAGGTAAGGCCAGGAATGCGGGCGGCCAGCGGGGGCCGGCCTGGCACTGCCGCCATGCCCCCTGCAGTCTGTGCGCGGCCAGAGCACCACTGGCAGGCTTCCCCAGCGCATCCAACCCTTCTTGCCGAGCGGTGGGAACATGGCCGAGCTCCTGCAACCTCTCGCAAGAGTCTGGTTGTGGGAGCCCTCTGTCGGGTGGGGGCACAAGGTGGGGGCAGCCTTAATGGAGGTGATCCAATATGCTGGGAAGGGCCAGGAGCACCGGGGCGGGATGCCTTCCAGGCGGCGCTCCCCAGGAACGGTGCCCGCTTGCCTTCCGCTCCCACGGGGATCTGCTTTGCAAGCCGAACACCTCCGCCCTGCCAGTCTGGAGGAGACCCCAACACACCCGAGGGGTTCCCTGGGCCTTCCTCCCCTCACATGCCGCCGAGTGCCACTGTTGCTCTGCTGGAGCTCGGGACAGGCCACGAGGGCCCGGCGCGGCTGAGCGCGACGAGGGGAGCGAACCAGGGTGCGAAACGCATCCATGCCACGGATCCTTCGGTAGGGAGCCCAGAGGGTCTCCGAACCCAGTCACGGGCGCAGCTAAGTAATTTCAGACACTGGGCTTAACATGTTCCAGGGGGAGTCTCTTCTCTCCCCCTCCCAAGCACCGTTGCTTTGCAACAGCTTCTGTATCCCTGATAGGTTACTGGAAACCAGCCAAGCAATTACCGAGCGGCTGTTTGCCAGAACTGAGAAAATTAAGGTACAGTCTCACGGCTAAAGCTCACCGGAGCCCCTGCACAGTTGCTGGTGGGCATCAAAAGGGCTTGTTTCTGCTTCCTCAGGGTGTCAGTTCCACAGCTACATGCCTGCAAATGAGCACCATTGTGTTGTGGGAAGGGAAATCCACAGCTACAGTTCGACGATCACAGAAGTGTGCGGGACTTGTTTGCGCCCATCTTGCCCTGCCCAACCATGATGCATTTTCTAAAATGGAGCTGACAAAGGATGCCAGGGCAGCGCAGCCAGAGCTGGGGCTTCACCCCAGGGCATGGTTGAGTGCACAGAAGGGAGCCATCTCGCTGAAGCTAAGCAGGCACGGGTATGGTCAGCGTTTGGAGGGGGGACCGCCCGGGCACCCCTTCTCCTTTTTCCTTCAATCGTTCCCAGCATCGGGCTTTTCCAGGGAGTCCTTCCTTCCCATTAGGAGGCCAAAGTATCGGAGCTTCAGCTTCAGTATCTGACCTTCTGAACAGCAGTCAGGGTTGATTCCCTTTCGGATTGTCTGCTTTGATCTCTTTGCAGTCCAAGGGACTCCCCAGAGTCCCTGAGAACGAAGGCAAGATAAAAATGTCAGGCAAGAATCACAATGACAAACATAATAAAAATTAACTCTAACCCAGCCCTGGTGCTTGGACGGCTTCCACCTGCCGCTCCTTCCCAATCCCCACTGCCCTGAGCAGCCTTTTGTGGGACCCGCGAACCCTCCAGGGGAGCAATTCATGATGTCAGGCCTCGTCCAGCATAGGCTTCAGCACCACGGACAGCTCTGCCACGAGTCGCCCCCTCTGCTGGCGCCACACCAGGCACACCGGCTTGGCCGGACCCCCCTCACCTGGGCTCTGGCCTGCGAAAGATCGAAGCAGGGCTGGATCCTCACCTCAGGGGACCTCAGCCTGCTCCCTGCTCTGTTCCAGATGTGGACGAGTGCCAGACCTTCCAGTCCAGCCCCCACACCCGCATCTGCCTCCACGAGTGCGTCAACCTGCCCGGCTCCTACCAGTGCGTCTGCCCCAGCGGCTACTGGATCCAGACTGACCAGAATACCTGCCACGGTGAGCCTGCTGGGGTACTGCATGCCAGTCAGGGTGCGGAGCAAGGATGCAGATGGGGAGCTGCATCACAGGGCTCCACCCTACCCGGCATTTAGGTTTTTATTTCATTTTGCGGGGCCGAACAGCCTGAGAGCACCCGGCTGAGCCCAGAGGTTTCCGCTGAACAGTCAAACATCCAAACCGGTCTCTCTGCTCTTTGCAAGATCTGGATGAGTGCGCTGAGAACCAGCACAACTGTAGCCATGGACAGTCCTGCGTCAACACCTTCGGAGGCTTCCGCTGCGTGCGCCCCGAGTGCCCGAAGACTCAGCTGAACACCAGCTACGTCAAGACTTCAGCCTGGTGGGTACAAGCTCCAAGCTTTGCTTGGGGGCCAACCTCAGACCAGAACTGGCCTGCCCGGGCCCAAATCTCTTTCACCCGTCCCCCCCCCCACCCAAAATCTGGTGCTCTCTTCGGTTTTGCAAAATTCCCTCCCTGTTCCAAAAGGTGCCTTTTCCCCATCCAAGCCTGAGTTCCTGCAAGAGGGTCAAGAGAAAATGTGCCGGTGGTTTTGTTATCTTTGACTCCCGGGCTGCCCTGCAAGGTCTTGCAAGCCACAAATCCTTCACAAAATGGACTTGCAGGGGGAAAGGGGATCGGGGTGAGGGGAACACGGCTTGGCCACCTGGGGACGCTCTGGGGCCGGGTTTGGCCAGTCACCCCCCGCTTCTGCCCCCGTGTGATGGGGTGCTGCAGCATCCCTTGCAGACAACACTTTCGGCCTGCCGGCCTGCCTGCCTGATGCAGGGAGGCAGGCGCCCTGTACTGGCCCTGGCTGAGGACCCCCTTCTGTCTCCTCACAGGCAGTGTGAGCGCAGCCCCTGCCCCATGGACAGCAAGGCCTGCCAGCGGGCCGCCCACTCCATCTCCTTCCACTACTTGCCGCTCCAGTCCAACCGCGGCGTGCCCAGGGTCCTCTTCAAGATGTCCACCAGCCGCTTTGTGGGGGACAGCCTGCGCTTCGCCATCCTGGGGGGCAACGGGCAGGGCAAGCTTGCCGTGCAGCGCTCTGACCAGCACACAGGGGAGCTGGTCCTCACCCGGCCGGTGGTGGGGCCGGCCACACTGCAGGCCGAGCTGGAGATGAGCGAGTACGCCCAGAAGAGCCTTCTGGGGAAGCACATCTTCAAGATCACGGTCTTTGTCTCCCAGTACGAATTCTGAATCAATTCGGAGCCTGGACCTGGAAGAACCCGCAGGGCTGGCAGGAAGATCCCCCCCAGACTCGGCTGAGTGCACGATGTGGGTCTCTCCCCGTGACACGCTGCGAGAGGGCCCCAGATGGGCTGCCTCTTAGAGTGTGCAGTCTGTGGATTTCCCCAGGCCCCATCAGGGAAAGGAAAGGGAAAAGGGCACCCTATATCTGCCCGCTTCTTCTGACCGACGCTGGGACAGCCTCCAAGCATCCTTGTAGTTAGAAAGTGCACTCCATCCGTGAGCCCATGCTGTTGGGGTCAAGCGGAAAGCGGGATTCCCTGGGACATGCAATCCACCGCCGCTGCTGCACAGGCGCGCCGCTTGTCTGGCATTCTCAGGCTGATGAAGACAAGAGCAAAGCTAGATTTTATGGAGCATCTCGGTAAGGTTGGCTCCCTGTCCTTGCACCTCCCATGCTGCCTGCAAGCAACAGGCAAATGCCAGCTTCCGGAGAGAGGAGCATGCCGGCAGATCCATCTTTCGGATGCTAGAAAGGATCTGCCTCCAGGGAAGATGCAGGGTGTGTCTTTCACCTTCCCACATTAGAAAGATTTTTAGATGCTCGAGCCTGGATTTTCAAAAAACACAAGCAGGCGAGTACAAGGTAGGAGCAAGCTCAGGAGAAACCACAATGCCAGCTTGGCGGAGGGACGGCGGTGGTAAATGCATCAGTTCACAGTGTTACAGCATCTGGGTGGGCCCAGGTGAAATTTATTCAACTTTCTGGAAAGAAATGCACTGCTTTCCCAGCTCTCGGCAGAGATTTCCAGCTTTTGGTTTTGGTTTGAATCGCCTCTGGACTATTCCATCATGTCTGCTATTGAACAGCACCAGCGCATGCTCTGGCTTAATACCAGAGGCA
This sequence comes from Varanus komodoensis, assembly GCF_004798865.1. Lineage (NCBI taxonomy): Eukaryota > Metazoa > Chordata > Lepidosauria > Squamata > Varanidae > Varanus > Varanus komodoensis. Next base: position 10,627,581 of record NW_025335701.1, on the reverse strand, counting down.
GAAAATACATGTATTAAAATTAGTCACTTTCTCAATGTTGGTAATAATTAAAACCCAACCTTGACTCTTACATTGCATGGAGAAATTGCTGACTAGTAAACTACATGTTGCAATTCTTGGGTGTGAAGCAAAGTCCCCCGTCAAACATCCCTACAGCTGGGGCAGTGAGATTTGGTGGGGCGGGCAGGATATGTGGACCCTTCCTGCCATCCGTATTCCAGCTCAAGACAAGACCCCCCCCCCCTTTTTCTGCCCCTACACAGGAACAAGCTTCTTTATTTCAGTCTTGCTATGGTCTGACATCAAAAGGATTCCAAATGAAACTAGCCCTGTCCTACAAGACGGGAAAATGAACAAATAGTATAATTCAGAATGCTATAATTAGGGGACCAGTATTAGAGTGGCTTTGAAAAACAGACACTCCAATTTGTCCTCACACTGAACTTTCCACCTAAACACATATAACTCTGTAAAAATGTTCTTGTGGCACATTAAAAACCAACCAATTCCTAAACCCATTAACTGAAACACTACTGAAAATGAGGGTGCATTGTCTGTAAAGCCCAAGGACAGACCAGAATTAGTTCACTTTAGGGGGAACTGTTCCAGGTTCAACACGACTTACAAAAATTCCTTTCCAAATAAGCAGAAAGGCTTTGAAAGGGGTGGGCGAGGCTGTTGCACATCACCCCAGCGCAGGCGAACTCGTACAGTCAAGGCTGCTTTCTTTTGCCATCGGGTATTCGCCCCGGCTGTAAAGAGGCTGGACTACTTTGAGGTGGCGTCAAGGCCAGAAGTGATATGCTTGAAATAACAAGAGAAAAGGAAGAACGGTAGAAACCGCCCTTCCAAAGCACGGCGTGGTGTCACACTGGAGTATTAGGAAAACGTGGGCCCCCCCACAGTTCCCCCAAAGCAAGCTCCTGGACAGGAGTGGCCGCTGTCTCAGGAGCAGGGCGCAGCGCCTGCCCCCCCCCCCCCGGGACAGGGGCCCTCAAGCGCCACGCTAGTGACACACACGGCTCGGCTCGGCCCTGCTCTGCAACGCACGCTGCCGCCACTGCTCCATCTGGTAAAAACCTGCCAGATCAAGCTGGAGTGGGGAGGACGCAAAGCAAGGCTGCGCTTGGGAGCGTCTGGGCCACCCCGGCGCCCTCTGAAACTGTCCCTGCCCAAAGGCAGCGAGGCGAGTCGTGGCCGCCGGCATTTGCCCTCGGGGTCACTGTGGGAGCTTCCCACAGCTCTGATCCGGCGCGTTTCCACTGATCTGCTCCTCGGCCATGCCGGCGAGAAACGAAGAGCCGAAGGCAAAACGCCTGGAGGGGCCTGTCCAGATGGGGAAGGCTGTTCTTGTGAATTCATGGTGGAGCCCGATTCCAAGGGCTTCCGAGCCTCACCCCGGCCACCACGCCAGGATCCCGCACAGGGCCCCGAACGCTCACCCACCTTTGTCAACCCAGCCAGCCAGTCGGCAGCCCCCGGCACGAAGGCACGGAGCCGGCGACGGAGGCATCACCGGCAGGGAGCACCGGCAGCACGTTGCCACGCACGGGTGGTCACGCCCAGAACCCGGCTGGGCCCTGGAAACTCACGGACTTGCAGCCACAGTAGTTAAAACAATGCTTTATTGAGATACAAACCAGGTCGTGTTGAAAACCGACACGTAACGAGAAGGACCTGCAGGAACGCTCGTCACTTGGAGAGGGCGGGAAGCGGGAGCCCCCTCGTGCGCATCAGGCCAGCGGTCCGGGGACTGGCTTCCGCCAGGAGAAAGGGGCTTCCCGCAGCATCTGCTTCCCGCAGTCCGCACACGGCCGCTCCACAAAGGCAGGGCACCGGCCCTCCGCGTGCGTCAGAAGGGTTGCGGGAGTCTGCCGCGGCCCCCGCGATGGCCTGGCAGCAAAGAGCCACGGGCGAGGCGGGATGGAGGCGAGGCCTCCTCTGTCACGAGCATAAGGCACGCCGGAGGAGAGGTCTGCGCAGCTCCGGATCTCCGGGGCCCCTTCCTCAGCAGAGGTGGGGGCACAAGCCTTTCGCGCTTATGCGGATGACGCACTGAGCAGTGCTGAAACATACCCTCGCCCATTTCAGAGTCGATCCTGAACGATCCCTGGAGGAGGGCGGCATTCCACATCAACGATGCACTGGCACATTTAAAGTGCTTCTGAGGATACCAGAGGAGCGAGTCTTGATGTGCTGATTTTGGGAGCGGGGGGTGGGGGAATCTGTGCGGAGGTCACTGCTCCAAAGCATAGGAGGTCCAGGCACATACAGCTGAGGCCAAAACCCTGCGGGGGGGCACAGAAGTCGAGGGGGGTTGGGCTGGGATGCAGCCAGCTCGTGCCCCTGCCCAGCAAACTGCAAGAAGGGATGAGGAGGGGCCAGCCGCATCTCCTTCCTGCGAAATGCGCCATTCCGAAGCGAGGAGAGCTGGGTGCAGAATTAGGTGCGCGAGGACTCAGCACAGGTGTGGGCTTTGCTCTCATCTCTGGTTCAACAGCTCCAGCAGTTTTTTGGTAGCATACAACCCCCCCCCCACACACACACACACACACAACCTGCTTAATGAGAACCCAAAACGGGGTGAGGGAACACACCAAGAGAAGTTCTGCTTTCAAACCACTTTAAACTCATGGCAAAAAAAGACTTTTCTCATTTCCATATGCAATAAATGGGAAACATTGCAATAACAGAAGGAGATTCAGTCTAGTTGGCAAAGCGGAAAGGAGAAGACCACTCAGGTGCTGCATTTCAGATGCAGCTCCATGTACACTGGAGTGAAAACGCCTTCTGAAGGAAGCAGCCATCCTTTACAAGTGGCAAGAACAAGGAAACCTGGCTCCTTTAGCCTAAGGAAGTTTCCAGCCTACCTAAGGAACAAGCAAGCTTCTTATGTCTGAAACGTCTGTTGATGCAACCCCTCCAGGCTGGCAAAAGGCTTCTGTTGCAGCCTCAAGTCTGCTTCCATCAAGAAGGCTCAAGCACAGCCGGACGTCCCCAGGCGTGCCTGTCCCGGAATTACAGGCCGCCTGGCAGCCGTTTGTCTAACCAGCAGCGTCGGAGTGTGAGAGAACGAGAGACGGTCAGCATCTTGGGATGGAAGCCGCATAAAAATACAAGGAGGAGTCTGCTTTTCAATGCCACGTGCAATGAGCCATCCAGGGACACACACAAAGAGGCATCGTGTAGCAGGCGGGATGAAAGCGGAGGGGAAGGACACAAGGCCATTTGCCAGCACCATTTCAAGCAGCTTTTCCAAAAAAAGTGGCATCGAAGGACAGCGATTCAGCTTCCGGGAGAGGAGGGAGAATGTGCAAGCACGCCCACGCTGCTCTGACTCCGTCCCTCGCGGCTGCTCGCCATCGAGACTGAGCCGCCACCCACCCGGAGGCGCCCGCGGGCCGAGTGCAAGCTCGGCGATCTCCCGCGAGGAGCTGCAAGGAGCTGCCCAGCCAAGTCGCTCCGAGGGCACTGAGACGGCCGCACGCGCTCCCTCCACACACACAGCGCTCCCGGGACGGTTCCCCCAGGAGGGGGGCTCTGACTCGACTCAACGGCCGGTGCTGGCCAGGAGCAGCAGGCCCAAAGCTAGCCCCTCGCCAGCAGGTGCGGGTGAAGAAGCGTGGGCCAAGGGGGGTCACCCACGGGCTCAGCAGCTCATGTGCTCCCGCAAGCATGTGCAGACATCCCGGCTGAAGCCCGGTCGGCTCCCGACGCACCGGAGAAGCTACGGACCCTCCAAGCAAAGGGCAGGGTCCAGCACGGCCAGGGCACGCTTCCCAGCCAGGTCCCAAGAGTGCTCCATCCCCAGCGCTCGGCAGGCGAAGGGACAACACGGTCACTCCTCTCATTATCCCTGCCCCGGCCCCGAGACGTGCCCGAAAGTGACACACAGACAATGCAAGAGGGAGGGAGGGAGGGAGGGAGGGGGTCTGATCCGAAGGGCCACCCCCCCATCAGGGACGCAAACCATTTTCTGTGAGATTCTCGCCCTGAGCCCCCCAGCAGAGGGGCTGGGCCGGGCTGCTCAGGCCTGGCCCTCCCCGCCGTTGCTCAGAGGTCGCACCGCCTCCTGGAAAACACCTCCAACGCCAGCTGTGCCCTCCCGAGGGGAAGCCGTGAGCAGCGAGGGGGGCACCTGTCACGCGGGTGCGCTGCCGGCCCCGGGGGCGACCGGATTAAGCGCCGCCAAGGGAGAAGACGTTCCGAGGTCCCGCTGCCTGGACTTGGAGGGCGGGCTTGGGTAAGGAAGGCCTGCTCTGGGCCTGTCCGGTCGGAAAGCCCTTTCCTGGCCTGGAGCTCAGGCCTACCGCCGGTACAGGGGCCCACCCAGGGAAGGCCATGAGATATGCGTGTGAGGGCAGGCAAGGGTCCAAAATGTAGAAAATGTCACGGGCTGAGGAGACCGCACGACAGCCCTCCCCACCCTGCCACCCCCAGGCGCGTGGGACTGCAACCCCCATCGCCCTCATCCGCTGACCTGGACGACGGGAGCCGCAGTCCGACACACCCGGAGGGCGCCGGGGGGGGGCAGGCAGCCCCGCGAAGCGCCGGGCATCCAGCCGGCCCACGCAGCCCTACTTGCCCTGGAAGCCCGTCAACTCCATCTCGTCCTTGTGCCGGCGCTGCGTGAAGAGCGCGCTGAAGGGGTACAGCTTGGCCTTGGCCTGGAAGCGCTGCCCGGCGATGTCGATCTCGTACTCGGCCCGGGTCACGAAGTCGGGCGTCACGATCTGCTCCTTGCCCGTGTCCGGGTCCAGGTTGTGGACGAAGCCGAGACAGACGTGCCGCTCCAGCGTGTAGCTGTAGGCGCTGCTGGTTGTCCTGCCGACGTACTGGCCGTTCCGGTAGATGGGCTCCCCCCACCAGGGCCAGGGGTCCAGGTCCGTGTCGTGGTCTTCCAGGATGAGCATGGTGAAGCGCTTGCAGACGCCCTCCTGCTTCTGGCGGAGCAGCGCCTCCCGGCCCATGAAGTCGGTGCCCTGCGGGGAGAGAGGGATGCCACCAGCCGAGCCACAGAGGGCCGGGCAACCCTGGCTGGCTGGCTGGCTGCGGGCCCCAGGCTTGGCGTTCCGCACCCCTCTTATCCTGGGGCTTCTGGGGGGTGGGGGGTAGTGCCAGCTGGGACGGCCAAGGAATTTGCTTGGACAAAGGCACCCCAGCGGCCCATCCCGAATCAGTGCTTGACTCTGCTGTGAAGGGCGGGATGTAAAAGCTTTAAATAAATAACCGATAAACACTCGAGCTACAGGGAATGTCTGTGTGCACCAGAGTCCGAGCTCTGCAGACATAAACAAGCACGGAGAGGACTCGCGCAGGACGAACACGCCTTTGAGAGGAAAGCGCGCCCCGAGATGCCCGCGAGGGTCGAACCACTCGCAAAAAGTGCACGTTGGCGAAGGCCCATGAAAACGGGGGCAGGAGAAGGCACGTGCCTCGAGCGACCCACCGCGCCCTGCGCAGACTGTTCCCAGCAGGCAGAGGAGTGGCCTGGCTACCGGGGAAGGCCAAATGGCCCATCCACTGCCGGCACCCCCCCACCCCCGAGCAGCCACGCTCGTTCCCACCCCACAAGGCACTTCACGCACCTTCTCCAGCTTCACCCGGAACTCACGCCCACACTCCAGCGGGGTGGTGAAGGCGTCCAGATCTTGGCCCCAGAACGCAAAAAACTTCTCGATGCGCAGGCTGCGAAGCGCGTAATAGCCGGAGTTCCGGATCCGGTACTTCTGCCCCACGCTCATCACCTCATTGTAGACGTGCAAGGCGTACTGCAGGTGGAGACAACCGTGGCATGCAAGCACCTGCGGTGGAGAGCAACGCTGCCCGCCGGGAGGGTGGGCGGCCGGGCGGCCAGCCGTGGTCCGACTGACGGCACCAAACTGCCCACTGCAGGTCTTAGTAAAGGGCCGGAGGGAAAGGGCTGACGAGCTCGGTCCAGGGCGAGGACGCCGGACAACTTCCAGCTCAAGGGCCAAATTCAATTCTGGGGGCATTCTCAGGGGCTGCATTCCAGAGGGTGGGGAGGTCAACATGCCTGCATAGTTTAACTCGACGCTTTGACTTCTGGCAACCAAGGAGAGGGATTTCTGCCTCTTGGGGGGCGGGGGGAGCTAGGAATCCACCAAATGAAAGCGGTACAGTGAGGCTGAGAGTCGAGGGGGGGCATGCGCCCTGTGGGCTTGACGTTCACCCACCTGGTCAGGGCTCCTGTGGGTCACAGCCCCTCCTCCTCACCTCATGAAAAGGGGAGGACAATCTGACGGGTGCTGACCACTTATGGCTGGCTCAGGGAAAGCTTTGCTGGCCACTTGAGAGATGGAAGGAAAAGTCCATGTGGACGTTTTCCAGGTCTTTGGGCCAGCCCATGCCCGATTCCAGAGATTAACAGCCTATCTGCACAGCAAGTTTGAAATTCAGCCAGCCTGCTTTTGGGGTACATGTTACGGGAGCTAGGAGGAGACCATCAGCACGGAGAACCGTGCTTGAAGCATATTCCAGGTTGGCCGAATCCTATATGCATACTGTTCAAAGCCAGTCAGCATCTTTCCCGGGAGTCCTAATTAATCCAGGCAACCCAAGGCCTTTTTCAGGGAACGTCTGAGCTTCCCAGGCATCAGGCCTTCCCCAGCGGCTCTCGGAAGCCTGACCATGCGCTGTTTAGCCAACTGTGTCTCCAACGTAAACAAACGCGCCGTTCCTCACACAAGAGGAGCCTTGTAGGGACTCTGGTGTCAAGCACTCCGTAAGCAAATCTAGAAGCGTTTATTTGTAGGTCGCACCCTGGCCAGCCATGTCCGGAGACAAATATCAAATGTTCTGTGACTGCACAGCCAAGGGGCGGGCTCTCCATGGATACGCCATCAGCTCGGCTGTGAATCACTGGCACACCAGCCTTCTGCGCAGGGGGACGAAACTGCTCAGCAAAGATTCTAGGGTGGCTGTCCCCAACCTGGTGCTCTCTAAACAGGCTGGACTTTAAGGGGAACAGTTCCATTGGCAGCGAGGGAGTCGTCGTCCTTCCATCTCCCACAAGCTTAGCCCGATTTCACCAGGCAATTCCCAGCTTCTTAGGCGAGTCAGCACATCACCAGAGGAGATGAAAAAACCCCTCCAGACGTTGCTGCACGGGGTTTAGGGAGAGGCTGGGAGCTGCAGGCCAACCCTTCTGCAGGACATCAGAGCAAGAGGAACGGGACTAACCCCACCATCAAACGGGAGGGACCCCTGGCAAGGGCCACCTAACAGGCTGGATCCAAAGGGGCAGCACTGTAGGACAATCTGAGTGGGTTACCTCCTGCTCACAACTTGGCATGAGAGCAGTACAGATTCAAGTCCAGCCTGGTGGATCCCCATCTGACTTATTTATGAACTTTAAAAAGCAGGGCAGATGTGCTGCCGCTGGCGAGTCCTTCTAAGCCGGGGTGTTGAACCTCTTTCAGTCTGAGGGATGAATTCCATGCGGGAGCAGCTCTCAGGGGCCACGCGCCAGGGGTGGGCGGGCCTGGAGGAAAACTGGACAGGGCCAAAACACCAGCCCAATTTAGCACGAAGCCTTTCCTGCTGGTTATCAAGCCTTAGTGCAAAAGCCCCAAAACCACTCTTGGGAGAAAAAGCGTGTGGCCACCTGGGAAACGCAGGTGAGGGCCAGACTGCGACCCCAGGTGGACAGCATCAGACCCACAGGCCAGAGGGCCAGCACTGCTACTGCGAGCCAAGTCTCTCCAGCCTAAACTTTGGACCACATCTGGGCAAAGTGGGAAATTGATCTCCTTGCCCAAAGAGCCCCCCCTCCCCTGGCAAATCGGCATGTTTTGGTCAGAACACAAGGGCTGCTCACCTCAATGGGGATGTAGAGCATGAATCCCGGCTCTCCGGTGTGTGTCATGCTCATGACCCGGATGCCGTTGGCGTAACCCACGCTCATCTCCTGCAGAAACGGGGACCAGAGGGAAAGGATCCAGTTGGCACAGCTTCGGTAAACATTTAAGGCAAGGCTCAGTACAGAAACCAAAGGAGGCGACCCTCCACCCGCTCCGGGCCATGCTGCTCAACCTGCAGGGATGCCAACTGGGGTCCTGCCCCAGAAGGGACCTGATCCGACCATCGGCTCTCCAAAGGGGCCTTCAGGGAAGGCCTGGAAAGCTGGCTGCTCGTGGGGCAGGCTCCCTTCGGCTCAGCAGCCACATCTTTTGCTCGCTGCAGATGGTTTCAGGCCAGGGACAGGGAACGACCTGCCCTTCGACACCACGGACGGCTCGCTGCTGAACGCGCTGGCCAGTGCTCAGGCGAAAGGCCGGCCAAAGCGCACACGGCCCTTCTCTTCCAGCTGCGAGAGGGCGAGACGCTCCAGTCCCCACTTGGCTATGAGGTTCACCGAGTGACTCCAGGCCAGACCCTACCTCACAGGGTTGTTGTCATAAGGATAAAATGGAAAGTGGGGGAGCCTTTCAAGCTGTCCTGGGTCCTCTCAGGGCGAAGAAAGGGGGGATGCAACAGTAATGTGAGGAGTTGCTGCTGCTGCTGTTTCAGGGAAGCTCTGCCTGCCTGCCTGCCATCGCTGCTCCTCCCACGCACCGTTCCAGGATCCCTGGGAGCTTTCCTGGGCGCATCAGAAGCACCAGCTCAGGTAAGCCCACTGCTGCCAACCACGGAATTCCGCAGCGGGCTACGCAGCCCCCCCACTCAGCTCATCTGATGTCGAACCCAAATTACAGCTGGTCAGCCCCGCACTTGCGTCAGGTGACCTGCTCACTGCCAGGGTGCGGGGGGGCTTAAGCTTTGGCAAGCGGGACTCGCTGGGTGACTTTGGGTGGGCTGCTTCCTCTCAGCCTAACCTACCTCGCAGGGCTGTTGTTGTATGGATAAATGGAGCTCTGCAAGCCACTCGGGGTTCCTCACAAGGGGAAAAAGGGCAGGACACATGTGCAATGTGGTCACAGTAAGAAGTCCACCCTTGCTCAACCCCGAGATTAAGGGCGGGCACTCCCCCCCCGTGCAGCACAACAGGGGGGTCCCTTTGGATTGCCCTTTTATTCCGACCCCTTGGATAAATCTCACTCCCCGTACACGGCGGCCCTCAAAAGCAGCTTTCCTGAGAAAGCTGCACCTATTAAACGCACCAAAAAAATAAACGCTTGGATTTCAGAAGCCTGCTAGAGCGACCCCAGGCTTGGCCAGGCTACCGTCCGAAGCACATCTGGCAGGGAACGGGCCTCCTTGGCGGCTGCTCCCAGGCTGCGGGGGGGAGGTCAGCCCACCCCGTTCTTGCAGAGGTGAGCAAAGGCAATTCTGGTCAGTGGGCACCGTTCGTATGTGCCCTGTTGTTTCCAACCCAGGTTGTAACTCTTTACTTCTAGGGTTCCAGCGATGAACTCAAGTGGCATTTCTTATTTCAAAGGAAGAAACAACGAGGGCACGAGGCTCTTCGTTGTTGCTTTCCCTGCGAACAAGCTTTCCAGCTGGCAGCTTCCACGGCTGCTCCTCTGGAACGTGTCCCCAGGAGCAGCTTCCCGACTGCCCTGCCACTTCCGTCAACGCAGCCAGGATGCAACCCTAAATGCAGACGTGGGATCCCGATGCTTGTGGCACTGCGACGGGAATACCTCTTGCGAGAGGGGAGGGAAGGCCCTCCCGCTCTTGCCTGGTGGAGGGCCTTTGAGGCACAGGGTTTTGCTAGAGGTCAGCAACAGCTAGGAGGCCTCCTCTGCCCAGAGCGTTCTCCACCCACAGGGACCTGAGGAGGGAGACAGGATTCTGCCCGCAAACAGAAGAGCTGTGTATTTTGGAGAGAGGAGGGGAACGCTGAGAAAAGTGCACCTATTAAGCGCACCGAAAAAATAAATGCTCTGGTGTTAGAAGCCTGCCAGAACGACCCCAGGCTTTCCAAACCACGCAAATTTCCGCAGTGCACACAAGCTCCTCTTACAATTTGCTCGTGGCCAGCCTGCTCACGATCCATGCCGTAATTAGGGAAGAGGGAAGCGCCAACCATCAGAGCTCCCACTGTAGCCTTTCCAGCCAGCATTACAAAATGCACATTATGGCTCACTCCAGGAGAAATGGGATGAATGGGAGCGTGAAACAAGCCACTGCAGTGTGCACAGACACCAGCGTCGCGGGGTGAAGAGGAAGGCGCAGCTGGGCCGCCATCTGAGCGGGACGCTTTGAGCGGGAGTCCAGCACTGAGCAGGCTGCTGGACCCCACTGTTCACATCTCACCCCCACGGGCTGCCCCAGGCCAGGCGCGGCTCCCCGGCTGAGGCCCAGGTGTGATGTGCCAGAGAGTCAGTGGAGAGCTTGCAGCCCCCTTCTCACTCTGAGGCATAAAACTAATCCACTGACTCCGGGAGCCGCGCTTCATTGGGCCAAAGGCTTTCCCACGCTGACCTCCTGTCACACGGCGGCCGGCCAGATCCCACGTGGGAGGCGCAGGAGGAGGATGGAAGGGCGACAGCACCTGTTTGTGAATGATCTGCAATGAGGAGTGAGGAGCGAAGGGGCCCAGGGTGATGATTCCAAACTATTTGGGATGATTAAGAGCAAAAGGGATGGTGAGGAGCTCCAAAGGGATCGCACCAAGTTGGGATCAAAAGGGCAAGTGCAGGGCAGTTTGAAGATGGTGGGACAACTTCACGTCTCGGCCGAAAAGGTCTGAGCAAGCACAGACTGACCGAGAAGGGGGCCGCGGGGTGGGGAACACCGTGATGAAAATGCCGACCTGGGGCAGAGCTGTTGCAGAAAGGCAAGCTCCACGCCGGGCGTATGTGGGAAAGGAATCAAACACAAAGCTGCCAAAATCGCGCTCCCCTTATGCAAAGCTTTGATGTGACCACACCTGGAACATTGTGCTCCGTTCTGGTTGCCTTACCTGAAAAAGGGCGAACTGCAGAGAAATGCATGTTGACATGATCGAGGGACTGATTAGCTTAGGAAAAGGGCGTGAAGCGGGGAGACGTGGCAGAGGTGTTTAAAATAACGTATGGTGTGGAGAGGTAGGGGGGCAGAGATTTTTCTCCCTCTCCCAAAACGCTCGAACCCAAAGGGACCGCCCCATGAGGCTGCAGGTGGGAGCAAGGTTCGGACAGAGAAAAGCAAGTCCTTCTTCACACAGCGCATAAACTATAGAATTCGCTGCCACGGGAAGTGGTGATGGCTTTAAAAGGGGAGCGGACAGATTTGTGAGGGGCTGTCCATGGCTATGACCCTCGCTGGCCGTGGGCAACCTCCCTCACCAGAGGCGGCACGCCTGCAGGCACCAGTGGCCGAGGAGCTGGGCAGGAGGAGGTCTCGCACCCGTCCTGCTGGAGGGATCCTGCGGGCAGCCGGCTTGCCACGCTATGCGCAGAGTGCTGGGCTGGACAGACCTTTGGCCTGGTCCAGCAGGACTGTTCTTCACTTTCTTCAGAACCACACGCCACTGCCCGAGTGCAAGGCGAAGGATTAACCTTGTGTGAATGACCCGAGGATCTTAAATCTGGGGCACATGCAGAGGGATATGGTACTGTGCAACACTCGCCATTTAGCTGAGCCTCCTAGATGTGTCTTTATTATTCGTTAGTTATATTTATGCATTAATTTTCTCCCTACTCCAGTGTTTTCCTGCAGGGAAACGAAGGTAGCTTAGAGAACCCTTCTTCTGTGTTATCCTCCTAACAACTATGTTGGACCTGAGCCCCACGACTGGCCCAAAGGCACCTGGGGAGAAGCTTTCCGGCCAATGGGGACAAAAACCAGGGGTCTCTTGAGCCCGAGTCCACCCGCCACCCTGACTGTCTGCATGAGAGGTTAGCAGGTTTCTTCTGCTGATGAGCGTCTCCAAACATCCCTCCCTGGTTGTTAAGATCTTGGACAGAGGTCCTCATTTACTCGTAAGAGTCTCTTCCGAATATGTGAGGGGGGTTACGGATAGAGGGAGGGCTTTCTCTTCGGTTGCACCCCACCTGTGGAATATGTTTCCCAGGACGCCTGCCTGGTGCCATTGCCGCTTTCTTTTCAGGGCCAGGTGAGGCCTTTTCATTTCCCAGGTGGCTAAATGGGGTTTTAAGATTGCCAAATGCCTTGCTGTCATTTTTCTCATTCATTTGGCATCTCCGGGCTGTTCTAAATGGCTTTCACTGTATTGTTCTTTTCTTGATAATAGTGTTGGCTTTATTGTATTTTATTGCAAACCATCCAGAGAGCCCTGGGAGATGGAGCAGTGTACAAATGGGAAACAGCAGCAGCGCCACATACCTTGCAAAAGAGGGAGGGAAAGTGCTCCGGGGTCATCGGGGCGTAGGACAATTCTGCGAGGACGTCCACAGCACGTGGGCCAATGAGATTCAGAGCTGGATTGGGCAAAACACAACGTCAGCTGATGGGCAGGCACGGGACACTGCACCATGCATAAAGCAGAGCCCCAAACAAGCAAGCAAAATGACCACCAAAAAAGCACCTGGTTTTTAAATCTATACAGATTTAAATACAGGAGGTTAAAAGATTAGGAGAAATCTCACGTTTAAAATGAAAAATCCTCCAACTGACTTGCAGAAGCACAGGAATTAAAACAAAATTAAAAGGATTAAAGGAAAAACAAGTATTAAAATGCCAAATGCTTTGGTGTAAAACACCAGCTTGGGTCACAAAGCTGAGTCTGCTACAGGATGCAGCAAATGTGCAGAATGCAACAGGGGAAAACCCCCTCACTTCACCTGTGTACTTCCAGGTGACGTCCTCCAGGAGCAGGCCGCTGTCGTCCGGCATGTGCTTCTTCAACCAGGCCCAGCAATGGACTTGCTGGTCTGTGGGGGAAATCATGAAGAAGCTGGAACACAAACCGCATGGCAGTGATTAAGCGCCCCGAGGGGTCGCTCTGGGAGGCCAACATGCTGCCTGCACGGGGGAGTCCGCTGCACCCCTACACAGGAGTACGCAAGGTTCACCCGAAATGTGCCCCGTGCCTGGAATGCGCAGGCACCAACTCCACCCACCGGGCTCTGCGGGAGAGGAAGGAGACCTGACGCACTTGGGACGGCCCTCCAGAGCAGGTCTGGGAGGCGCATGTTGTCTCCCTAGGAATCCACCCTTAAATAATTGCGTCCTAAGTTGCATTGGCCCTTTTTTAAAAGAGAAAGCCTTCTCAGACATGTAACGGCAGCAGCAATAAAGGGTGAGATACGTGCATTTCAATGCTAATGTGCAATGTTTCCGTTCCGAAGCTGCTTGGCGTCCAACCCCGCGTGTCGCACTCTCCATGCCTGCAAGCCCCCGAGCCCAGCAGGCTGGCGCGCACCCTGCACAGGGGCAGCGGGAGACGCGAACGCCACCCCCGCTCCCGCCATCCCAGCCAGCCCTTCTGCCCATCTAGCCAGAAAGATCTGGGCAGGGGAGACAAGCCTCTGGACGGACCGCACGGGGGCCTCTGGATCCCCCTCTCCCACCAGGATGCTCCCTCGCACCCTCTCTGAAGTCGTGCCCCTGACCTCAGCAAGGAACTGCAGCGCCAGCCAGTGTGGGTCTTTCCACGCTAGCTGTGGGGGGCAGAGGGGGGCGCTGAACCACAGGTGCATGCGACCCCGGGGCCGGGATCCTGAACTCTCCTACGGCACCTCCGACATGGCCCCGGGGCCCCGGAGGGCTTTTCTGGAGGGGCCTCCACGGGAAACGTGCACACGCGTCAACGAGGGGGACGCGTACCTGCGCTTGCTGAGGCGGACCACGCTGCAGTCGTTCTCGTACCCGCCGTTGTGGTTGAGCATCCCCGTGTGGACGATGTGTCCCACCGGCACGTCCAGGTCGTTGGAGAAGAGATACTGCAAGACCTCCAGGGCCTGGTCCCCTGTGGACTGCAACGTGGGGGAAGGGAGGGGCCAGACAGGGAGGGTGGTGGTGTTACGCTTTGTGGGGAGATTTGGGGGAGATTATGTCCATCTTCCATAAAGGAGGGGGCCCCACACTTTGAGCCGGGGTGCCCACATTTGGAATTTCTGGAGTGTGAGGGACGCTCTCCCAAACACCTGCCACGGCAGCAGAGCTTGTCCCTTCACAAGACGGCTGCTCTTTGTAAAAGGAAATTAACTTGGCTAAGCACGTCAGGCAGCAAAAATTCCTTTGGCACGCTGGAAACAGCAGGGCATTTTCCACCTAAGCGTTGCCCTAAGAACCGAAGCACCAGGAAGAGGTGGGCGGTGCATTCCAGAACACAGCGCTGCTCGTTTGAACTCCCGGCATGGGCTCCAACGGCCATTTATCAGAAGTCATCCCGACAAGTGTTTGGTCAAGGAAAGGTGGCGCTGGGGCCAAGACGCCCAGGCAAAGCTTGTCCCTGCAAGGCCCAAGAGGACGCCTGCTCAGTGGGAGGTGAGCTCACGGTGCTCCAAGAACGGCTGATGCACACACACAAGTAGAAGATGCACTCCCGCACGAGGGAAAGCGAGCATACGGCCATGCGCCAAGTCCAGGCTGAAGGACCACCAGCACAGAGCCAGTACAAAGGGACACACTGAGTCCCCCATGCTAGAACGCAGGAGTCTCTGGATAAAATGTGCCCACCAAACCAAAAAGGCTGGCTGCTGCCCGAGAGGGTTAAATTGCCATTGGCATTATTTTATCTCTCTTGGCAAAGAGTCACAGCCAAAAGTTGCTGGCAGTTTTTAATCAATCAGCCTTTGCATGAGCCAAACAAAGGTCGGAAGACTTGGACACGGAGCAAAACTAAAAGACCATGTGCCAAGGAGCGGACCCATTTTCATTTGAATTTTTTGTTCTGCGTTTATACCACCCAAAAGCCCAAGCTCCCCAAGTTCTCAAACCAGAAAAAACCCCATACAACATAGTATAAAACCGTTATAACCTTAACGTATAAATAAGACGAAAGTAAAAATCCTGAGTAACACACAGCCAGTCTCCAAAAACTTATGAACGCACCGTGTTTCTTTAAAGTGAAAGGCTAACAAATCTGAGGAAATGCAGTGTTTTCACCTGGTGCCACAAAGATCACGAAGCTGGCACCAAGCGGGGCTCCCTGGGAAGTGCAAGACCCCACTGGGGGCCACCCCTGAAAAGGCCCTCAGGCTTAGGACCCCTGACCTCCCTCATGCGGCAGAGGAAGGCCCCGGAAATGACCCCGGGAGAGGAAGCGGGTGCTGCCCCTCCTGCACACTTACGCTTATTTCGAACTTGGTGAACGAGGACATGTCAATGACGCACACGGCCTCCTTGCAGCACCGGACCTCTCCCCCCACGATGTCAAACCAGTCCGGCTTGTAGAAGGTCTTGCTCTGGTCGAGGGCCAGCAGGTCTGCAGAGGAGGAAGCAGGAGTCTTGGGCGGGGTCGGCGGGGTGCCGCCTCCACCCCTCGGGGCTGTGCGCGGCCCTCACCTTTCCCAGGAGGGACAAAGAACTTGGCCCGCTCAAAGCCGTGCTTCTCCATCCACCTGGCGCCCTGGGCGTCGAGCCGGTCATAGAGGGGCGACGTGCGCAGCTGCCGGCCAGTCTGGAAATCCCAGCGGGGAACCTTCAGGTCGAAGATTAGGGCTGGAGGGAGCACAGCAGCACGTGTTGGAGGGAAGCCTTCTGGTTCAGGCAGCACATCCTGCACGAGCCCCCCCAAAAACCCCCCGGGACCGTGAACAGAAACATCCCAACCCAGGAAGGAAACGCCACAATACCTTCCGCACTTCGAAAAGGCTATGTTTAATCTAAATCTGCCAGCCTGGCCTGCACAGGTGTAACGCTTCCTGACCTCCAAACGGATTTTACGGGATTGGCAGCACGCAGTGGTGTCTTGCACCGCTTCCCTGCACCTCTGCCTGTGTCTCAAGGCTCGCTCTGGCTGTGGGCAACGTCCACCCAGCGTTCAGAAGCAGGTTTGTAGGCTGCTTGCCACCTCTGGTGGAGAACTGGCCACGGCTGATGCTGGCCAAGCTGGCTTCTCTCCCACCCTCATTCCAGTGCAGGAAGCAGAACGCAGGAGCACGGCTGCCCGAGAACCAGCAAGTCCACCTCTTGGCACGTGCCCCAGGAGGAGCTCTCCCACTTGATCATCTGCCTGCTTGATCACGGGAAGCCCCGCACAAAGCTGGGTCCCGGCGGGCAGGCTGGGTGGATCGCACGGAGGGCTGCGTGGGGAGGAGGGCGGTCGCCCCACGCTCAGCTCCCCACCTCAGAGACCCTCCTCCAGAACCGACCGCCGGCCCCGGCTTCCCCAGCCCGGCACGCGGGCCAGCTGCCAGCACACTACTCACGCATCACTTCCATGACGCGGTGGCGGAGGAAGGTGCGGCTGCTCTGCAGAGCCCCAAAGCGCTTCAGGTCCAGGGGCCACACGTTCTCGGAGGGGGAGCCGTTCACCATCCATTCCGCCAGGTACCTGTCCGGGGGTGGGGTGCAAGAAGGGCCAGGAGATCAAGCGGTGCAGGGCAAAAGCGCGGCTCGAGCCGAGCCGAGCCGAACCATGCCAGGCGCTCCTTGGCCCGAATGGCCTGCCGGGAGGCAGAGCGGGGAAGGTGTGGCGGCTCCTCCAGCCGTCCAGAAAACGCAGCGCCCCCCCCCCCGGACAGTGCTGGACCAGCAGCACATGCGGTGGGGCATCCTCCGCGGCAGCACCCATCAGGCGAGCTTGCAGGCCAGGGGCTCCCTCCCCACAGGCTGGCCGCTTCATCCTGCATCCGCCACCTGAAGCAGCCGTCTCGCTCCGCCTAATGGTGGGGCCGGCCCTGACAAGCCCCATAACCATAAGGGCACAAGGAAGGAGGCAGGGTCATCTTGCTAAAGGTTCTGTATTCCGAGGGAAAGCAACCTGCCCATGTCACAGACTTCTGCTGCAAAGCTGTGTCAGCAGCGGAAGCCCCCCAAAATTACTGGGCTATGTGGGTTTCTATTAGCTGGCCAAGAGGCTAGTTACCCTGGCATTGCCAGAAAGAATGTCAACATTATGCTATGAACATGGCAATGCAGGCTCTGCGCCAGCTTATAACCATTCAAAAATTCTTCTGCCATGCAGGGACGCGTTACCTGCTAACCAGACCCCTCCCCTAATGAGAGAGATGGGGGGCACTTACTTGCCTGCTCCCCCACCAAAAGACGTGCCAGCCGAGTTCATCCCTGCCAGGACAAAGTAGCCCTGGATGCTGGGGGACTCTCCCATGATGCATCGCATGTCCGGAGTAAAGGATTCTGGGCAATTCACCAGCTGCATGATCTCCAGGCCCTCCAGACCCGGCATCCTTCGCAGAAAGGCGCTCAGCAGCGGCTCTGCAGCCCCAAGACAAGAGAAGGCCAGTGACCACGCAACTTTCACCACGTCGCAGGGAAGGGTGGGGTCCGGAAGGCACCGCTCCAAATCCCCCCCGCCCCCCCCCAGAAGCCTGTTCCCGCTCGTCATTTGGGCTGGGTGGCCAGAGACCCACATGCAGGAAGAGGTCCTCTTGGGCTGACACAAGAGCTGACACTTGCAGGAATCCCCACGTGCATGGGCACTGCCGGTCACAGGATCCCCAGTGACGTGCGCTAGTGCATACGCGCAAGCACACGTCGCGAGGTAATCTGGAGGAGCCGGTTCCCCTTACAGCAGAACGTGCCAGCGACTTTCTCATCCAGTCAAACACGACCCAAGATTCCAGCAAGCTTGGCACCCAGAGAATTCTCTCAAACCAGTGGGAAATGTTCCTTTCGAAGGCAGATCGCTTGTAGGCTTTGAATCATTGGGAAGGGGAGAGGCTGGAAAACTCCCTCTGTGTGATGATTAAGCTGAGGGAAGAACCCTGCCTTGGGGCCCACCGGCCCACTCCCAGGGGCAGCTCGCCGGAGAGGGACCAGAAACGCCTCCCGTCCCTCGCCACTGACAGGTGAGCTCCCTCCCAGAGGCCCGCCGGCATACCGAAGTGATCCCAGTCCTCTTGCAGGTTGTGGATCTCCAGCTGGTTCCGCCCCTCGGTAAAAATGGGCTTGGGGTTCTTCTCAAACCCACCGGAGAGGATGCCGCCCTGCCAGCTGCGGATGTAGATCCTCCCGTCGGGGTCAACAATGCCTGCGTGGGAAAGCAGGAAGAGGCCGTTGCCGGGGGGCAGATAGGCCGGGGGGCGGCAGCCGCCTGCAAGCGCCACATCGGCAATAGAAATTTGTGGAAGGACCACCCGGCTCCCAGCTGCCCGGGGGTTTCACACACCAGCTCTGGCATGCTTGCCTCCTTTCCTGCAGGCCAGGGCAGTCAGGCTAGCTGGGGAGGATGGGATTTGTAGTCCAGTACTGCTGGAGGAAGGCTGGGGAGAACCTGGCATCCCAGCTCAAGCCCAGGCAGCCCGAAAACCTTTTCCTCCAGGCTCTCCTGTTGCTCCAACAGCCTTCTGTGTGCAGCAGGGGTGCAAGCTGTGCAGCCCCCAGTCTGGGGGGCACCTCCAAAGCTTTCCCAGTGGCTCCCCAGCCCCCAGCATCTGGAAGGGGAAGAAGGGAAACGCACCCATTTCCTGCCATAGAAGCCTCACTCCTAGAGCGCCCGTGGAAGGCATGCTCCAAGGTCTGCGCCAGACGCTCTAGGAATGAGGCTTCTGTGGCAGGAACCCGGCTGCCCACGCCTGGGAGAGCCTCTTTGCTGCAGGGGCTGCCGCAGAGTGAGTGAAGGCTGATGGGGAGCAGGGAAGTGGCGGCGTGCGGGCGAGAGAGGGGAGCTGTGAGCGGAGAGTCCGCGGGGGTGAGGAGGGGCGGATAAGCCCCAAGGAGGCGTGACGCGAGGGGCTCGCGCTCAGTTTGAATGGAAAGGCGGCCTGAAACGGGTGCGCGAACGCAAGGTGCCTGGGCAGCTCTGACGGGCGCAAGGACCGCTGGGCACACGAGGGCAGCCTCTGCCCTGCTCCGGCACTCTGGCAGCTCCCTCCCCACGAGCCAGAGGGGCTGCTGGCTCCGTCCCGGGCAGCCTCCCCTAGCCCTGCTCCTCGCCAGAACTCCCGGCACCCTAAACATTTCCTGGGGGTGCAGTGGTGGCGCCCCCCCCATTTCCAGGGCAGCCGAGGGCCCCCGCGGGCCCCCCGCAGGCAGCCACGCGGGGCTCTCACTGGGCATGCTGCTCTCCAGCGGCGTCTTCCAGGGGCGCGTCAAGAGGTGGAAGTGCTCGCAGGCGTGCAGCGGGATGCTGACCGGCTCCTCGTTGGACAGGCCCAGCTCGTACGCCCACTGCAACCAAGGCGAGAGGCGTCAGGGCCACGTGGCCGCAGCATGGCCGCCTTCAGCCTCGGGGCCAGCGTGTCCCCCGGCGGCGCTTTCCTCCTTGGGTCGCCCAAATTCGGGCGATGCGGCTGGCCGCCACGGGAAGCAGGCCGCCCGGAACCTGATGGCCGCCCGGGGCCTGCTTCCTCAGGCTCCACCATGCAAACCGGCCCACTGCGGGGCGGAACGGCAGGCACACAAGGCCAAAAGAAAAGGGCCCCGCGCAGGCATAAAGGAAAAGCAGCCCCAGACCACGGAGGGGCCAGCGTGTTCCGCACGGCCACGAGGGGGTCTCGACCGACCGCACACCGAGCGGGTGAGCGCTTTCTCGCGTTTCACCCAGGAACAAAGACTGCACATTCGTGGGCCACCGAAGTTCCTCCCCACAGGCCTCAAACCGGCCCCCTTCAGATGCACGGTACTACAACTCCCAGCATCCCCAGCCATTCGTGATGGGCAGCAATGGAGGGAACTGCAGTCCAGCACGCCTGAAGGGCGGCAGGCAGGGAAGCCTGCTGTGAATGATTCCCGCCTGTCCTACGCCGCCTCCGCCAGGTACAGGCAGAAGCAGCCGGCGCATCTGGCCCATGGCGGCAGCCGGCACTTCCTGTCGTCCGATCGAGACGATCCCAACTGCCTGCACGACGGGGCAGGTTACTAACCCTCTGAGCCCCCGAGAGAGGAGACCAGGTCACGTAAGCCGGGACAACGCATCCATCTGCCCCCGCCCCACCCCCCGTCCCTGCAGCCACACGTCACAACAAACCCTGACCTGACCGGCACAGTTCACAAAATACTGGCACTCGATCGTTCCTCGGTCGGTCTCCACACCAGCCACGCAGCCCTTCTGGCCCAAGACGTGGATGACGCTCGTTCGCTCGTGGATCTGGACACCTGGGCAGGGGAAGACGGGGCAGGGAGTCAGAGGCCCTCCGGCCACCCCTCCGAGGACAAGCCGCAAGACCCCCCGTCTCACAGGCTGCTTCTCTTGGACCGTGCCTGCGCCGGCCAGAGTGACGTCACAGCTGCCCTGCTGGCTAAGCCCCTTCTCTCCAAGCCCTCCTGGCTCCCCACTCAGCCTCCAGGTTGCCACCTCCCTGCACGGCTGCTTCTCCCCAGCAAGAGCCTTTGCTTACACCAGAGTAAGCACAACTTCTAGCAGAGCACCATCTCGGCTCCCTGTCCCCCTTCTGCTCCACAGCTAGTACTCACACCTTGGGATTCACAGCGTTTAGGGACCTGGGAGCTGAGGAGGGAAAGGGACGCGAGTGAGCCCTCAGGGAACAGTATGGGTGTTTTGCTTCGGCCAGGCAGCTCTCTAGCCATTCCTGGCAACCTACCCTAAAATCGCCTGGCTGGGTTCAGACAAAAAGCCACCAAGGGTACCAACAACCCTAAAACAAGCCATGGGTTGTGAAAAATAAGCCACTGTCAAGAGGATTCACACAACGAGTCACAACCGCTGAACACCCAGGAGGGGTTGTCATACCACGTGAATGGCTAAATCTGGCCCCGGTCCTCGGTTCCTCATCTGTAAAATGGGCACAGGAGGTGACACAATGCAAGAGCTCTCAGGTGCTTCGCAAACCGAACGGGAACGCAGCGCAGGACGCGTCCTGCCCTCCTCGCTCTCCTGCATCACGTGGCTGAGCGAGGAAGTGCCGGGGTGGGGCCGTACCGTTCGAGGCGGCGGCGCTGGCCAAGGCGAGGCTCACGTCCGCAGACGACACGACGGCATCCTCCGGCACATGCAAGGCTCCCACCAGGTCGTGGATGTTGATCAAGGGGTGGAGCTGTGCCACCCGCTTCGGGGAGATGATCTCACACGGGACCCCCATGACCCTGCCAGAGAAGATTCGCGGCGGTCACTGCTCATCGGCCGCTCGGGCAAAGAGGCCGCGTGCGCGGGAAAGCTGCCCACACGCACACACTTACTTGAGCTGCGCAGCGATGCGCTTCAGGGAGATGAGCCGGTCCTGCGTCTGCGCTAAGAAGACAGAGCCGGTCCTCACGTACCCTGGAAGGAGAGCCGACAGTGTCGGGGCCCGGCGCAGTCCCGCCAAAGACTAATTCCCAAAGAATTAGGACCACTATGATGCAATGCATCTTCCTGCTCAGGAAAGGTTCTCGGCCAGCCCCTGGGCCTGTCCTGGACTCACCAAGACCTTCCCCTGGAGGAGGCACAAGGTCAGAGTGGACCTGGAAGGTGCAGGTCCCAGCCCCTCCTCAGCCTAGCTCGCCTTACAGAGCTACTGCGAGGAGCATAAGACACCGACCGTGTGCCACTCCCTGAAGGACAGGCACGATGTGAGTGTGTTAATAAATACTGCCAATTCTAAGAGTGCTCAAGGACCGGCAGGACACAATTCTTCTCAAGAATGCCAGCTGTCAACCACTGGACCATTCTGAGATTTCAGTATGCATTGCACACAGGCTGTGCTCAAGCATGTATCTGCAGCCATAAGGACTAGAAACTTGTTCCTCATTTGTAACAGGAAAGCTCCAATTTTCAGGAAGATGCATTCAAAAGGCATCACACTCCGGCACGGCACAACAGGGACCTTTTGAGCGCTTTGAGCGGGGTGTCCTCCAGCCAGGACATCTGTGCTGGCCAGAGGATTTAGGACACTGTCAGGTTAGAAAAATTGCTAGAGAGGGTCCTGGTTGCCAACTGCCTGGAGCTGCAAACTCCCTCCAGGCAGAGATGCACGCAAACCTGTCTGGAAGTATGGGAGCAAGAGCTGATTCCACTAAAAAATGGCGAGCGAGCGAGTTGCTGATTACAGGCTGTTTTAAATTAACTGGAAAGCCAGTGTGGTTAAAACCATGGGAATGAGACTCCGGAGATCCAGGTTCGAGTCCCCGCTCAGCCACAGAGCCAACTGGGTGACTTTGGGCCAGTCACAGACTCTCAGCCCAACCTACCTCACAGGGTTGTTGCTGTGGAGAGAAGATTGAGAGGAGGAGAATTATGTATGCTGCCTGGAAGGAAAAAAGGCGGGATAGAAATGTAATCAATGAATGAATAAGAGGCCACTGTCTCAGCAGGAAGCCAAAGTCAACTGAAGCTTCAGGTAGGATGACCAGATTTACGGCACAGCCAGCTCTGCCCATCCTGGGGGAGCCGACCCAGGCTGCTCCTCTGACTTTGCAGGCCAAGACTCAGGACACACGTCCTCTGAGCCAAAGGATAACGGCAGGGCTGTATCCTCTGGCTGGGAAGGCTCTGAATGACTGTCCTACCCTCCAGGGAGTCACCAGCGCTGGGCGTGCATCACACTCAGCTACTGCACAAGGAACCCTCTGCGCTAGGGCTGGCCGAGGCCCTGCTGCATCCTAGAACCAGAAACGGGGCCTGCCACAAACGCCAGCGCAAAAGCCACCACGGCGACGACCTGCATGCGTGACCCTCGCTCCAGGCGAGACACCTCCCTGTGGGCATGGGACCCTCCCTCTTACCTGTTCGCACCCCTGTCTCTTGCTCGAGTTGCTGGTACAGCTTGTTCGAGTAGTCGGCCATCTTCAGCTCGACGGACAGCTGCCGTGCCGTGCTCACGATGCCTGCGCAAAACCGAGTGGAACCAGCGGCCAGCCTGCAAGAGAAAACCCAGGAAAGCTCCGGAATCTCTGAAGCGGTCTGTCTCGTGGACAATCCCACAGATGCCAGTACAATAATTGCAACGCCTGTGCTTCCGTCTCGATGGACCAGCCCAGACTCGAAGTAGAAGCTTCAACTGCCAGCAGCCAGAAAAGGCTGGAGGGGAACTGGAAACTACCTGAAAACTTGTCCACTGAAGACTATGAGCTACAAGCAGGGGCTTCTATTTAAATTCTGTATGAAACCGCGGAGTTTGCTTTCAGGTGCACCACCTTGGCACCTCAAACAGTCCACCACACCCGCCTGCTTCTTCTTCCCCGGCCGCAGCAAGATCAAAACTTGCAAATGCAGCAAACCTGTACAAATTTGTGTTGTTCATACAGAGGGCGGAGACTGCTGAAAAACTATCTAGACGCCGAGCTCCTGAAGTTCGGGCATCCACTAAGGTATCCCGGGGCAGGGCATCTCTTTAGCGGCGTGTTGACATGAGGCGCACACTTTCCGTGTCCTTCCAGATGTCCAAAGAGAACCAGAGATGAAGGTCCAAGTGTCCTTCCTGCCCTCAAGGCCAAGCAAAGGGGGAACAGCCTTCCTTGCACACGGGACGGTATCAGCGCAACAGCCCTTCCGAAGGAAATGGAATGTGACAGGGGAGCGCGTCCAACGGGGCTTTGCTTACTGCAGGCAACCCCAAGGACACCCCCACAAGGTCATCAGTGAATGCCAAGAGGCTCTCTTCCAGGAGCTTGCCAAACCAGACCTGCTCGTGCTTACAAGTCACTTCTTTCGTCCACTCCAAATCAAGCACATGGTGCTCTGGAGCGAGAAAGGGACGTCGCTGCAGCTGCCGAATGCCCTCCGGAAAAGGCTTGCTAAAATAAATACTGATCAAGCGACCATCAGAGGGATCTGCAGGGGTGCAATCAGCCCATGCAGGAGACAGAGCTGGATTAGATCCTCTCCCGGGCATGGCCTTACTCTTCGCAGCTTGGAGGCAAGATGACATCAAGGGACATCAAGTTAACCTGCAGTCACTTCCAACCTGGGAATCACCAAATCCAGCCCATTCATACCTAGGCCCACTCCTTAGCCACCATCTGACTCCCCTATTATGACTGCAACAGGATGACTGAACTCCGTAGACTCTGCGACCTACAAGCCTGTAAGCAAGGTCGAGGAAATCTGAAGAAACGCGTGCCAGTGCCAGCTACGGCGTTCCATAAACATTCCACGTGTTCACGCAAAAGTGCCAGAATGCCGGCACGGCAGTTCCGAGAGGCCGCTGGCAGCGCAAGTGTGGACACTGTGTGAGCAGGGCTCACTACCTTCCCCAGCCTGCCCCTCACAGGTCTGTTCCTCCTCTGCTGCCCCTTGGGCCTGGAGCCTCCCTCCAGACCACCTCTCACATCCGTCAGCCTGCACCTGCTGAACAGCCCAGCTTTTCCGGAAAAGCTGAAGCAAACACCGGCCCAGGGTCTTTTTTCACCTGTACAATGCTGTGCTTCAGTGGCGAGATGGCCTAGACATTGATGTCTGAATAGAGACCTTTTAAACATTTATATTTTAAACAAGTTTTTAGCCTTGTTCAAATGCTTATACCTAGGATGCCAAAAATGTACACACATTTTAAGAAGAGAAAACACTATGAAAATTCAATATATGCCGATAACAAAAGAGGACTACAAGTCACACCTGACTTCTGTAATTACAAGAGATGCTCAAAGGGGTTACCATCAGCGCCCAGATACTGCTGATTACGGCAAACTTGAGTTTGAGCAACACTGATCAAAGCGTCCACTTGAATCAGGGCACACGCTGCTCTGCAATTTTCTCTGACTGTCCTGTCTGAGGCACAGTAACGCTTGCATTCATTGGACTAGTGCCATCTTTTGAGCAAATGTCACACTACACATTGCTACCATTATTCAATTCAACTTCAAAAAGTAGCACATAGAGAACATCTCTTAAAATGTGTATACATTTTTGGCACCCCTACGAGGTTTCACAGTCCATGTATGACAAGCCATACGCTAAATAAATAAATAAATAAATAAATAAATAAAACTGCAGAACTTTGGTCACAGCCTCCTCTCTAGTTGGAACATTCTTGTCTTGCCCTTCAGTCCTGGGAAGGGCTGCCAAACAATGTGCTGCACTGAGATACAAACAGTTAAGGAAAATGGGCACAAGAGATGGGATGCTAGTGTCGAACAAAAACAAGGAGAAAAAGGAATCCAGTTACACAAAACACGGGAGAAAGGAGTAAATATTAGCTCTCTAGAAAGGCAAGAGCTGAAGCAAAGGGAAGCAATTCCAGTCACAGGGAAGCTAGAAAGCCCGGGAAAAGAAAGCACAAGGAAGAAGCAATGCCCGCAGAAGCAAACATGCCAGAGAAGGGTTCCAGACCAGGCCACTTCCCTGTCTGTGTGTGGGGTGAAGGAGCAGAGATCAGTTCTCAGCTCGGGTGCTGCAGTTAACCAGTCAGCACCTACACAGCTGACCTTGCTTCCAAGCACTCTACAAAAGCCTTCCCAAACCTGGTGCAACGCTGACCACTGAAATCCAGCATGTCTGGAGGACACGAGGCTGGGGAAGGCTGTTCCACAACAGCAGCCGCCGGTCGCGCTTTCCCAGAGAACCGACAGAGCGTTCTCTGCTGCACTGCACACCTGGCTTGGCCCCAGCAAAGGAAAAGAAGCGCTTTACCTGCCCTGCTCCAGCAAGATGATGTCCTTCCACCCTAGTTTGGAGAGGTGATACGCCACCGACGTGCCCATGATTCCACCGCCACAGATCACCACCCGGGCGTGCGCTGGGAGAGGTGTCGGGTGCGGCTCTGCTCCACTCATGCTGCTGTGCCGAGAGGGACGCTTGCTCCACCATCCCAAGCTGCTTCGTTGCCATCGGACATCCGACAACAATCGCAGGAACATCTTGGCGGGTATCTCGGGCACGACAAAAAAATCCTCACAAATCCTGCTTCTAGTGGGGGGGAAAAAACCCACTAGCCTTTTTTTCATTGTACACATTCCATCCTGGCAAAGGACCAGAGACCTTACATTGCTTCCAGCCTTACATATTGAGCAAACATTTGCATCCCAAACTTTTTGCTGTGAGACCAGCATCAGAGGGCCAAACAAATTAAGCAGAAACACAGCAAGTCAGAAGGGGCGTCCCGGGCCTAGTCTGACCCCCAGCTCCAGCTGGCTCTGCTCATGACATGTCTACCATATGCATGTCCAGCACAATCTTTTTCTCACTGGCGCTGGCAAGGAAATCCCTTCCTTATCTCCAAAATCTCAGCAGAGCTTGGGAGAAAAGAAAGGAGCAAGAGAAGCCCCAGAAAGCGCTGCTCCATTTTTTGCTGCAGAGCAGAAACAATGCACAAGTCTGTACCTCACAGGCTACAGTTGTTGCACCCTGATAGGGAGGTAATTTATAATGTCCAACAGGTGCTCTATCCAATCTTGCAAACCCTGACGGAGAACAGCTGCCTGGAGCTCACAAAGCAGAGATGCTTTCTGGTCTTGAGGCAATGGATTGAAGGAAAATAGCAAAGCTGTGTCACCAGAAATTGAATATTGCTAAAAATATGAAAAAAGTGACCGTGCAGCTGCCAATGTCTTCTTCTGTAACCTGCATAATACCATATGCAGATTTAGCCAGTAAACCAAGCAATTATCAGGGAGTCCCAAAACTGTTCAGATTTTGAATTTTCCAATGTCAAAAACTGAGTATCTATTTCTGCTACTGTCAGAGTCCCTGAATTAACTCTACTGTACTAGCGGTTTTCAAAATGGAAAATACTCACTTGAAAGTGAAAAAATAACATAAGATATACAATTATGAAAAATTAAGTTTTCTTTCCATTTCACTGTCCACATGAGCTGAAAATGCTTTTGCTTGTTTGATGGTTAAGTACTTTAATACAACTACCTCTGTTAATAACAATTTTTATCATTTCTACACTGCCCAAAAGCCAAACCTGCATATTGAAATACACAGCAATAATCACACTCTATATGATTTCAAAGGCAAAAAAACACCGTTAGAAAATAAGTTTTTTGAGTTTCTCCAGAAAAATACTTAACTGGTGATAGTCTGCCACCTTCCAGTTTTTCAAGCCAACAAATATCTTTGACTTACAAAGACCTCTCACAGAAAGGCAGTACTTTTTAAAACTGTACTGGTTTGCGAAAGATAGGCGATACAGATGAAAGCTTATTTGAGTATACCCTCACACACAATTAACAGATCAAGGATAATGATAGATCTCTTTTAAGCCAACGTTTAGGAATATTGGCTTCATCCATGTGACAAAGCTCAGCTTTGCAAACAGTGTTTAATTTATTCGTTTTGCCAGACAAATGGCAAAAAATGATAATCAGATTCTAACATTTTGTCAGAAGCCCTGCGAGTTTTATCCAAAAGCCTCAAACAGATGATGGATAGCACTTGTTCTTTTGCACTGACATGATACCCTTTAAAAAAAAGGGAAGGAAAGAAGCTGTGCTACTACATATATTCCATACTAGAAAGGAAAACAAGGGCAAAACTGCAGTCCCACCAAAATGAGGAATATGAACATGGACAGAAGATTGAAGTCTGTTTGAGGAGGTGAACTTTGCAGGTGCAGCACTTTCAGCATTCACTGTGGCCCAGGGCCTCTGGCACAAAACAGTTCCTTTTGCCACACAAGATACTACAACACCCACCCCCCCCACAACCTGGTGCACTTCAGGTGTGTTGGCCCAGAGCTGGGCTGGCTGGGACTGATAGGATTCATTGTCTAACACATCCATAGGATATCAAGTTGGGGAAGACAGCATTATACTACGTGCAATACAAAACACCTAACCAAAACCAAATATTCTCCTTTGGAACAATCCTACCTTTTGTTCTGTCACATGGGTGCCTATCACTCTGTCCAATGCAGAAAGGGCCACATCTGGAACACCAAAGTACGAAGCTCAGCACCTGGAAAAGATGCAGAGCAGAGTGACCAAAACACAAGAAAAGAAGACCTTCCAAACAAACATCATGACTAATATAAAGCCAGGCATTTCTTCTCTCCCTCCTATTCTGCCCCCCCGCCCATCCTCACTTTTTAGCGTCATCTCCAATGAGGACGAGATCAGGGAATTCAACAAGCTTGCCCTTTCTCGGTAAATTTGGTGGACAGAGGACAGAGAAATTCTATTCTCGTGCCTTAAATGCTGTCTGTCCTTAAACAGGCCTTCCCCAACTCAATGCCTTCCAAAGGCACTCGAATACAACTTTCATCATTCCCAGCCAACACTGCCATGGCTGTCTGGGAAGGTTGGGGCTTGTAACTAAAGGGGGCCAGCTTGGAGAAGGCAGAAATAACACTTCAGGCTTGTGACAAACAGGTCCTGTCCACAAAAGTTTACCTGAGGATAAATGGGTTACCTTGGTTATCACAGATGTGTAAATCACCCAAAAGTTTCAGCTATTGGATGGTATAGAAATATCAATAACGGATCTGGATTCCAGTCCCCGCTCAGCCATGGAGCCCACTGGGTGACTTTGGACCAGTCACAGACTCTCAGTCCAGCCTACCTCACAGGGTTTTTGTGGGGATAAGACTGAGAGGAAGAGGAGAATTATGCAAGCTGCTCTGAGTTACTTGGAAGGGAAAAAGTGGTATGCAAATATAATATTGTTATTATTTCAACGTTTGTGTTATTATTTTTACCCTAAACCCCAGTGTTCTTCCTCTTGCAAGGACCCCACGGCGGCTTACACGGTTTCCCTGCAACGGCAGCCCTGGGAGGCAGCTCAGGCTGAAAGACGGGCCACTCTACCACACCGGCCCACACTAGCAGCCGTGCCCAGCCTGGCGCCGGCCAGATGTTTTTGCCCACCGCTCCCAGCGCTCCTGCCCACGGGCCACGCCGGCTGGGGCTGATGGGACTCAGAGTTCCCAAGCAGCAGAGGGCTGCCTGAAGCCCCCACCACCCGCTTCGGGCCGCCATAATTCGGAAACCCGCCCGGGCAGCCTCGCCCGACGCAGCGCCCTCCGGAGGCGCTGGCCTTCGACTCCCATCGTCCCCAGCCGGAACGGCCGACGCCCGGTACCCCCGACGGGGCCCCGATTCCCGGGCACGGCTCGGCCCCGCCCCGCGGCGCTCATTTGCATGCCGGGCCCGCCCAGGGCCGGTGGCCGGGCCAGACGCCGCCTCACCTGCGCCGCCCGCCCGCGCGCGCGCGCGACCTTCCCCCTCCGCGTCCTCGCCCGCCCGCGCTTTACGACCGAGGCGCGCGACAGCGTCGCGGCCGGCGGCGTCTCTCCCCCGCGCGGCCGCGGCCAATCGGCGCTCCGCCGCCGCGCAAGCGCGCTTGGAGCGGTGCTGGGTCGCGCAGGCGCAGTGCGGCCGCCTGGCCCAGGCCGGCGCCCTTCGCTTCCGCGGGGCTCGCGGGCCCTATATCGGTAAATAAACCACCTTTTCGCCTGAGGGTGGAGGCGGGCTGAGGCAAAACAACCCACAGCTGCTGGCGAGGGAGGCCGGATCGGGCTCCGCCGCTGACCGCACACGCGCTCGTCCCTTCCACGCGGCCTACCTCGCAGTGTTGTTGTGAAGAGAAGACTCGCGGGAGGAGATGTCGCGCAGCCCCTGTGCCGAAAGCAGGCCGAAAACGTCACTGCTGGGATCGCAAGGCGAGCGTGCTCTCCACGGATTGGACCGCCGCTCCCACCATCCCCAGCCAGCATGCCAAGCAGCTGGGCATGATTGGCTCGGTAGTCCAACATTTGGAGGGCACCAGGCGAGGACGGCATGGAGACGCAGGATCTCTGCATGTAAATCTGGAAAGTGCAGGAGAGAAGGCGAGAAGGAAGCTGGGCCGTGCACTGACTTCATTAAGGTGCCTGGCACCGCCTGCTTAAGGAAGCGAAGGGGCCAGAGGTGTCTTTGCTCGGATGCAGCTCCATCAATCTCCAAGCTTAGTGCAGGAAGATTACAGGAGCCTTCTGCTTACAGGAACCATGAGATCCCCCCGCCCCACTGCAACCAGGTCCCCTGCGGAGTGCAAATCCAGGGGACGGAGGGCCAACCTGGGCAGCCCAGTGCTCCCTATGTTCACTCGGACCAACTCAGCACAATCATTTACTCACTTGTGTACACCTTGAAGACCAAAACGTACCACAGCATTAGAGCAGAATCCATTGTGATTGACTTACCCCATGCTCTGCACCAGGAGGGCAGAAGGGAAGCAGGGTGCAACCCTACCCAAGATTCCCTAGACCAGTGATGGTGAACCTTTTAGAGACCGAGTGCCCAAACTGCAACCCAAACCCCACTTATTTATCATAAAGTGCCAACACTGCAATAAAACCTGAATACTGGCGTTTTAGTTTAGAAAAAACAACTCACAGCCAGTCCAAGCAATATATATCTCTGAAGTGCACTGACTGGCCATGCGAAAGCTCGGACCAGTCACGGCTAATGAGTCGCGCCTTGTGACGTCGTTACCTGGCACCGCTACTCCTTTCCGAGCATGCGCATGGCCCCTATGTGCACTGTTATCCGATGCTGGGGTGATGCTGGGGCGACTTGGCTCGCGTGCCGACAGAAGGCTCTGTGTGCCTGCTGCGGCACGTGTGCCATAGGTTCGCCACCACTGCCCTAGACAGTGATGCCTCTGTTCTCTGTACTTGGTCCCCTAGCATTTGTGCAGCTCTCCCCACACTCCAAAAGGTGGAAATGTCTTCCAGAAGGCTGAGTGACTGGCATAAGAGCTTTACTGTAAAACTGGCTAGAATGTTGGGCATTCTGCCCCCCTTTTGCTCCACCTCCCGTTGGAATAGAAGCCCCCAAGGGCTGAAAGTAGTTCTGCAGCCCGGGGAATGGATACAGGCAGAAGGTCTGAGATATGTCCTAGATTGCGCCCTTAGTTCATGCTGGGATTTACCATCATTCCACATGAACTGAAAGTGCACCTTGAAACACCCAACACTTTCCCGGCATGAAAACAGCAGAAGCTGCAGGCATGCTTTCTTCCGGGGAAGCTCCTGCGTTGTCCAAATCCAGCCTTCCCAAGGAATTGGAGCACTGTTGCCACAAGCTGCCTCTCCACTTCCTTATCCCAGCGTTCCTGGTGCCCATCACTGGAAAGAAGGCTCACTGGCAAGGGCACGATCGAAGGGGGAAGCTTGGGTTGGGGAGTCAGAACACCCAGGGGGTTGCAAGGAAGGCTCTGGGGCGCCTTTCAGCATCCCTGGACTGGGTGGGCCAGCAGTTGGCGCCCATGGGGCTCTGGCGAGTAAGAACACTATCCAGTGGCAAAAGGGGCTGAATGGTACGGTTAGGATGACTTAACTGCATCAAAGCAGCTCACCCTCAGCAGTTCAACCAGCTGCTGCTCCTGGCCTAAAAGCTAGTTGCCTGCCTCGCCTGCCAACCCCACTTCAGTCAGACTCTGTAGTCCAAGACATCACCTTAAGGAAAGCGCCATCCTGACCAGAGGTGTTCTAGAGAATGGAGCGTGTGAGAATCGTGAGAGCTGGCCAGCTCAAATGTCTGTGCCAAATTCAACATGTCTCAGAATGGCTAGTATGGAAAGGTAGCCATGGGAAACTCCCTGTATTCACAGCTGGCAGAGACACTAGTGAAACAAGTAGAAACCTGCAGACTCTTTTTTATTAAATTCTCCCATTTCATCTGTACAGAAAAAAATGCACATTATGTTCAGTATTTCAGTTAACAATTCAAAATTACACAGCATGAACATGTAAAAACAAAGGATGGCTGAGATTTTGTACATAGGAAAAAAAACAATTTACAAAAAAAACCCCAACTTGTTAATGTTACATTTTTAAAAGGACTAGTCAGCCAACATCTGCCATACAATCTACCACTTAATCTCTCTCTGTTGGGCTGGATTTCAAAGCTGCAGGAAGGGCCTCCCGTCCGCCATCCTGAGTTACTTCGCGCATGCAACTTGCTTCCTTCAAACCTAAACCACACTAGCGCAAGTTGGTCAGTCTGTGATCAAAAAACCATCATTACGAGCTCCAAAACGCAGCTGAAGGGAAAAGCTGCAGCCCATCTCATCTCATGCATCTCCAGGAAACTCTGGCTAGCCAATCTGAACCAACGAGGGCACACCAATGGCGTTGGGTGCATCGCATGCCAAAGCAGCATGCCGGCCCGCGCAAGCCGCAGAGAAATTGCCAGCCCATCGCAAAGGCCTAGCATTGAGTACCACCTTCCCAGCTAGCTGGCACCTTTTCCTGCAGACCACTCCTTCTGCCTCCCTTACAGACAACACTCCAGAAACAGCCTTGCAACCCCGGTCTTACAAAGACCCGGGCGAGCAGGACAGCTGAGCCGTTTTCTGCAGCCGGGGGACTTGGCTCATAATGGGACACAAGGTACATGCTACACCAAAGAGTCTCAGCTAAGGGGTGTCACTACTGCTCTGCCTCCACCAAGGATCCTCTGCAGAGCCCCATTGCAGGAACCATGTCATAGGCACGGTGTTTCTCCTGCCCCTCACAGGAAAGCACCCAGTCCAGCTATCCACAACTCCAGAGCATCCCATCTCCCAGATCATCCGTGTTCCTTTCCTCCAAAGGGAAAAGCTTCAGCACCGAGGGTAGAAGCTGGAACAGCTTGTGGTACCCCAACCATCAAGGCCAAAGTGGTGCAGAAAGCAAGTGTCAGCAACTGGACGTGGTTCTTTAAAAAAGAGGCGAAGCAACTGAAAACATACTCCTGCCACCCAATCCATAAATATGTTTCAGGATCCAACACCTGGCTAGAAAAAGCAGACAGCCATTTCCACCTTCTTCAAGAAGCAGACCTTATTCTGTCTTGTGCACCCCAGGAGGAAAAGTGTGATGCCGGCGATGCAACGCATGTTTGCAGAGGAAACTGTTTGAAGAAACAGCAGTCCGGAAGCTAAGTGAGCAAGGAGGAACGCTTTTGGATAGATGAGCGCTTCCCTGTGCGCGTGGATAGCCTCTGAGGAACGAGCCCGGTCTGAACCCGAGGCGGCGGCATGGAAACTGCTTCTGGGTCTTGGGACAGAGAACTGGCTGCTTCTGAGAGAAGAGCAAACTGGTACTACTGTGGTGCTCTCACCAGGATCAGGGAAGGCAAGTGAGGCTCTCTGGAGAAGAGCAAGGGAAGAATAGTTCCTCGTGCGTAGTATGACAGGGCACGTGCAACCCAGGATGACCGGGGCCTTCTCTCTTTCGCAGCAGCACTTTCACGAGTTCACAGAGCTCAACCAACCACCCATGCCGGCAGCAGCTCCTTCCCAGTGTCTTGCAGGGCCGGAGCAAGATGCACCGCAAGCTGCTCCCGGTAACTCCACCCACCCGCAATTCACATTTCACAGCCAGCCTCGCAATTCGCATTTCACAGCAGCTAGACTGCTCAGGAACAACCATGTTGCTCCCCTCCCCACACTGCTGTCTCCAGTGCCGGATGGTGGCAGATACGATCAGGTAAGCACTGTGGACCCCAGCAGTTCCTAACAAGAAATTCTCCCATCTCTTGCTTTGGTTTGCTCAAAAGAATGTAAGTGGCCTTTGAGGGAGGAAGTGAGACGCTGCTTGCCACCACCCAAACATTCCTTCCGTACACACCATCAGGAGGGGGAGTGACTTATTGCAACACTCCCCTGGTTGCATCTGTTTCACTCGGGAGGCCTGAGAATTGCTGGCAATCCAGGAAAGAAAAATAAGACAAGACCTGCGGGGTGGGGGGCAGGACTGGCACATCTTTCCATCCCCAGGTGCAGAAAACTAGTCAGAAACTGCATTGCTTACTTTCCAGTGGGATGAAAAGCAAAGGTTTCCTATCCCAAAAACTACTGTACCTTTTAACCGATGCTTGCAGAGCAGCAGAAAGCACTCACAGTACTGGTACATATGACAGCCTGTCAGCTGGTCCCTTTGCAGAAAGGCCCCTGAATTGTGTGAAACAGATGCAGGATGCAGAGAGATTAACACGTACCTATGAATTCATACGCAACATGGCTGCAATAGCGAAGCCGGGAAACGTGGGGGGGGGGGGCACACAAGCTGTGCAGCAGCGCGATCCACGAGGCACGCACTCCTCCCTCCAGCGCACGGAGGGACCATCCTTGACCGACTGGCTGATGCCCGACCAGTGGGGCCGTGGCAGCGCAGCCGTGCCTCCACTTTGCGACCTTCCCGCTCAGACTCGGAGCGGCGCCACAGGGGCGCTGGTCCCACAAAGAGGCCCCCTCGTTCCGACTGGGAGAAAACACCGTCCATTCCTGCACTCTGGAGCTCTGCCCCCCGACGAGCGCTCTTCCTTGCCTAGTGCTAGAATCTTGCCTATCTCCCTAACCCTCAAAGAGGCGGATGACTCCTCAAATGTGACACTGCAGTGGGGAAGCCGGACTTGCTTCCGCAACAAGTAAGGCTCCTGGCCCCGCAGAGGAAACCTTCAGGAACTTCTCCCTAGCCAGCCTAGGAATGCCAAGTATTCCCAGCTGTGCACATCCTTCTCTGGAGCTCAAAAATCCTGTATCCTTTCGAGGAACTCTACTTCCACTATCACTTAACCAAAGGCATCTCTTGGGGCATGAAATGGGTTCAAAAGGGGCGCCTATAAGAGCTGTGGCGTGTCTTTCTTCCATTCAATATTTTATTAATCCCAGAGATGAGGGGAAATATGAAAGGCATCGCCTTTCAGCAAAAATAGAGAAACAAGCCATCAAATTAATTAAAACACACACACAACAGAACACAGTAACAAAAGCAGGAGATCAATAAAGGTGATGGACCTCTGAAGACAGCGTCTGTTGGCTGAGTATGACTTCGAGATGCTTGTTCAAGGGTGAACCAGATGTCCAAAGCAAGGCCAGCAGTGAGTGGTGGCTGAAGCCCCTTCCCCCAGTCCTCTTGCCTCGCCACGGAGCGCACACGTTTCCCCACCAGGAGCCACTGCCCAACGTGATGATGTCTGGAACAGATCTTTAAAAACGTATCTTAAAAACCTCTTGAGCTGCAGGTCGTCAGTCTGATTTGGAGAGCAAGGGCAGTTCCCACAGTTGAGAGAGAGGGGGGGTAGGGAGGGAGGAGAGAGGGAGAGAGAGGGAGAGGGAGAGGGAGAGGGAGAGAGAGAGAGAGAGAGAGAGAGAGAGAGAGAGAGAGAGAAACTTGTCTACAGGCAGGCAAACAACAGTCGCTAACGATGGGGTAACGAAGCTGCTGGCTGGACCACCAAGGCTGCACGTGCCAACTCGTTCCAAGAATGGAAAGGCCATGGACAAGATGGGAAACACAGCTGACCCGTGCTGCTGATCGGATTTGCTTGTACTCTCCGCAGGAGGAAGTGGGTGGGGAGACTATACAGAGGAGGGCTGTACAAACTGGGCAGCGGGCAGGCCTTCCTTCTTCCTCGCGTGACGACCAAGGCCTGCTCTACCTGTCCTTCAGCTCTCGTGTCACTCGCTTCGTGATGCGCCCACACATCAGGCCAATCAGGAACAGGAGACAGATGCCCACGGTGATCACGGAGAGGATGTAGTTCTTGGAGGGCGAAGTCATCACCTGCATGGCAAGGTCCGAAAAGCCTTCGGCGGGGGCAACCTGGCAGGCACAGAGGGAGAGAGGGCGGTCAGTCTCCACGCCGAGCAAAAGGGGAACCGGCCCCGTCACTTTTCAAACAAACCTTCAAGGTACAAAGCAGGGATTGCTGTGTGGCCCCCTGGCTGTTCTGTGCGCCCAACTTGCGGCAGCCCTCTGCACGGAAGCCTTCCGAGGTGTCCCATCCGTGGCAGCCCTGTCAGCTCTTGCACAGTGGTACCTCGGCTCACGAACGCCTCAGTTCACTACCAAATCGGGTCGTGAACAGAAATTTCTGAAACATTTTGCCTCAGGTCGCGAACTCTACATGGGGCGACAATCTGTGCGGGGGAGATGGCCGCGATCTTTGTTGTTCTTTGTCACTTTGCTTCAATTTTTTGTGATTTAAAAAAAAAAAGTTACAGAACGGATTAACCTCATTTACACTGAACCTTATGGGGAAATTTGACTTGGCTCATGACCAATTTGGATCACGACCAGAGTCCTGGAATGGATTAAGTTCATGAGCCAAGGTACCACTGTACATTCAAGGCTGTGACACCCTTGATGAAGTCGGTATACAACCATAAAGCATACAAATAAACCATGTAGCTAGAATGATGGAAGTCCAAACTGGACTGCAGCTTTATACGGAATCTGCCTTAACATGATCTCATAAATGCAGACAGTGAAGGCTATCAGTATTTTGTGCTAAAATGTTAGGTTGTCTTCGATAATATCTATGTTAAAAGGCTCTTCTCATTACAGGAACCACTTCTGTTTAAAACCCATAAAGCAAACGGGTTTACTCATATGTTTATTCTTCAAACATCCATAGCCACACGCAGAGAATGCTTTTTGATTACATGGGTTTAAAGAAAAGCTGCATTGTCTGTACACATCTATTCACAGAGAGAAAGAGAGAGAGGTAATCAGGAATCATGCTCAATTGTAGCCAAGCTGCCTACATCCAAGCTGGGCAAAAAGTACTGCAGTAGAAGTGCTTTATGCATCAAGTCTTTAACTCACTGTAGGCCAAAGCACATCATCTCCCACACGTCCTCCATGGGACCACCCAGGCTCTCCCCATGACTGAAGCCGGGGCTCCACTCACCTTGGCAGCATAGCTCCACATTTCAATCCGGTCATTGAGGCGCTTCTTACACTCTGGTTGCAACCGTACACGCTTGTCTTCCAGGGCCTCCATCAAGCAGGACATTTCTGCAGAAGAGATGAGATGGTGTTACAGAACACCGCCTCCTTTTAGGGGACCATGGAAAAGAGCTCTGCAGCTTTCTTATGTCTCTGGAAGCACCGTGTGCCTGGAGAACAACTCTGGCTCCGGAGCTGGCCTACATCATTTCCTTCCCATTGGCATCATTGAAGGGGAAACGGTTTATTTATATATTTATTAACATTTATACACTGCTTAAAAAAAGTTTGCATAGTCAAGGCTCTGGTTTTCCCAGTTGCAAAGTATGGCTGCAAAAGGTGGCCATAAGGAAGGCTGAGCACCGAAGAATTGAGGCCTTTGAATTGTGGTGCTGGAGGAGACTCCTGCGAGTCCCTTGGACCGCAAGGCGATCAAACTGGTCTGTCCTAGAGGAGATCAACCCTGACTGCTCTTTGGAAGGCCAGTTCCTAAAGATGAAACTCAAATACTTTGGCCACCTAATGAGAGGGAAGGACTCCCTGGAGAAGAGCCTAATGCTGGGAACAATAGATGGCAAAAGAAGGAGGGGACGGCAGAGGATGCGGTGGCTGGATGGAGCCGCAGCAGCAGTGGGTTTGAGCTTGAGTGAACTCCGGGGATGGTGGAGGACAGGAAGGCCTGGAGGAGTGTTGTCCATGGGGTTGCGATGGGTCAGACGCAACTTTGCAACTAGCAGCAGCAACGACGACAACAACCCCTCAAGGCGATGGGCAACCATCTTATATATACACCCTTGTCACTTCTACATTTTCTTTTCCAGCTGTTACCACTTTCTAGCTCTTGAAGCACAGTCTGTCCTTTGCTTCCAGTTTCCTGTCTTAAAAGTAGCCAGCCAACTCTAGACTTGATTATCAGCAAGCTGTTTGCTTTTAATCAAATATGTCTTAAGCGTGCGAACTGATGCTGGCAGAAGCAGCTTTTAAGCAAGCAGAAACAGCAGCTGAAAGCAGGAGAAGGGCACCCCCCTCCCCTTCTGCTTTGCCACCAGAAGCTGCAATTCACAGGGCTGCGCTGCCTGGCTACAACCCTGTGCTCACTTGCCTCACTTGTATACAGGATTCCACTGTTACCCTATCAAAAAGAGAGTTCTATTATTGGGTGGAATCTAAATTTGTAAGCAAAAAAGCATCCATGTATGTGTTTTTCAAAACACCAACAGGGAAAGTATTTGATGAATGATCGCTTACTCTTACTAGAATTTGAAGTTGGCAGTTAGCCCATCTATCAAAGGATGGCAACAATTAGCAATGTGCGTTGATCTTATCTGGTGTGTGTGTTCTAAAACCACCATGCAAAAGCCTTTTGGAAGTGCAGTACACGTATTTTATAGCAAGACCACAACACAGTTGCTTGTTTCAGAAAGGTGCTGCAACTTGCAAAGGGAAGGCATTTGGAGCACTGTTTCATGGTTTGTAACAAACCCATTTCCTGTTCCTTCTAAATATGTGCAAAGGTGGTTTCTATCAAACTGCAGTTATCCAATCAAAAACAACCATATTCAGACAAAATAAGAAATGGGGCTTGATTTGGGGTGGGGGGTTGCAATGCACAAGGCGAGGGTGGGAATGACTGCGCCTGAGCAGTGCTGCTGCCTGTTCTCCTAACAAACTTTATTTGGGCATGAATGTAGCGAATACCGAAGCTGATTCAGCTGTGTGCAGATAAAGGAAGGCTACCGAGCAAATGCACAAGACAAAAGCGTTTGTGGGAAGTGGATCTTCCATCTCATATTTCTATATTCAAGAGCTATGAGTCACATTTAGGGGAGGCATTGGATGGAAAGGGTTTTAAAAGCATTTCACTCGTCAATGTACTCAACAATGCAAAGGGAAAATATTTGCAGAAATTTCTTAGTTTTTTCCTAAAAAATCATTTTCCCACTGAAAAATCTGAAAGGCTGCCTTCAAACCAAACAAAACGCAAAAACTTTTCTCCCCCTACCACCTTTTTCCAGGCCATCACATCTGTCCCAAGCAAGTACTTTGGAATGCAAATCTACCAAAGCTTCTAAAAGGCTGAAACAAAGAACAAGAGGCAACCGTCTTTGGTTTCCACGGGTCAGGAAGCCACGGAGGCACACTTACGTCGCCCACGCCCAGGTGGGATGGCCGCGCAGTGGTGCTTAATATCCAGCGCACAGGCTGTGTGGAGGACCGGGTCCACGAAGATGTCCGCTTTACTCTCTTTGAGCATGTTCAGCACCTCCTGGAGGGCAGATGACCACAATGCGCGGTGTCAATGTGGGTTCCCCTCATTCGGCGGCTGTGGGCATGTGTCACCCTCAGGCTCAAAAGGTTAAGTCTGCGCAAGAGCATCAGCTGACGCTGCACCTCCGCCCGAGGCGGGGCTGCAGTCCCAGGTCAGGGGCAGCAGAAAGCCAAGGAGGCAGCCTTGGAACGCTCAGTGCCCTGCGGCCTGCAGGGTCCTGACACTCATGCCGGCTCCGAGCGGATCGCATTGGCATATTCTAGCCTCAGAGTGATGGGGATTGTCGCTGGCTCTTAACGCAAAAGCAGTGCGATGCCGTGTCACCCCTCGGCCAAGCGGCAAGAGGGGAATGCTCAAGGGGCAGGACTCTTCTCCCTCGGCCGACTGCAGCAGGGCTGAGAGGCAGGGGCAAATCAGAACCGCCACCAGGAGTCCCCGAAAGACCCCCAACACCCACCGACCAAGCTGCTTGTCGGAAGACTTGCCAGCTCCTCCCCACTCCCACCAGCACTCAGGTGAGCATCGCCTCTTTACCTTTTTGCACACGTCTGCTTTGATTTTCAGCAGGTTGACTTTGAGGCACTCTTCGACTTGCCCTGTCTGCTCCTGGGCTGCCACCTCCTCTGCACACAAGCTAGAAATCTGTGAAAACAAAGTGTGTGAGGATGTGAGACCAGCTTGGTAGCACAGGCCGGCACAGACACACTTCACGTGGGAAAGGCTCCAAAGCATGGTAGAAAGCAGGAAAAACGGCACCCTGCTTTCAGGGGGTGGGGCAGAATAACTGCCAAATGCATGATTTCCCTTTGCAACTGAGACCTATGGTGCCATCAACACACAGGGCCAGGGACAAATCCTGAGCATTCTCTGCTGCGGATGCTGCCTAAAATCCAGGCCTCACACTGGGCTCATCCTGTAAAGGCCCCAAGGCTTTGTGCGAGGTGGTCAGCGGCAGCCACAAAAGGCATATCCCGCAGCCCAAATCCGGTTGTCCGAACCCACAGCAGCCTCGGGAAGGAGCTGGGGCACGGCACCTGCCAAGCACGGACTGCCCTTGCAGAGCAAGCGGCTCGCCTCTGAGGTGCTGGCACCGCACCATAAAAGCTGTCAAAGGCGGGTTGCTCCTGCCTTTAAGTCTCTTCGCTCTTCTACAGAAAGAAGGAAATGCTCTTCAGTATCCAAAAGATGGGACAGGATGCTCCTCACTCACTGCAGGAGAGGGCACAAAGGGAAAGAATGGAACTGTTGCTCCCTAATTCATTTATTTTCATTTTATTTATTTACTACTTTTTGCATACCGTTCACTGCTATCAAAGCTCTCGGAACAGTTCACAGTAAAACAGACAATTTAATGCATGATCCCATATTTAGGCAGGAAGAAAGTCCTGTGGCTCCCAACATCCTTTCCAGCCAGCAGGGCATGTTGGGTTTTTCTTGGGAGTTTTTTTGCCTTCTGCACATGCACAAGAGTGCATCGTAAAATGCTATGGGGGAAAGGTGGAAGTAGAACTGGAAATTAATGCTTTGGCAGCAAGGATCTGGAGCCATCTAGGAAAGTTTGTTTGTTTATTTATATTGTGATTTATATCCTGCCCTTTTCCTACAAAGGGCTCAAGGCAGCTTACATCTCCTCCTCCATCTTATCCCCACAACAACAGCCCTGTGAGGCAGGTTGGGCTGAGAGGCTGTGACTGGCCCAAAGTCACCCAGTTGGCTCCATGGCTGAGCGGGGACTCGGACCCAGGTCCTCTGAGTCCCAGTCCTGTGCTCTTCACCCTGGCTCCCCTCCTTTGCCTGTTTTTAGGATGTGGAATACTGCAACAACAATGAAACTGACTAATTGTATAAGGACCAGGGAAGAACAACTATCAGAAGCAGATTTAACTGAAAGATGGATAGCATGTCATTTTGGGGAATTTTGTAGTCCACTAAGTTCACTATTTTCTTTGGTCAGGATCTTTGTTGAAGGCTTGTGTATAGAATGTGTAATGCCTTCAATGAGTAAATAAACATTAAACAAACACACTAAACCAGATTAAAAACCCAGCATATATTTTTAAAAATAAGATGCCAAGTGGTGGTTCTGCAATGCACTGCTCTATTTCAAAGGCTGCCTTCCGCAAACGGGAGCAATGGGCCCAAAAGCCGAACGCCCTGAAGGTACTTCATACCTCTGGCAGATTCCACTCAAGCCTGCCATTGTTTGGCCTCTGCCACCTGGAGCTGCAAGACATTGCTAACGTGTGTAACATGAAACAGGAGTAAACCTGAATGCTCCCACCTCCTCTGAGCAGTGCATCTGTAACTGCGGATCTAACCGGTAATCCAGAGCAGACTCTTCAATTATCACTTGGATCTGATCTTCGCAATCCGGGGAGAGACGCTGTTTGTGCGACAAGAACAACAATCAGGCCAGGTCTGTCCACTGGAGAGGAAGTGCCCATGCAGTCCACGGAGCTAAACAGAGAATGCAGCGGGAGGCAAAGCGGGGTCCTCCAGCTGTTACAGACTCCAGTTCCCATCAATCCCAGCCAACATGGGCCAATATTTAGGAGTTTTGACAGCCGCCGCCCTGCTGGACAACACCAAGTGAAGGCCCCTGCACCTTTTTCCCGAACCGTCAGATACACGTTCTGCCCGCGCCCCTCCGTTTTCACAGACTGGTGTCTGCAGCAAAGGACAGCAGTGTGGAGCTTCCTTTGCCCTCCGTACTCTGGTGGCCCGGCAGCCCGCTGCTGTCGCTACCGATCCACTGCACCCGCTGGAGCTAGACGTTGCCACTGTGAAGAGCCGATACCTGGGGCCGTATCCCGAGCTGCTGACCCTTCCG
Source organism: Varanus komodoensis (assembly GCF_004798865.1). Lineage (NCBI taxonomy): Eukaryota > Metazoa > Chordata > Lepidosauria > Squamata > Varanidae > Varanus > Varanus komodoensis. Next base: position 10,585,982 of record NW_025335701.1, on the reverse strand, counting down.
ATAAGCTCCCAGGCACTCTCTTACAGTGCGCTCCATGGCAGATGTACATGCCATGAAAAGCAGGTGCATCTTCTCAAATATCTATGGACCCCGATCAGAAGGCACAGCCAGCATTAGTTCCCCAGTGCATTAAAAAAGGAAAAGACAATGAACTTGGCACATAAAGGCCAGGCTGAAGGCTGGCCCAAGGGCCATGCTTTACCTTTACTTTTGGAAACAGAGAGAGCACGAAAATCCATGGAGGGAGAAGAGGAAAAGAGCATTTACTTTCCTTGGATGTGCCAGAGATGTGCAGGCACCCTCAGGAGCCTATGCTGAGGGTGCTGCAGACCAAGAGGAGGTAGCTGCTGCAGGAAAGGGCAGGGAGTGTGGCAACCACATGTGCAGAAACCAGTTCAGGCAAACATCTTTGCACTGTGGGAACAGTGTGGGTCCCCCTCCCTCGTGTTTGGGCAGCCACTGTCTAAAATCAGCACAGTGTATTTTTTTAGTTCTGGCAAATACAAGTCAAACATGCTAATTCAGGTCTCTTTCAGTTTAGAGACCTGACCTGAACGTTCTTCCAGCAAATCAGAATTACCAGCTCTAAGCTTCTGATACAGAAAATGCTCCGGCTTTTTCATGTTTAAATCCACCTACTTTTCCCCGACCTGCAAGGAAGTGAGCGCACAAGCTGCAGGGCAGATGGTCCCTTCCAGACCTCCCTGCCTGGTACACATGCCCTGTAGTCACCTGGTCTGCGTATTTCAGTTTCAGGCAGGATATGACCTGCCCTTCCAGCTCCGAGTCGTCCTTGGCTTTGCTCAGAATGCTCTGACAGAATTTAGGGATGTCTGCTCTGCAGGCCTTCCTGAGCACCGGATTCAACCGATAATCTACCAAAGAGGCAATGAAGAAAGTCAGTATTTGCAACTAGCCATGGGAGGAAGGTTCCCACTGCAGAACAGTGTTTCTTTACCGGGCAGCCTGCAGCTGCCATTCTTTGTGGCTGGGTTGCCTACGATTTAGCTGCGTTACAAAAATGGCTCACTCTCTGGAAACCAGCCATAGGGAAGATTAAAAAGGTAAAGGTTTCCCCTTGACATTAAGTCCAGTCATGCCTGACTCTAGGGGCGGTGCTCATCTCCGTTTCCTGGCCGAGGGAGCCAGCGTTTGTCCGCAGACGGTCTCCGTGGTCGAGTGGCCGGCATGACTAAACCCCGAAGTGGACGGAAAGCCGTTACCTTCCCACCAAAGTGGTACCTTTTTATCTACTTGCATTGGATGCTATTGCTATGTATGTGCAAAAAAGGGGAAGACTGTGATAGCAGGTGTGGAATTCAACATCTCTGCTTTCTTTCTTTTCACAGCAGTATGTTTCCAGACCTTATGACTGTAATAATACCTTAGCACATGCAAGGGGAGCTACTAAAAATTCAAAAGCCCGTCGTTAAATTGAGATCCTCAACCCCAGGGGAGGCCAGCATCGATATGTCTCTCATGGATAGTAAAATGAGAATTCAAATTCCTTTCCAAATCTCATTCCATGATTCCAACACAGAGCAGGAACCAGACAGAATGAATGCCAAGATGTCTTTCAAAATTCTGCTGTTTCAGTAATGTAAAAATATGGAACCATTCAGTTTGGCGCAAAATTGCACTCTCCTGCTCACAACTTCTCCTGGGATAGATTACTGGAAGGCAAGGGAGTTGAGGAGGGGTGGATGGCACTCAAAAGGGAGGTTTTGGATTCTAAGGATATCTCAGGGGAGAGACACAATAATTATGGGAGATTTCAGTCTCCCGGGTATTAGTTGGGAGACTCACTCAGCGGTGACAGCAAAGTCACATCGCTTCCTAGAAGCTAGAGAGGGAGGGTTTTTCACACAGAGGGTCTGAGAGGCAACGAGGGGGGGAAACATCCTTGACTTGGTCTTGACCAATAGGGAGGAGCTGATAGATGAAGTACAGATTAGGGGAGCTCTGGATGCGAGCGATCACTCCATCCTTTGCTTTGAGATCAGGGGACTGGGGACGTGCAGCAGGTCGAGCACTAGAAGCTGGGACTTCAAGAGGGCCAACTTTGGGCAACGGAAGGCCAGACTGGGGAAAGTCTCCTGGGATGGGTTACGGGAAGGCAAGGGAGTTAAGAGGTGGATGGCACTCAAAAGGGAGGTTTTGGAGGCGCAAGCCTTGACGATACCTCTAGTCAGTAAGGTGGGGAGGTGGAGGAGAGCACCGCCATGGATGCGAAAGGAGGTGGTTAGAGAGGTTAGAGGCAAGAGGAACCTCCATGGGAAATGGGTACTGGGGCAAATAGACAAAAGGGTATACCGGGGGGAGGAGGCCCATTGCAGAAGGATTCTTCGCAAGGCTAAGGCTGATTACAAGCTGAGACTTGCCAAGAATATCAAGAGCAACAAAAAGGGCTTCTTTCAGCATGTGAATAGGAAGAGGAAGGGGAGACAAGTGGTGGGACCACTAAATAAGGAGGAAGGGGATCCAGTGACTGATATGAGGGAACAGGCACAGATGCTAAATGACTATTTTGCCTCTGTGTTCTCCCCAAAGCAGGACGGGGGAGATCTGTATAGGAGATTAGATGAGGCCGGGGACTTAGGGGCACAGATTAGAGTCACCCCCCTAGAAGTTAAGGGCTTCCTTGGGACATTGAACGTTACAAAGGCGCCAGGCCCCGATGGGTTACATCCGAGAGTACTTCGAGAGTTGGCAGGGGTTCTCTCACGCCTGGCCTCCATTTTTGAGGCCTCGTGGAGAACGGGTGAAGTCCCAGAGGACTGGAGGGTGGCATCAGTGGTCCCAGTTTTCAAAAAGGGTAGTAGAAGGGACATGGGGAATTACAGACCTGTTAGCCTTATGTCCATTGTAGGAAAAACAATGGAAAGGCTCATAATAGCGAGAGATCTAGTGATGCAAGATAGGGAAGGGAGGCTGGCAGCCACACAACACACTTTCCGCAAAAACGGGTCCTGCCGGACAAACCTTGTGGGATTCTAGGACAAGGTTTCGAGATGGCTAGATGGAGGGGATGCAGTGGATGTGGTATACCTGAAATTCAGCAAGGCCTTTGACAAAGTGCCCCATGATACCCTGGTGGAGAAACTGAGGAGTTTTGGGATACACCAAAGCACTGTCCGGTGGATTAGGGCATGGGTGACTGACCAAAAGCAGAGGGTAACCATTAGTGGGGAATCATCGGGATGGTGGCCAGTGACAAGCAGGGTCCCCCAGGGCTCTGTCCTGGGGCCGATCCTGTTTAATCTTTTCATCAATGACATGGAAGAAGGGGTGAACAGTCTGATGATCAAATTTGCAGACAACAATAAAACTGGAGCAGTGGCCACAACTGAGGAGCAGGTACTCCAGATCCAAAAGGACCTGGACAGACTATGGAAGTGGGCAGGAGACAACAGGATGGCGTTCAATGTGGATAAGTGCAAGGTCTTGCACTTGGGGCATAGGAATGGGTGTCATAAGTACAGGTCAGGGGACAAGTGGCTGGAGAGCAGCACTTGTGAAAGGGACCTTGGGGTGCTGGTCGACTGCAGGCTGAACATGAGTCAGCAGTGTGATGCGGTGGCCAAGAGGGCGAACGCCACCCTTGGTCGCATAGCCAGAAGTGTAGCTTCTAGGTCAAGAGAGGTATTACTACCACCCTATACGACTCTGGTGCGCCCGCAACTGGAATATTGTGCTCAGTTTTGGGCCCCTCATTACAGGAAGGATATAGCCAGGTTGGAGTCAGTGCAGCGCAGAGCCACAAGGTTGGTGGCCGGTTTGAAGGGGATGGGGTATGAGGCGAGACTGAGGGAACTGGGTCTCTTCAGCCTGGAGAAGAGGAGACTCAGAGGGGATCTGCTGGCGACATACAGGGGGATGTCACACGGAGGTGGGCAGAGACCTATTCTTCCCTGCAGAGGAAGGCAGGACGCGCTCCAACGGAGCAAAGCTCAGGGAACCCAGGTTCCATTTAGATGCCGGGAAGCACTTCCTGACAGTTAGGACCCCGAGGATATGGAATGGGCTTCCACAGGAGGTGGTTGAGGCCCCATCGGTGAGGGTGTTCAAAGATAGGGTGGGCATGTCGTGAGCGGAGCTGGCTGGATCCGGGGGACAGACTAGATGCCGGGCACCCCTTCTGACTTGCTCTGTTTCTATGTTTCTAACTGAAAGGTATTTTATGCATCAACAAAACTGCCTCACGGAACACTGCCCCTAAGCTACCAGATGTGGGTTTCGAGATGCTTAAGGGGCGACTGCCACACATGGAAATCGCTCAGTGTTGAACTGCTTCCTGTTTGATCATAAAGGATCTGTCAAATAGGAAATTGCTTTGCACCTGAGCAGGGCTGTGCAAGGAAAAAGGCAGGCGATGAACCCTTGGGAGAAGTTTTTCTGGGAGACCCAGTTTGCATGGAATGATGGCAAATCGGGGGCTGTGCGTGTGTCACCAACTTGTAGGAATGTGCTACTGTGGCTCAACTGGAGTTTGCTCCATGGCACGAGGACCTGGACACCGTGGGTTAATCGCGAGTCAAACATGGTTAACTTGTACACTTGGCTACTAAGTGTGTATGCTGACAGAAAACACTGGGGGCTTTTTGTTCTGGGCCCCACAAGCCCTCTGAAAAGCCCTGAAAACAAAACATCCTGCAAGGACAGTGAAACGTTTTGTACCTGAGCACAGGATGTGTCATTCCCTGGCAGCCCCCATTACCTGTGTTCTGCGTGATCTGCCGTTTGGTGATCATCTGTTTGCACTTGGGATCCATCACTTCGCTGTTCTTGTTCTGTTTCAAACACTGCAGCATGTTCTTTGCATCTGCTTCTGGGCAGAATCGCTGCCAAAGGAGACAGAAAGTGCAACTCAAGTCAGTGGACAGCAAAAGCATTTCCCATCCTTGGCCATCACCTTGGCTCCCCAAACAGAAAGAGGTAAAAGTAACAAGGGGCAAAACCAAACTTGCAATCAAACACGTGCACCCCAGAGGTTGCCTGGCATGGAATGAATGCTCTGAAAAGTGATGTGTTAATGCCCGTGCTCACTGCGGTAAGAAGTGGGCAGAATGAAACGGCTAAACCAGTCTACAACTCTAAACCGAGAAGAACATGATACCGAGAAAGCAGGACTCAGGTTGGCCACATTCCCACTGGGCTCCACTTCCAGCATTCAGCCCAGCTGCCTGCACTGCAAAGGCCATTCTGCCACAGCTGGCTCTACATCAGCCGGCCTGAATTCTAACATGGCATTAAACTACACCAGAAGGCTGGGGAGGGTGGGAGAAAGCTTACTCCCAGTCCATATGCTGAAGCCTGGTGAAGCCGGATTTACCGCTCTAATGTCTACCTAGCTGAACATTGAGAAGATACCAAAAACAACAGTGGTCTCACTCAAAGGCAGGGAAAGTCATTTCAGAATGCATAAAAATACGCAGAGTAAAGCAGAACCGCACGCCTGTCAGTCTCCTGTCGCTTTCAGTCACTAGGGGTACCCAGTAATGGCATTTCAATCAACAATGGTTTTGCACATTGCTGTGTTTGTGCTACAACACGCACTTATTTCAAACTTCTAACAAAACGCACAAGTGTCTCAGGCCAACTGGACCAAGTCAGCACACCCGCCCTTTGCATACCATCATGCTTACCTTGATCATCTGTTTGCAGACACGCATGAGGGTGTAATCCAGTTCTGGATCCATCATCTCTGTCTCTTGGAGTTTGAAGACCTTCTGGTGGCAGCGGGAGTTCAGCTGCTTCTTGTTTTCCTTCAGACACTCAATAATCTGCAGTTAGAAGAGCAAAGGTGAGAAGACCCTGGCCGGCAGGTGGCAACACTCTTAAAAGGGAGCTTGCAGAGGCTGGCCAGATAATGTTGGGGAAGCAGCGAGCAGCAGCCATTCTGCTCTTTGGTCAAGCAGCCCGTCATCTATGAAAGGAGCCACGCTGCCAGCAGTGTAGTCTCACCAGGAGTGCATTATGGGCAAAGCCTTTCAAGGAGGCTGCTAAGCCGGGAGGTATTTAGAACTCCAACAACTATTAACTGAAAGGTTAAGAGGCCGAACGCCACCCTTGGTCGCATAGCCAGAAATGTGGTTTCTAGATTGAGAGAGGCATTACTACCACTCTACACGACTCTGGTGCGCCCGCAACTGGAGTACTGTGCTCAGTTTTGGGCCCCTCATTACAGGAAGGATTAGCCAGGTTGGAGTCAGTGCAGCGCAGGGCCACAAGGTTGGTGGCCGGTTTGCAGGGGATGCCGTATGGGGCGAGACTGAGGGAACTGGGCCTTTTCAGCCCGGAGAAGAAGAGACTTGGGGGAGCTGCTGGTGACATACAGGTATGTGAGTGGATGTCACATGGAGATGGGTAGAGGCCTGTTCTCCCCTGCGGAGGAAGGCAGGACGCGCTCCAATGGAGCAAAGCTCAGAGAGCCAAGGATCCATTTGGATGCCAGGAAGCACTTCCTGACAGTCAGGACCCCGAGGGTGTGGAATGGGCTTCCCTGGGAGGTGGTTGAGGCCCCATCGGTGCAGGTGTTCAGGGATAGGCTGGACATGCACATGGTGGGCATGTCATGAGCGGAGCCAGCTGGAGCCGGGGGTCAGACTAGATGCCCCGGGAGGCCCCTTCTGACTCGCTCTGTTTCTGTGTAACTCGTAAGATTGATGAGCTGGCAAAAAGTTCAACCAACAATAAAGTCAAAGCATCAATAATGTCTAAATGCAGGAAGGAATTTAAAATGGAGTTGCTCCTTCAACAGCCATTGTGGAAGCTTGGCAGAGAGGGAGTGCAGACCCAAGCCACCAAGAAGCTCTCCAGAAGAAACTCAGGAAGCATCAGACAGATGCTCTCAGGCTGCTCACTGCTTCAACAACGCACAAGCCAAAGGGCTGGAAAACAAAGCATGCAATTTCCAAATGCGCTTCCAGTCAAAGCCCTTTTTGCCAAGTGGGAACTTCCCAAGAGAGGACTGAGACACGACGTGATGAGCCTGTTTCAGTCTGGCAGGGTAGGACGGGGAGAGCCTGGTTCAAAGCCCCACTGAGTCATCAGAATCCTTGGGCGCCCTGGGCCAGACACCTTCCCACAGCCTACCTTACCCCACAGGGACCTGTGGGAACCCAAGTCGAGAGGGGTGGAGACTGCTGCTCTGTGCTCTGTGGAGGAAATCCCTGGCATTTTTCTTCCCTGTTCGCTTGCATGCCAGGTGCTTTCCCACTGCGAGCCTCGTTGGGCACCTTTTTTGGCTGAGAAGCAGGGCAAGAAGACTCGACATACACAAAGAATGAACTAAACAGAGAGGGGCCATCACCTGTGCGTTGCCAAAGGGGACGTTCTGGCAGAAGGTCTTGATGTCGCTTCTGCATGCCTCGTGAAGGTCTGGCTCCAGGCGGATATCCTCTGTCTACAAGACAAACCGCCAGGTTAAAATGTGGTTCAAACCCAAACGGGAGTCCCAGGCCAGAACATTCAAAGGGATTCCAGTTCTTTAAAAAGGGAAGGAAGTACTGTTTGTCTGGAGGGGGAGGGGGGAGGGGAGGGACAGGAACCATCCTAATTGACAGGCTGGGGATCTCTTTTCCAGGACCAACCAGAATGTCACAAAATGGAGGCGAAGCTTTGGTGTTTCCCAGACCTGTTCATCAGCACGGCGAGGAGGTAGGGTGGGACAAGACGGCCGTGCAAGCCATGAAGTCTGCATGTGGGCCAAGTCTTAGGAGTGGGGGGGGGGGTGAGGAGCGAGGACTGGGCTCTCGCAGGGGCTATGGAGACCGCCTTCCACAGGCAGCTGTCAGCACCCTGGAATCCAAAGCAGAGGGCAAGCCATAGCTGGAACGCATTCACGGGCCTAGCCAGATGGGACTGGAAGCAGCAGCCTTCTGCCAGGGGCCTTTGGCGTGCAAAGCTGCAGCCCCACCGCCTTACCATTTCCAGTTCCTCGACACGCAGTTGCTTGCGGCACTTCACAGACACCCGGTGCTCCTTCGCGTCCTGCAGTGTGTCATTCCGCACGGTTGTACTCAGGCAGATCACCACGTCCACCCTAGGGAGAAACCCCACTCTGGATCAAAGGCCTTCCCAGTGCATCGCCCTCGGCTGCAAACTATTTGCCGGGGAAAGCAACAGCTTTTTCTCCAGTCACCCCCACAAGGCAAAAATGTTCCACATACTTCTTCTTGATGTTGGGACAGAGTTTTAGGACATCCTCCTTGCAAGCCATTTTAAATTTATAGGAGAATCTGAAATCCTTCATCTGGACCTGAGGAAATAAAAGCAAGCAGGCTCCTTTCAGGGCCAGGTGCGAGAAACCTCTTGTTGCAACAGAAACACAGTGGCCCCCTTGGACGTCTTCTGTTTGCTGCCCTGCTTTGCTCTGGGGAAGTTCCCACAACACAGAACAGAAATACAGCGCCCACAGTGACGTCAACCACATCCACCAGCGGCCTCCAGTTGCAGAGCAGGTGACCCGAAGGACAAACCTGGGGGGGAGTGGTTGAGGCATGGGGCAAGAGCACCCCGATGGTCACAATTAGGAAACTTTTCTGCGGCAAGGAAAGCAAGAGGGCTGGCAAAGGAAACCTTCCCAGCTGCCAGGACCTGTCCTTTGGGCTTCAAGGGAGAAGGGAGCACTGGCTGTGTGGAGCCAGGCTAGGCTAAGCAACAGGATGCCGACGGGACAGCCGCACTCACCAGCTGGAAGTGGGTGACCCCGATGGCGCACTTCTCGTTCATCTCCTTCTGGTGTTTGTTCTGGATAAGGCACTCCATGAGGTCTCCTGAATCGATCTGGTTGTCTGCTACTTCCTGGACAGGGGAGAGGAGGCAGGCAGGCTGACCTTCTGGCGAACCCTGGGCTTCACGGAACCAAGGGACCAGCGGGACTCTGGTCCCACGCTGCGGCACGCATGGCACTGCTCTTTGCTTGACTGCCCTCTTTCAGGGAAGTGGCCAGCTGGGCGCGGCCGGCTCCAGAGCTCCCACATTCCTCTAAGCAATGAGAGCTGGTGGGAAGGAGTGGAAAGAGAGCTGGAAGGAGGCCTGGGAGATGCGGCTCCTACTTCCCGCTCAGCTGTGCGGCTCCCCGGGGGACTGGGCATAGCCCAACGGCAGGGTAGCCTATTAAAACCACGCCAGCAGGCTGCGGCACAGTAGGGGCAGGCACTGGAAGAACACGCCGCAGCTTTTCCACTGCACGGTTTCCCCGTCTCACAGCATGGAAGGAGGCAGAATAGCCATGCTCTATTTTGTGGCACAGCAGAGGCGCAATCATAACTGCACCCATCGCTTGTTATTGGAACAGCAGAGAATCCTTCCGTCAGTGACCTGTTCACTATAACTCAGCTTGTTTCTAGACAAAGCCAGCAGAGTGCAGGATCCTGGGGGAAACGTGTGGGTCAACATCACCCAGAACTGAAGCCAATTTGGAAAAAGGAACTAACTAGGTGTGCAGGAAGGACACTCAGTCGAGGCATGTTGCACAGCACAAAGGCAAGCGTGAAGGGGCCGGGGATTCCTCCCCCTACAGCAAATAGTTCCTGGTGAGCCAGACCCCGTGCCCCATCCTTATCTCGGCCCAAACAGTGGGTAAGAGTCACTCACATGGCAGAAGGTCTGGATGATTGGCTCACACGCTCGCATGAGCAAGGCTTCTATCTGGATGTCCTGCCAAAGGGAGAAAAAGCAGCAAGTCACCCCAGGGCTACGCTCCATTTTTCCAACAGCACATCAGTGTAGTCGCTACTGGAGAGCCTTCCAAGGTTCCCCGTTCTAAGCAGCAGTCCAGCAGGCCCTTGTAGGAAGAGCAGCTCCACATCTGAGCACCGGTCCATGGGAGCAGGAACCGGTTTGCTACCCAAATACAGGCTGGCTTGATCTGGCCAAACCCCAGCAAATTTAAAGGAAAGGATACTTCAACGCAGTGCATCTTTGGCACGTCTCCTCCTCACGCCCCTTAAGATCGGTGGGGGAGGCCTTGCTCTGGGAACCCTCTTTGAAGGAAGTACAGAGGGTGTCTACCCGGAGGAGGGCCTTCTCTGCAGTGGCACCCAGACTATGGAATCTGCTCCCCAGAGAGGCCTGCCTGGTGCCGACATTATATTCTTTCTGGCGCCAGGTAAAGACCTTTTTACTCAAATCATTATTTTAACAATTAATGCTTTTAGACATTTTAGGATTTTTTCCTTCTCTTTCACAGTTGCATTTTCTATAGTTATGTATTTTACATTATTTTAATAATGTTTTTATAAGGCAGTTTTATATTTATTGTATTTTTATAACTTGCAAGCTGTCCTGAGCGCTTGAAGCAATAGGACAGGGTATAAATGTAATTAATTAATTAATTAATTGCTTGACTATGCATTATTTCCAGTGATACCAGGCTCGGGTCATTCTCTCTGCCCAATCATTTAACTGAAGTCGAGTGCTTTCCTTTCTTCCGTTCGTGACTAGAATGCCTCAAACGGTCCCCCTTTCTAAAACACTGGGGTGGGAGCAAGCATCAAACTGCAGGTGCACAACTGATGGGCGACCCCCACACAAGTCAAGCGGAACCACTTGATGCCGAGGCTCCCCCCTTGGGGAGAAAACCTACTCACCTCCGATTCCAGCTCCGTGAGATTCCCAACGATGTCTCTGCAGTCAGCCACCAAGTCATCCAGATGGTCCTGGAGACATTCCAGTTCCTAAACAGGGCATGGAGTTAAGACAGAACATGGACGGGGGCATTTCTTTACTCCCTCGAGAATCCCACAAATGTGCCCCAGGATGCCGTTTTCCTGAGCAAGGTGGAACACTGCCAAGGCCGACTGCCACAGCCGCCGCCACTGTGCACTCCTCTGCAACGGACTGCACAGGCGGGGTGTGCAAATAGCTCTTCTCCGTGGACTTGACTCCCTGGGCCAGCAACTTACCAGTCTTGCCCTCGCTTGGAGTAAGTTACAAGAAAGCAGGAAAAAATGGGATTCACTTCGTTCGGACGCACTCACAAACACCCCTGGCTTGGCCACTCTGGCTTGATTTAAGCCTACTGGGCAATGCAGTCAAGTTCTGGCTCCCAAGACATCTTGCATTTCGCATGATCTCAGAATGTTTAAAGAAAGGGAGGCAAACCGGGAGGTGCATTTTACTTGCATGCATGCGACTCCCCGCGTAAGATGAAAGCACTGTGCGTGGTTTTGCATCCCATGCACCCAGCTGGGTACTTATCCTGTGAACGACGCAATCATTACTGGGAACAAGATCGCTTTCAGTGGGTTGGACCAAATCTACAGTGGGGTGCAAAAGCACGTCCGTCACCAGCAGGGCGAAATCATCCTCAAGCATCCGTTCCCAGCTGGAAAGCACACGCCCAGGATACCTGTCCAGGCTCCGTCTTCTCGCTGCACCACTTCCCCAGGTCTATCATGCACTTGTCCTGGAGAGCCGGATCCAGTTTCACATCCAGTGCGCGCTGGTGCAGAATTCGCTGCACTTCGGCCCTGCATTCTCGGGACAACTGCCAAGCACAAGGGGGAGAGCCTTGTTCCAGATGAACGACCCCGGCCTCTCGAATCTGGCCTTCCTCTTCTGGACGAGGCCAGCAACTCCCCTATGCTGCTCGTGGCCTCCTCCCGTGAAGCCCTGCGGCCACCCCGTGGGCAGTGCCCCACACCGAATTAAAAACAGGGGTGTTAAAGGACTACCCTGGAAGCTGCAGGTAAATGCACTGCACACCCCCAACCAGGCTCCTTCCCTGGTAAAGGAGGGCAGCTCAGACCTACCCGCCTTCCCTGCTCCTCTGTGCGATAGGCGTGCCTGTACAGGCAGGAGAAGACCGCCCCGGGAGGGATCATCTCGCTCGTCTCATTCCAGCTGTGCGTGTGGCAAAGCCGAGAGGCGTCTCCCTGGCACTTGCGATAGAGGACAGGATCAAGCCTGGAAAGGCAGAGAGACGGGAGCCACGGTCAGGTGTTAAGGGGCCCTTTGCTTACCATCGAGGAGAACAGCAGCTCCCCTCCGAAAGGTGGCAAATCAGAACTGGAAGCCCGAACAGGGCACGTGCCGTTCATCCATACAAGGAAATCAGATCCAGAGACATTTCAGGCTCACCGGTAGAAACATTTTAGCATTTGTGGCATGAGTTTTCTTTTATAGGATCATGAAAATTTTCTGTAAGTCACTTTGAGATGATAAATCTATACACACAACCTGGCACAAAAACAAGCAAAAGGGTCAATGTGCCTATAAACAACACAGAAGGCAGCAGGTACTTAGGAGACAAAGGAAATGCTGCATAACTACACTAGAAAGAAGCCTTTTCTTAAAAGCACCAGCCTGCAACAAAAAGGCCGCTTGTGATGCAGCGCTTAAAGGGAGGCGCTTTCCACGGGTAGCTGGGACCACTCTGCAGTGCACAGGTGAGAGGCAGCTTTGCGTGCAGCCACCAAGCTGGATTCTCTCTTGAAAATTCTATGTCTCCTATCTGTAGATCAGCCTTCCCCGCAACCTGGTGGCTGCCAGACATTTTGGACCACCACACCTAGCAGCCTTGACCATGCTGGCTAGGGCTGATGGGAGTTAAAGTCCAAAACATCTGGAAGGTGCCAGGATGGAGAGGGCTGCTACAAGACAGGGATTCGAGGAATTGCAAGCGCCAGAAGTCTGAGCGTGAGCCAATCCCACTAGAGAATTAAAGCCATTTATGACCCTACAATGCAAGACCCCCGTGGCCCACGTATCTCTGGGGGAGGTCCTGCTAGGAAGCCCCCTGCAGGCCGTGGGCTGATGAGGGTCCCCAGTGCCAAGTACTTACTTCCAGTCCCGCGAAATAAAGTACTGCAGCTCCAGCAGCCTGTGCTCACACTCCTCCACCATCTTCTCCGTGTAGAGGTGCTCCATAAGGCACGAAAGAATCCTGCGGGAGGCGGCAAGTTAGACCAGCAAATGCTCTGTCTGGCAGCCCGCATGCAAGGCGCTGAACCAGCGAGCAGCTCCCACGGGCGGAAAGGAGAGCCAAAAGCTATTTGTAGGGAATAGTAATTGCATGTTGCAAAGCACGGACGCTTTTCGGTGCAGAAAAAGACTTCCCTCCAGCCCATGCTCTCCCCAGACTTCTAACTGGTAAGGCTAGAGAGACCCACGCTGCGTAATAAACAGGTCGGCCTGTGCACGCACCACCACTCGAGGCCCGAGTCGCCTTACGCATGGAAGACCCTGGACCCAAGCCTAAAAGGCGCCTTTGCAACCCAAACGATGCAAGCAAGGAGGGATCCCATGGCTGACTCCATCACCTACATGGGGTCCCCAGCACGGATGTGTTTGCAGGCCGTTTGTATCACTGATTCACAGGCTTCGTTCAAGGCTCTGTCGATGCGGTAATCAGCGCCAGGATCTGCCTCCTGGATCAGGGTTTGAAGCTGGAGAGATGAGAGACAGGGAGCGTTCAACACTGGCAGAGCAATCTACGGAGCTCCCTGGCTTCTGTCCTTGGCAGAACTGCAAACCAAACTGCGCTGGGTATTACCCTTGCATTAATTTCAGGAAATGCTGCTGTGCAAGGGGAACGGGTGTGAGCTTTCCCATGGATGGTAGCCACGCCCCCGCACAAAAAGGGAAACGTTTTGCTGCAGGCTCTGAGCAAGCAATCTGGGCCCGAGCCCAGCAAGAGCAAGCCACCCAGATGTGCCACGGAGAAGAGCTCCCAGCTGTGCATGCAACTCAGCCAGAGCCAGCATCTGCCCAGGCTGCCACGGCCTTTGCATCTGGAGGCATCAGGCCTGAGTAAGACAGGCAAGGCCGAGCTACAGCAGGGTGGGAGCCGGCACTTGCAACTCTCGGGATCTCCCCATTTTGGGTTTTTTTGTTGTGAGCCGCCCCGAGGCTTTGTTGCGATGGGGGCGGCATAGAAATGTTTTAAATAAATAAATAATAAATAAAGAATCTCTTGAACTTCTCGAGGGCAGGCAATGGGCCGAATGATGCAGCCAGGCGAGAGCCATGCCTTTCTCAGAAGTGGTGAAGAGGAGGAGAGCTGTGAAAACAGGAAGAAGCCATTCGGCTCCGCTACACAACACGGGCAGGCCCCAAAGCCAGTTCCCCCCATCACACACACGGGTGTTAACCACCCCTCAAGTCTAAAGCAGCTCCAGCGATCAGGGGCCTCTTAGAAGATGGCACCCGTCTTGCCAGAGGGCCCCCAGCAAATAAGGACAGCCGAACGACACGTAAGGGATGGCGGCTGGGTGAGACCCATGGAACCTGGGGGCAAAAAGAGGCCTCTGTCGAAAACATTCTGAGCTGGAGATCATGTTTCAGTCCAGAAGGCCTTTTAGCAGAGTGGTCGTTTTTCAAGGGCTCGGACTCCACTGAAGCATGACTCAACTAGGTGGGTAGAGTTATGCAACCCCCCCCCCTTTGTGCTCAAGCAGCAGCAGAAGTATGGACAGCTAAATGGCCTCTCACTACAGAGCACGGAAGGAGACACAAAGGAGCACAAATGTTCCTTGGACATATATTGCCCACCCTTGGAAAGGGGATTAAGCTGCACACACTGGAGCAAGGAGTAGGCATGGGCTTCTATTAGGGAGCAGGTTTGTGTTTAGATCTTATCATCTGGTAATTTTCTAGCAGCATTTGCAGGCTGGGAACAGTGCCAGTTTTAGATTTAGGGCTCCATTTACATCCCTGGTTTCATCTGGTGTGAGGTGCATTTACTCAAACGCACAGTGTGGAGGAGACCAAGCAAAGCTGTTCATTTTCTGTGGTCTTGGGAAAATAATTAGCCTTAATACTGCCACTTGCTTTTGCTCTCTGACCTTGACAGAATCACAGGGCAGTATTGGAAGGTTGATGGTGTTTCTTAGAAAGAGCAAGAAATTCCTAAGAAATCAAGGGCCACCATTGTTCTCTATCCATTTACTGTTGGTGCTTCTCATTCCCTCCACTGTCAGCCCCACGAGGAATGCAGTGCCCCATCAAACCAATCAAGTAAAGTTGTGTGCAGTCTCAGGAAAGTTTTTGTTTTGCTTTGAAGTCTTTTTTTTTATACTGGTGAACTGGTAGGATCCCCCAGGAGCAATTAGCAATTCTAAAACAAAACAAAAAATGTAACCACCACCAAAACAATATCAAGGAGCCCAGAAAAAGCATCTAAGGTGATGCTCAAGACAGGAGTGAGAGACTTACCGACTGCTGACAGTTGACTCCCAGGCTCCCCTTCTCCCCTCTGACCACTTTCATCAGGCAATGGAGAGTGCGGCCCTTCCGATGCAGCCCTGAGCAGTGATGCTCAATCTCAGCGCGGCAACCGAGGATGATCTCTGGACTCAGGGAAAAGTCCTCCATCAGCATGCGCCGGTAGTCCAACATTTCACCCTGGCACTCACTGCTCACCTGTCGACCTAAGGCAAGCCGTGGGAGAGATGAGCATTACGAGACCTCCGTCTGCATGCGACCAAGGCTCCTGTTCCGTGAGCACCGGAATCCCATCAGTACACCCAGGGCTTTTCTGCACATAAGACTGCAACAAGCAGCACACCAAGCGCGTTAATTCTGTGTACCAGCCCATGTATTGAATAGTGTGTCCGTTCTGCAGTAGAACGTCCCCAGACATTTTAATGGAGGAAAATGGACGTGTCAGTTCCGGAGGAGCTTGTGCTGCCCAGGCGCTCAGGACACATGTTTCAGGCCAGTGGAGGGAAAACAAGGAGGGAAAACAAGCCATGGAAAGCTGCAGGGTACCGTCCGCATGTTTGCCGAAGTAGTATGCAGCCAACCACCAGCCAGCCCCCCCACGGTGATTGCCCCCAGGGTGGCTGAGCATGACAAGGGCAAATGTGTTTCCCAAATTCTCAAATATAAGCATGTGGAGGGGAGGGCAGCATGTGCAAGAAGGGGGGGAGCGGGCCTCACCTCTGTGCACAGCAGACTCTAAGCACATGAGCAGGTAGGACAGCCGGGCCTCCCGGGAACGAGGAAGATTCTCGACATTGCAACGGTATTTCTTCAGGTCGCTTTTGCAGGACTTTGCCAAGGAGTAGCTGACTTTGTAATCCTGAGCGATCAGCTTTTGTCGGGTTGTCAATGCATCGCGGCACTGGGGAGAACAAGTGAGAGGTCACGTGAGCCGCCTGCCACCCGCTCCCGGGGGACCTTGACGGGCACTCCTGCCACCCACAGATGAACCTGGCCCCTGAAGGACAAAGGGGAGGGTCAGAAAGCAGCCTCTGGGCTTGGGATCCCGGCAGAATGCCTAGGCTGGGAAGATACCGGGGACGGAGTTTAGCATGCAGAAGCTTCGGTTCATGGAAGGAGTCCCTGTTCCTGGAGAAGCCGTGGCAAGCGGGAGCAAAAGGGGAAGGGCTGGCGGAGAGCAGGGCCTGCACGGATCCCACCGTGCACCAAACCCCTCACGCCGCTGGCTGTGCGGGACCTGGAGGCTCTGCACTCTGCCCAGGCACACGGGAAAAGAGGCTCCCCGGAAACAGATCCTCTGGGGACCAGGGGGAGAGCAGCACTCACCTTTTCACTCATGGCATCTTCAAACTTGTGGTTAAAGAGACACTTGTACACTCTGCCTTCCCCAGCCTGCGTCTGTAAAACAGGAGAGCATTAGTGTGGCACACCTTCACCTGGCAACAAGAAAGGGCTTGGCCCAGATATGGCTTTTTTTATGCATCCACCAGATTATTACACGTATCTCCCACTCGCCCTGCAAGGAGTTCAGGGTTCAGTACATGCCGTTATCCCACCTTGCCCTAATACACTCACTAGAAAAACAACGAAGCAGGTTAGGAGGAGAGTCTAAGACAGGAACAGGCCGCCTGCTGCCCCTGGATGTTTACCTGGACTGCTCCAGCTCCAGGTATTCCTCACCTTTGGCTGGCTGGGGTGGGAGCCATCCAGAACACCTGGGCGGCAACAGATTGCCTATTTCTGGCATAAGGCCACCTAAGGAGCATCAAACACCAGCAGTGATGTGAATCCAGGATGCCACAGTCCAACTACAACAGTTTATCCACTACCGCTATCTCATTCTAGCCAGTGTGGTATAGTGGTGAGAGTGTTGGACTGGGGACCTGGGAGATCTGGGTTCAAGTCCCCACTCAGCCACGGAGTCCACTGGGTGAGTCTGGGCTGTCGCAGACTCTCAGCCCAGCCTACCTTGCAGGGTTGTTGCTGTGGGGATAAGATGGGGAGCAAGAGGAGAATGATGTAAGCCATGCAGAGTTCTTTGAAAGAAGAATGGCAGAACATAATTGTAATAAATAATAATAAATAAATAAATGCAAAAATAAGAATCATCATCCTGTGCACTGCGATTTGCAGGGCTGCTGTCCTTCGACTGTGTTTTGTCTTCATGGCCAAGACTTACATTGGAACAGAGTTTCACCAAGTCAAATATGCAAGCGGAGTAAAAGATCTGCTCTGGGTCTTTGAGGGCGGTGTCACTGTCTCTCTTATTCTATACTTAAAGCTCTATATAGAGCAGGTCTGTGAGAATACAGCAAAACCGAGGAAGCGTATCCTGAACAATGGTGTGTGGGGTGCAGGGAGGAGGAGCAGCGGCAACTCACATTTTCACAGAAGCGCTCCCGATCGTCCCGGCAGGCGAAGTACAGGTGCCGGTCCAAGTGGAAATCGTCAGAGGAGAGCTCTGCCACGCGGAGAATCGCCTTCTTGCACTGTTCCGAGAGCTTTGCTCGGGACTCGCTCTCCTCGGCTTCCTTCACCAGGCCCCTCTCCAGGCAGGCCACCACCTCTCCTTGAGAATGGGCATCCTGAATACAGAGAAGGAGGTCGCCCAGCCGCAGGGAGCACGCACAGTCCTGCCCCAGGCGGCTACGGAAGCACGATGGCCGTGGCACTTGCACGTGGTTCAGACTTAAATCTCTGCGGATGCCAGATCACTATCCCTAAATTCTGCAGGTGAACACATGAAGGGGTCCCCACACTTTTCAGACTGATGGGCGCATCTGGAGGTTCAAGAGAGCACTCTCAAGGAAGAGCTGCCACGGGGGAGACTGGTCCATTTGTCAAATGGTCAGTCACAACGCACTCATTTCCCAGAAAGCAAGCAGGTAAGGAAGGGAATAACTTGCTCAAGAGCCTAAGGACAAGACGGAGGTGGAACTGGGGCTCTGAAATCCTCTGAAAGGCAGGACTAGAAGGCAACCTGTTGCACGGCAGAAGGCCAGCTTCCCAGTTAAAACCAGCAAAGTGCTGGGGGCACAGGGAGCCTGCCAAGCAAATTCAGTCCTGAAACACCACTGGACATGTCTCAGAGGAACACCCAAGCCTGAAGCAGCCTGCAGCGGCCAACATCTGAGGGCATGCTCAGGCTAACAAAGACCAGCACTGCCTTCCCAGGATGCCCTTCCAGAAGAAAATTTGGAAGCCTTCCTGCAGCCTTCTTCAGCCAAGAAGTAGAACAAAAGCATTAGACATTGTCTCTCCCCTCTGCACTTCTGTTTAATGGATGTGGAATCTGCTACTTTCAAAAGAGATTACCTTCTCTCCAGGTCGAATGCTGCCACACTTCAGGAGGTTAATATCTGTCCTGCAGAAATCCATGAAGCCACAGATCAGGCGGTAATCACTGAAAATTATGGCTGTCATTTTGGTGATGTACTGGTGGCACTGGTAGTCGGTGATGTTTCCTCTGTGATCTACCAGGCAGGACACCAAGTAGCCTTTTCCAATAGGCTCATCTGCACATTCTTTGATCTGCCCAGGAAGATCCATGACAAAAACAAGACTGTACATCACCTGACAAGTTTGCAGAGAATTTCGTTTACTGCCTTCCCAGTGACTGACACTCAGAACTGGGCTCTCCTTCTGCAGACCTCCTAAAGGCAGCTGGAGAATGAAATGGGGGTGTAGCCCTCCACGGATCTCAATTTGAAGAGCAAAGATGCTATCACTAGGAGAGCCACTAAAACCAAGAGGCAATCACGCAGCAACGTAACATGCGTTTGCTGGAATTTCCAAACAGAAGCCATAAAGGTTAGGGTTAGGCTAGCAGGCTCTGGGAATGAGTCTCAAATTAAAGCCAGGGATTCTGATATTCAAATTGTTCAAGTTAGCTATTGTAAGCCACCTTAAATTTAAGCCAGTAGTGTTCAGGGAGCCACACATTCATTTACTATAACAAGACACAAAAAAGACTGTAATAGCATGATCTAATATCAAAAATCCTTAGTCTATTTTCTGAAAGTATTACATCATTTTATGAGTGCTTACAACTATATTTTATGCTGTCTCATGTTTTTGAATTTAGTGAACTGCTATTAGCAAGTACAGAAATGAAATGAAGTAAACCACATTTTCCATTGTGAGGTCCACTCTCCCAGTATGGAGAATCTCTGGACTCCCTTGAAATCCTTATTTTGTTTTAACCACCCTAAATAATTTGGCATCATCGGCAAACTCAGCCACTTTGCTGCTCCCACATAATTCCACAAACCAGGTCCACAATGAGATCGGCCATCCCATAGACAAAAAGGTCCTAAGACATTTGGGTTTAAAACGATTAGACTGAAACCTTGGATTGAGCCCAGAAAGCAGTCGGCCGCCACAAGGCAAGTCCTTCGAGGGAGGCATATGCGCCCAACACCATACAGCGGCTAGCGGGTTACTTGCCGCACTTTTCCCAAAGGAAACTCCAAGACTCTTCCGGACATGCTGTATCACCAGGACCGGCCAAGTCACACTGGCTCAGGAAGGGTCTCAAACGGCACCGCAAGTGGGGCTGCGTTGACTTGTGCCTTGTTGCCACCACTGCTGCTGACTCCTGAGCCATGGACCCGATCCTCCAGGAGCAGCACAACCCCTTGCGGGACACGTGGGACCCCAGCTGCAGACTCAGGCCAACAACACCTCAGTTTCGCCTGGGTTTAACCGCACACGCATCCAACCCATGACCAAACCCAGCCAACATGGTTCAAGGCTTTGGTGCCTCTTCGGGAAGGAACAATCTAGGGACCGGGCGGGGGAAGGGTCTGCATATTGGTGGCACCTTAATCCAAAGCTGTGAAAGGCCTTTCCCAGCGGTTCCATGTTAATAGGAGACGGCATGGAGAGCAAGACAATGTTGTAGAGATTATACTAAATTTGAAAATATGATTGTGGAAAAGGGAAGGGAAAAAGAAAAAATATGCAGATGAAAGGAGTAATAAGTAAAATTGGTAAGATATTATTAGAAGATGAAAATCAATATGATCCGCCTAAAACAAGACCTGAGGAAGAATATTAGTAATGAAGACTGGGAAAGTATTCGGGCTAAGAGGGTGTTAAAATGTATGTCAGTAAGAATAAAGGAAAGTTTTTATAAATTAGTGTGGAAATGGTAGGTAACCCTAGTAAAGCTGAATTATATAGACAGCAAATATTTGGAGATGTGGTCATCGAGTGAGAACATTTTTTCATATGTAGTGGGAATATGAATGTATAATGAAAAATGAGTAGTAAAACATTAAGTTTCAAGTTGGAATATTAAAGAATAACCAACTTAATAACAGAGAGAACTGGAAAGTAAAACATGATTTTCAATTGTGTGATTGGTAGAGAGAAGTTTGGAATATAGCTATTAATGATAAATTAACAGGAGTTTAAAGTAAAAAAGGATATATAAAAAGAATAATTCTGATGAGATTTAGGGTTCATTTATTATGTGTTTTTAAAAAGGGAATGAATTTGAATCTTCACAAGGGTCATTGTGATTCTGGAAGGGGGATGCAGATTTCTAAAAAAATTTTTGAAAGTTTTTAACATTTATCTAATGACCCCACTGGTAGGATGGCCCAGGGTTTTTTAATGTTTTATTTTAATTATATGTTTAATGTTCTGTGTTATTATTTTAAACCCTAATATTTTACCTTGTTCAATATTTTTTAAAAGGAACTGTTGCAGTCAATTAATACGTTTTTAATTTACCTGCAAACTGACCAGAGAATGTCAGTTACTGGGCAGTCCAGATGTGTAATAAATTTGTTATGGGTTCCCTTGTTTAAGACTAGTTCTATTAACATAAAATGAAAAACTCTAATTTCACAAGATACTTTAAACAAGACAGGCATTATTTGGAACAAAAGAGATATAATTTGATTCAGCAATGTTTATTTCTATACTCCAGGAAAGAGCAAATCAGATCCGTTGCTGGACAGTTCACCTATCCTGGTGAGATTATTTGAATCCAGCCATTCATGCTACTCTTTTTATTCCTTTCTTTCTTTCAGTTAGACTTGTTTTATATTGATGAATGCAGATCATTACTTTAAAAGCTTCTAGATGAAGGTCTTCCCAGTTCCAGGAAAACTGCAATCCTACAAAGGACTAAGCTTCACTGAACTCAACATGATCACTTCTGAGTAGTCATACAGAGGACAGACTGTAAGGACACGATCTTAAGTATGTACAGATAGGAAAAAATTCTCTCTATTCCCAGCACTGCTTGTGCAACAAGAAATATAATTCAACGGTCATACTACAAGAAGTTGCAATCCCTTACATAATCACCATCAGCACCTATTTGTTAAAAATGCTTTTAGCCTTTTAATGATTTTGATTTTCCTTACAGGCATTACAACAGTTAATTTACAAATGAAAATCATTTTGGGGTTCACTGGGCATTTCTGCTGCTTTTAGGGACCAACTACAGTGGTACCTCAGCTCACGAACACCTCAGTTCATGACCAAATCGGGTCACAAACCAAAATTTCATTAAATTTTTGATTCAGGTCATGAACTCCACATTGGGTGACGACCACAATCGTGGCGGATGGCTGCAATCGTGCTGGGGGCAGGGTGGGGGAAGATGGCCAAGAGCGCGCCTGTCTTTCCTGCACAAGCGCAACCGCGATCTCGGCCATCTTCCCGCCCCAGCACAATCGCGCCCATCCCTCCTCCCGGCACACACTTGTTTGAGCCCATCTCTCCCCCGCAGTGTGCCCACGTTCGCACCCGTCTCTCCAACCCCCTCCCGTGCGCCGGGATGACAGGTGTGTGCAGGGATGACAAGCATGGGTCGTGCTGGGGGGGCGGGGAGATGGCCACGCTCGGGCTCGGGGGGGGGGGGCAGGGGAAGATGGCCGCGATCTTTGTTGTTGTCACTTTGCTTCACATTTTTCCGACTATTAAAAAAAACAGATACAGAACGGATTAACCTTATCTACATTGAACCTTATGGGAAAATTTAACTTGGCTCACGACCAATTTGGATCACGACCAGTTTGGGTCCAGAGTCCTGGAATGGATTAAGTTTGTGAGCCAATGTACCACTGTATACGGTTGTTGAAAAATACATATATTCATTTATGAAGTACAAATTAGGTTGGTTTGCATTAAAATGCAGACCAAAAAAAATTGTCCCCATCCCTTTAAGAGAGAGACAGGCAGGGGCGCTGTGGTTAGAGCACCGGACTGGGACTCGGGTGCCAGATCCGGGTTCGAGTCCCCGCTCAGCCATGGAGCTCCCTGGGTGACTTTGGGCCAGCCATGGATGCGCAGCCCAACTTGCCTCACACGGTTGTTGTTGTGTGGATATAATGGAGAGGGAAAACTCTGCAATCTGCTTTGAGTGCCTTGTAAGATGAAGAGAAACAGGGTGCAAATGTAATATGATGACAACACCAACAACTATATACTGGAAATCCTTTACAGTTCTGTCTTCTGTCAGGCATCTGGCAATGTATGGTGAGATTGATTAAAACTTGCTTTTAGATCCATGTGTGTCTCTCTGTGTTGCATGTTCCTATGATTCTATGTATATGGTTTTTAGAATGTGCTTTTAAGATTAAAAGAATGAGCTTTTAATTCCCAAAGTGTCCAGAGAGCATGGGTTATTGGGTTACTGGGTGATACAGATATGTAACAATTGGAACTGGCCATCAAAATGTCTCTACAATTTATCAGTTAATAATCATACACCATAAAATAATAAATTATTTAAAATAATATCACTTCAAACACCATCATTCAATCTTCCACCACTTAGACTTAAAATGGTTAACAATGTCAACTCCTCAGCCTTCACAGAAGAAACTAAATCAGCAAGTCTGGCATATACATCTCAAGTGACCACTAAATTGCTGTCTCCATCTTTTCAACTGGCCTCAATTTCCATTCCCAGTGTGGCTACATTAATAATTAGCTTCATGTCTCTTGTCATCACCACCTTCTTTAGTAAGTCCTAAATTGCCAAAGGATCTATTGGTAATGAACATCCAGCGGAGCACTGGTAGAGAATAAGAGAATTCACAGTGGAGACACACGGGTGTTCTTAGCTTAGGATCTCAGAATTACTCACATGAGAGAAGCCTCAGGAAGAAGGACGTGAGCCTAGAAACGGCCTCTCTCGCCAGAGCTCCTGGCCTAGAGACCAGAGTGATCTTCTTCCACTTGCTCCCCAACGCCCAGGCCAGCAGGGATCTTTGCCAGCAACTCGGCAGCACCGCTCAGTTTCTTCAGCACGTGCAGCAAGAGCATTGTGTTGTGACAAAGATTCCTACACAAGGCGAGCGGAGTGAGAACAGCCAGAGCACGGGCCACAGAAATTCCTCATGGCTGGTGAAAGTTAAGCCACACTTTAAAGTTAAGTGTGTGGTGTTTCCATAGCAGATATGCCCAGGTACTTTGGCAGTCAACATGCGAAGGGTTTTCTCAAGAGAGAAAGCTTAAAAAGGGGGCGGGGGGGAATCATATTCTATTGGAATGCGAGAAGCATGTAAAGCTCCATTAAAATCCCACTTTAACCAGGGCTGCTAATCCAACTGGATTTTTACAGAATTATTTCTATAAATGATTCTGGGCAGCTTAACATGATGTTGATCTGCATCATTAGCCACATGCAGCATAAAGCATTAATACCCCATTAAGACCCTGCATCTTCTCCTTTGCATTGATATGCTCTTACTTAAGATGTACAGCGCAAGACGTGGAACAGAGAAAACAGTGTTTGTAAGAAAAATGGTATTAACTCAACAGCAATAAGGAACCACTTTCCCACTGAAAAATGGGATACAAACAGCTTGAGTGGAAAGTCTTATGGTCTGAACCGTCAAATATGACTTTTGGACAACTGATCCACGTTCCCTGGGCAATTGACTTTACCAATGTGAAGGTGCCAACTTCGTGCGCACACCTCCTCTGGAATCTGGGCTTCCAGTTCCTAAATGCCTGCAGTTCCCAGCATTACAGCCAACAGAAACTTTGTCCCGTGTCTTCAGAAGGAGGACAGAGTAGAAGGGCAGGAATGTGCTCCAAAGTGAAGGGCATCTGACCCCCAACTTAGACAGGCCCCCACTGATATGAAGTAACTCCCTGATGCAGTGAGAAGGTAGAACAAATCTTACATAAGCTTGCTGTTGTTAGTGGCGAAGTCGTGTCCAACTAGTCGCAACCCCATGGACAACATGCCTCCAGGCCTTCCCGTCTCCCACCATCCCTGGAGTCCACCTAAGCTCACACCCACTGCCCCAGTGACCCCATCCAGCCACCTCATCCTCTGCCATCCCCTCCTTCTCTTGCCATCTATTGACCCCACCATTAGGCTCTTCTCCAGGGAGTCCTTCCCTCTCATTAGGTGGCCAAAGTATTTGAGTTTCATCTTCAGGATCTGGCTGTGACTGTGTCAAGAGAGGGGTCCCGGCTAAAGCTGCCTCTTCCTTGATTTTCCAAGAAGAGCAGCACCAGAGGGACAGTGCACTCATCGGGGTCTTTAGTGCCTCTTTGCACTTTCACCGGCTCGCTTCCCGCAGCGCCTTGGCCCGGCCTGCTCTGGCTCGCTTCCCTCCTGCCACCATGGCAACCAACGGAGTGCTGGCCCGCCTGCCAGCGACCACCTTGCCCGCTCTCCTCCAACCACACGTGTGTCTCAGCTCTCTTCCGCCCGCTCGTTCACCCCCCTCCTCCGTTATCCGCCCTCCTCCTGCACCACTCCACCCAACCCAGCTGTTCTTGCCTCCGTCCGCAATCCCGTACAGCTGTGCGCTCGCACGCGTCTTCTGGCTGTTGTCTTCTTGCGAGTTGCTCTCCCCACACAGATTCCCAGCCTTGCCCTGTTATCTTCGGCCCTGCTCTGTGGAAGGCCCCAGGAAAAGGGGTGAGCCCCCCCCCCCGCCTCCTCACACTGGCCTTCTCAAGAGCAGTCAGGGTTGATCTCCCTCTAGGACAGACCGGTTTGATTGCCTTGCGGTCCAAGGCACTCGCAGGAGTCTCCTCCAGCACCACTGGAATTCTGCATTCAATTGGGTGTATCTTTCTCTTTCTCCCTTGCCTTTCGCTTCCCTTCTTTCCTCTGCTATTTGAAAAGCTTCCTCAGACAGCCATTTTGCTCTCTTGCATTTCTTTTTCTTTGGGATGGTTTTAGTTGCCACCTCTTGTACAATGTTGAGAACCTCCATCCATAGGCACTCAGTCTATCAGATCTGATTCCTTAAATCTATTTGTCACCTCTACTGTATATTCATCAGGGATATGATTTAGGTCATACCTGAGTGGCCTAGTGCTTTCCCCTGCTTTCTTCAATTTAAGCCTAAATTTTGTAACAAGAAGCTCATGATCTGAGCCACAGTCAGCTTACATAAGCTTATTTTTATTTATTTTAAAAAAAGTATATACTATCATATTATAAACTCTCAAGATAGTTTACATAAAAAGACAAAAAAATATAAATATATATTAAAATCATTATTACAGCAATAAACTATTTTTCCCTTTTTCACAGTCGCATTTTCTATAGTGATGTGTTTTATATTGTTTTAATAATTAATATTTTATATAGTAGTTTTATATTTATTTTATTTTTTATATCTTGCAAGCCGTCCTGAGCACTTGAAGTGATAGGATGGGGTATATATGTAACAAATAAATAAATTAGTTACAAACTCCAAAGTGCTCCCTGACTAATTAAAATACATTATTAATTCAAAAACCAGGAGAATAAAAAGGTTAGGGCCTGGCGCCAGAAAAGATAAAGCGTCAGCACTAGGCACACCTCTCTGAAGAACAAGTTCCATAACGGGGGCATTCTCAGAGAAGGCCGGCCTCACCTCTTTCACCGAGGGCTCCCAGTGGAGGCCCCCCGTGGATGTTCTGAGGGTCCGGGCAGGCTCATATGGAAGGAGACGGGCCCTAAACCATTTAGGGCTTTATATGTTATGGTTAACACCTTAAATTGGGCCTGGACTTCAATTGGTAGGCAGTGTAGCTTATAGAAGACAGGTGTGATGTGTTCACATTCACCGGTTCCTGTCAGCAGTCTGGTAGCTTTGTTTTGAACCAAATGCAAAGTCCAGATAATCTTCAAGGGCAGCCCCACATAGAGTGTGTTACAATAATCATAACACTGTTCCTACTCTGTGAAAAAAACAAATCCTAGTGCACGCGCAAGCATGCCGCAACACCATTCACACAGACCGCTACCACTGTATCTCAACTGGGGCATCTGGTCATCAGTCTGAGCCTTTGATCTGAAAGTGAAACCTTTACCCATTTAGCTCGCGTGTGTCATCAGCTTCACTCTTGCCAACTAACTCAGGAAGCTCCTGACTCGCGGGCTAGGAATAACATGCTGAGCATCACTGGTAAGCTACATCCTACCAGATGTCGCTGTTCTTCTGAGATGGCCCACTCCCTGGTTCTGCTTACCTTACAGCTTTTCAAGTCTAGCCACCGCACATGAAGGAAGGAAGGAAAGCCGCAGGCCACAATGACTTGCTCTCAAAAGAAAAATGCTCAGCGAAGCCTCAGAGGAGCAACAGCAAAGGGTGTTGTTTTACAGGAAAAAGCGACAGTGTGCCAATGGCCTGAAGGCAAACGCTTTTGGTGATGATTCAAACAACCGTGGACGCATCAGAGACTGATTCTGTCCTAGTAAACATAGTATTCTGCTACTTTTTACTCTAAAATCTATGAGTAGAAGCTACATAATTACCCAAGAACGTGTTATCAAGCTAGCATACCTCCTTAAAAGTTACTTTTTAAACAAACAGTAATGAACAAAAAATTCAAGACTTTTTCCTAAATCTTGAAACACACTGAAGCTAAGAAAGTATGCTAGTAATGAAAACTGAAAATATTAGCAATTTAATTAGTACTGGCAATTCTAGATTAGAACTGTAGGGACCGTCAGTCCAGTCTACTGAAAGTATAGTCAATCAAAAGCCTGTATCAACATGAGTGGTTTTTCTAAAATTGTAGGGCAACCTAGTTACTTTGCAGGTTCTGTTTTTCAGCTACACACTGGGTTCGCCCCTCCTGCAACTGCAATAGATGATTTAATTATCTGTTAGTCGAGCATCGCTATTCCCATAATTTGTTTCTTTCTTTTTTCCTTCTTCGATTCTCCCTTGTTGTTTTAAAGGTCTGTGCCATTTATGAGTTGCTAAAGTTCTCTGGAGGTCAAGTGGGAGCAACTTTTCCTCCTGCCTCGTGTGATGACACAGGCTTTACTTTCCACAGTAAACCATTTTGCCATTTGTTTTGCCCACACCCTAGTAACAATCTGATTAGATTACTGAAGAATGGGGCAGACGGGGCTGCCTTGGAAAGATACTAGGCCACATCATTCTAGAAACACCAGTAGCTGTGCAATTGGCCAGGGACTACTGCCAAGGAGATGCCTGGCAGGATGTGAAAGAACACCACTGATTCCCAGTTTCTAGGCCCCAGTCAAGAAGCTGGTTTCAATCCTGAAGCTCTGCAGCTTGAGACCAGAGCACACGAAGGACTGCCGAACTCTCACCTCAACCTGGCTGCATTTTAACATTTTCCCCCAGGTCCTTTCCCAGGTGGTGAGGCAGGCAGCAACCAGACGAAGGGCCTTCTTGGCGGGGGTGCCCTACTCAAGGAACGTTTCCCTTAGGCAGGTCGGTCCGTTGCTTTCATTGTTAAGCCACAGGTGCCTGGCAAATTGCTCTTGATTTGCCCAAGCTTGCCCACAAAGACCAATTTTGCTTTATCCTATATTCTATTAATCTGCTGCCTCATCTTGTGCTATTTTACTTTTTATTTGAGAAGGGGGCTGCTAAACTGGCTTTCTTTTTGTGCGGTTTTAATTATGATTTTTTTAAAAAACCGATGTTAAACAGCATCTGTTTCTTATGGGAATCTTCTTAAAAGCTACATGGCTGCAAAGCAGGTTTTAAGTAATGGGAAGAAGCTGTTGTTAAAAATATAACTTTCCTATTTTAAGGCCACATGCTCAAAATTTAAGCTAAAAGCCCTAGTAATTAGTACTTTCTAAAGTATCAACTAAGCATAATCACAGAGTTAAAATCAGCTTCAAGCATCACCTATAATTCATTCTCCCTCCCTCTCTCTTGCACACACAAGCAAAGGCTTCTGCAAATTAGCCATTCCTTACCTCACAAACATGCCTAGCAAAGGGCATATCATAGCCCTACTACAGAAAATGTTGTGCTCCTGGTTATCACCCCATCTATGTTCCTAAGGAGTCGTCACCCAAGGTTCAAAACATTGCACTTCGCACAGGAGAAGGTGGCCCTTCAGAAACCAGGGCAGAGGCAACATGTTGAACTGAGCTAGAAATCAATGGCGCAAACATATCCTGGGGACATACCTAAAGTTAGTAAAAGGCACTTTGATCCACAGATGCCACTTGGGTGGCCATCAGCAGAACTGGATGCAAAAGCCAAGATTCACCGTAAGGAACCCCACCTAGAAACTGCTGGCCATCACCTCAACAGTTACGGGTGCTGCCTACTAATCCTGCCATTATCTGTTCTGAGAAATGAGCACCGGTCTAGCTCCAGCCCAGTACTGAGTCCAGGCCACTGATTTGCTCCTTCGTGATCAGATGAACAAGGGAAGGATGGATGATGCTTCTCCCAAACCGCCTCTTGCAGAAGTTTCACTGAAGGGTGTGAAATACGAGAGAGGACACTGCAGCACGGCCTAACGCGCCTCCTCAGTGTGGTGTGGAGCCACCTTCTAGAACCAGTCCTCCAGGTAGCTGAGAGACTGACCACATGTGGCACACCCACCGCTGCGGCACACGTCCCCAAACACGATGAAAAGTGACCGCCGATGCCGCTGCAAGATTCAGGAAAAACAAACACATAGTACTCCCTGTGCACTAATCTCCAGGAAAGTTACCCAATAAAACTGCCAAGATTGCCTCAGTTCCCGAACTGAAGGCAGCCTGTGATGCGCCTGCCACACCAGCGTTATCTGCGTGCATCCGATGCCGTGCCTCTGACTCAAACACCTTGGCTCATAGTGGCCGATGCCTGTGAAAAATGTGAAAAACTTGGCAAGGCCCGAGGAGAATGACCAAAGCGGAGTCCTTGCAGCTGCTTCACTGAGGGCCGTCACGACAACTTTCTCGCACCGAAGCATTCGCAAATTAGTCATTGCCCCTTGATTAGAGGTTATCAACAAGCATGAAGAGCAAGCCTACTATCCTGTCAACATCCTCAAGCAGCAGCAACTGGAACTTTCCCAGGCAAAAGCAATTGCCATGTTTCCAACTATTACTTATAGTTCTGATGTACTTTTCTCGGACAGCAAGACAAAGGTGGCCTAAATCTGAAACAGAAGTTTATGTGAGACTCATGAAAAGAGCCTTAGAACAAATTAATAACACTTTTTAAAAAAATGCATTCAGTGTCTTCATCTCAATAAGCACTTAGAACTTGACATGCTAAGAATAAAATTAAGATTCCTCCATCCCATCCAGTCTTACCTCTGATATGGTAGATTTGCAAACCTCTCTAGCCACTGATTCAAATTTTGGATCTGTAGTGAGGTTTAACTTGTAGTTCCACAACAGCTAGACAAGAAAAAGCAAGATAAGGCTCAGTTTTTTTGTACCATAAACATCTTTCATGAAGCAGTATTGCTAACAGGCTTTTGATTCAGCCTGAAAGCAGCAACTCAGCCTCAACTCTCCATTCTTTCACTGACTTTTTGGGATCTTGAACAGATTCGTGTTCAATTTAAATCAATGCCAGCATGACCCAATCATTATATTCCACCATGGCCATTTTCAAAATATACTCAGATATTGTACATTAAATACAGTATCAATATACTGGTCTTTATTAGGAGACTCTAAGAATACCAGCTTTAGGAAAGAAGGCCCTAAAGCAAGCCTCAGCTTTTTCTGAAGTTAAACAAAAACTCATTATATCAACGTGTGATGAATAGTCCAAAAACAAAAAGTCCAAGGATTGGGTGATCTGGGCTTCTGAAGTCACATTCACAGATCTAATTTTACTGCCCCGAAAGACCTCTCATGGTAGCCCCATGCCAAAATGTTACCACAGAACTAAATGACTCATGTTTCTTAGTATGCTTTTTAAAAGTATTTTTAATGACACCTTATGGTTATAAATCACTTTTTCAGGCAGATGGGTGACATATTAAGACAGACATATAAAAATACAACCACTTTCAAGATATGCTGATTATGCATCTTATGCCACTTCAGAAAGCTTAGTGTTTGTAGTATAAAACACATAGAGACATTTGTTTTATAAATGCCATATACAAATAAAAATAAGTTAAGAAACATTACTATTAAAAAGAGGCAAGATTAAGTGCTTCATTCTTTTCATCGCAGCAACCTGGTAAACAAGCTGTAGGGGGGCCACCCAACTGTGCAGGCTTCTCCTGCCCCTTCTACTTACAACACTGTTCTTGCTTTTATTTTATTTACTATTTTATTTCATTTCTACACAGGGCAGGTGGGTACAGAGTCAAGCAGCTCCACCTGCTCATCACCTTAATGTTGCCAGCGTGCTAGTGGGTCCATGTGGGAAGCTGGGTGGGGAATGGACTGAGGAAAAGGGATTTTGCTGTGATCTTTCTAATGTTTTGGATATGTTAATTAACTGAAAGACTTTATCAGATGTAACCTGGAGATATTAACAGGCTTGCTCTTGGTGAAACAGGCATTCTTCTAGAGGAGAAAAGTGGCTTCCAAGGAGTAGATTTGTATTTTGGGCTTCAGATGCCAGCTCTATCATTTGGATTCTTGGGCAACGTACTTACCTTCCAGTATCGCCAGTGTTTCTTCGGCTAAAAAGCTGCTGTGTGACTTCCAGCAGCAACATGGTGGCTGGCTGGTCACATCCTAGGTGCCCGCAGACTCAAAGCCGTTTGCGGCCTGGCCATATTGCTTCCGTGAACATGCGTGTCAACTAGTTACCAGGGCATACTGCCCGGCTGACTTTTCCATTCCCAGCAAGGCGCTTCCCAGTGCCTATGTAACTCAAAGATCATGATAGTCCTATAAAGTTCATCACCACGGCAAGTCTGCAGCCAGGAGACACTATACTGGAAATCACAACGCCAGCTGACTACACAGGCAGTCATGCAGAGATACAAAAAAGGGAAATTTTCCTATCTGGAAGAAGCACCCCTGGATTCCAGAACACCGCTCATTTGCCAAGAGCAAATGTGATAAATGCCATCTAAGGAGTAAGCATCAAACCCCAGGGGTAGCAATACACTTACGTGGTTGCAGTCTGATGAAATTTCATTGTCCGGCTGGAAAAAGAAAGAAAATAACATTGATTCAGAAAAGGTCAGGATAAACCATCTTCCTTCCATGCAAACAGGTAAATGCTATCATTTCAGAATGATATACGTTATTAATCCAGCCCTGCACATCAGTCTACAAAGGTTAGCATCCCACAGGTTAAATGCAGGTTTTTCTCAGCTATCTCGGCCACCAAGGGATCAGCTTTGATTCAAAAGCATCAGCTACAAGTTCTTAATGTTCCCCTTACGCTGTTTTTCCAGAAGCCTTATTTCATAAAGCAATATTGCCTAGACAGGCTGGAGGTTTGTACAGCTTACAAGAGCTACATCAAACAAAAGCCAGCAGGATTTCACTAATGAAGCACAGTGTCTCCCATGGCCTCTTCAGATTATGGAATGGTCAACACTTTTTCCTGTCCACGTGCCACAATTTACAGTTACGAATAACAAATTCACAGCGAAGAGCAATGCTAGCAAAACCCACACGAGTATTACTGTATCCCCTTTGGACCTGAACTATATAAAACCAAGTGCTCAAGTCCAGAAGAGATCGCCTCATTTAAGCACATTTTGCAATTTATGGGGTCCCCTCTGCAAGCACTGTGCACAGGGATTTAATGTTGCAATCAGCTTTCCTCTTCCCGTTGCCACCCCAAACTACCAGCTGCAGTTCGCTTAGCTGGAGACCTCAGCCAGTTCTTCAGATGTTTTCGTATGCATTTCATGGCTGCTTCTTGAGGGTGGACTCCACTCCCTGAACGTTATGTGGCTGACCACTTCCACTCTTCCTTCAAAGGCAGGGCTGGACCTCCCATGAGGCAAGGAGATTCCACCACTTCTGGAGGCAGGTCTGGACGTGTGGCAGGTCCCACACGTCCCACGCACCCATCACCAGGAGTGGCTCACACTCACTGAGCCCACCCTTAGCAGTGGCATGGAGAGCTTCCCACCCCGCTTCCAGCAGCAAAGTGTGGCTGAGCTCTTGCACGGGCCTCTTCTAAGGCCACCTAAATAGCTAGCTTCTCTTTCGGTCCACTCCAAGAAAGTGCGTGGAAGCATTCTGGCGCACAGTCACCCTGTGCCACTTCCCCACTCCACTCCTGTCTCTTCCCAAGTCAGTTAGCACCACCTTTGGCAGCAGCAGCTTTGTTTTGCTTATGGCATCTGAAGCAGTGCTTGCACTTGATGGAGTTCTATCAACTCTCATCCAAGAGCCATTTCTTTGAACTCGGGCTTTTAAACGTTGGATGGCAACTTTTACTACATTTTTATAGCTGCCCACATTTCATATTGAATTCTATGTGCTGTTGCAAACTGCCCAGAGAGCTCTGGCAGGTGGGAGGGATAATGACGACGACGACAACAGTAACAATGGCGATGATGAAATCCCTTGTCCTCCCTGGCTCGCACCCCCCACAGCCCCCTTTCTGTTAGCTCCAGTGAAATTTGCTCTGGTTTCTAGTTGGCGGCTGATCGTTCAGCTCTGCTGGCTCCACGAGAGAAACCTGATGTCACAGGATGCTGATGAGCAGCTGTGCACTGCGCAAGGAAAGCAGCTGCAGGCACCTGTTTCACCTGAACCCGAGTTGGTCTGCTTGTCCCTGCTGCTTCCCATTGATGCCAGTCTTGGCCAGCTCAGACCCATACAGATGCGCTGCACTAGAGCTCCCACGAGACCCAGCCAACTTGGTCAAATATCCAGGATGATGGGAAGTGACATCAAAAGCATCCCATGTCACCTTCAGCCTGAGAGAACCTTCTGCATTGTGCAGATATACTTAAGAAGCCTCAAGGAAGCTGAGGGCGTTGTGCCTCAGCACACAAAGCCGCTGTTGGCCTGGGGTACAAAGTTTAACAACTACGTTTTCTTTCAATAATTGACGGCCTCTGATTTTTATGGGAGTTGTTTGAAAAGCCAGTACACCAACGGTCACTAAGGTCAAATGAATCCACGTTTCTGGCCTTCTAAATGGAAAGGTGGCTTGAAACTGACACCCTCTGCTTGAGGAAGCACTGAATATCCAAAGAGACCCACTGGCTGGAGGCTTATGCAGAGGCACAGTGATGGACTGCTGGCCTCCCCAGAGTTGCTTGCCCTGCAGGATTCTGGCGGGAGCAAATACCAGGATCTGCCGGCGGCGTCCATCAGAGAATCCCCACAGGGGAGTCTCCCTGAAGAAGCGTCACCAGGAGATGGTCTTCGGGAGAGGCTGGGAAGCCCAAGTGAGGAAGAAGAGCAGTTGCAGCTGAGAGCATGTGTGGGAGATGCTGAAAGAGAAGTAGCCTCCAGGAGCAGCCTTTGGTGGGCAGTGGAAGCCCAAGTGGCAGCTGATGCTAAGGACAGTGGTGGTCCAGGAACTGAGCCAGAGCAAGCTAAAGGCTTCGGGAGGAGCCCAGCAAACAGCCTTGAAGGCTCCAGGTGGAAATGAAACCCAGCCAGGGAGAAGGTTCCCTGTCAAAGCCTTAATTGTTCAGCCTTTAATCAAACAGGTGGAGCTTGCTAGGGGAACTGGAGTAAGTTTGGTATGGGGTAGGAACTGGAGCTTCTAACACAGGAGGGGTGCACAGGTAACTCTACAGAAACCCATTTTAAAAGAAGCAGTGGTGGTAAGTAAGAACCATTCTTGCTTTCTTTCTAAGAAAACACTATATATCTTTATTTTTCCTGGTGCCTCTGGCCTGTTTTGTCTGGTGCCTAATGGTGTTTTCCCCAATTTCCTTAGGAAAAAAGCCATATTTTAAACAAAAAGATGCAGTTTACTAGTGGTAGCAGAAGGTAAGGGAGGACATAACCAGTGATAAATACCTAGGTGTTCTTCACATTGAAGGATGGGGTAGGTTTCTTCTGGGGTAGAGACCACCACCATAAAGAGAATTTTGCCACACTCCTTCCCTACCCCTACCAGTTCACATCTCCTTTTACATTCTGTATCAAGACAGAGTGTCTAAGACATACACTGCCTAAAGCTCTGGAAAAAAAGACACATATTTTGCTTGCTTTAGTTTTCTAAAATCAGCACTGGAGAAAGAAATTGAGCCAGGCTTCATATAGCCTTTCAATGAGATCACACCCCAGCAAACAGGATACAGTATTTTTAACCACAAAGGAGCCCGTTTCTCCGAAAACAAATGACCATGGGAATATTTACCACAGCTAGTGGACAAAAGAAAGTGCTATTCTAATTCAGGGCAACCTATTGAACAGCTTCTGTCTTCACCAAGGCAAAAAAGAACAAAACATGAGGTTTAAGCCAAGTCTCTTCTCATCTACCGACATATACTACCAAATTATTTTTGTCCAGATTTGGCATAACTTCATACATTTTGTGCTCC
Organism: Varanus komodoensis; assembly: GCF_004798865.1. Lineage (NCBI taxonomy): Eukaryota > Metazoa > Chordata > Lepidosauria > Squamata > Varanidae > Varanus > Varanus komodoensis. The sequence continues at coordinate 10,551,167 of NW_025335701.1, read as the reverse complement.
TACATCAAAATGCAATCATACATTTCAACAGCAGATATGCCTCTATTTTGACTTAAATGCATGTTCAGAGGTCTTGGTGTAGGTCATGAAGAAACGTATTCCAAGCTTCTAATTACCAGCAGCAACTGAGCATCTGGAATTTTTCCAGCCTTGCTAACTCACCCAGCCAGGAAAGCTAGTTCGAACGTGAGCTAAGACTTGTTTTGGGAGCACATGAATGGGGTTTCTAAAATGCCCTCCTAAATAACCACAGCTTCCATTTGGGGATGAACACAACCACAAAGTCGGCAAATGTTTTGGGGAGCCACTGACAGCACCGATATGTAGAACACATGGGCAAACCCTTTTTTTTTTGGGCAAGCAACATTTTCCCTCAGCACCATATTAAAACATCATCCTATTTTTAGGTTACACACTGCCTTTACCTTAACTGAGTTTATTACTGTTCCTCTTACTTGGAACATAGAGTTAAATGTGCTTTCTAGTTTAATAATAATAAAAAGTACCCCAGGAACCAAAAGTATGGCTAATATTGATCTAGGGATTAAAAGTTGTTGCTGCTGCAGGCTCCGACTGCAATCCAAGTTTCTATACAGTCACATCAGGAACAAGTCACAAAATGTTCCCTGTATTTTGGCCAACTGTGCTGCAATGCTCCCAGAAAAGGGAGCATCATGACAAAATCTGGAGGCTATCAACGAGCCTCAGTGCTCCCTGAAACCCTAAAAGGGGCTGGTGTCTCGGTCAAGGTGTCTGGAAAAGCAAGGGATGCTGACATCAAATGTATCCTACGAAGGTTACGTAAAGTTAGAGGCATGCTGGATGGCACTTCATCCCTTCACAGAAAACTAACCCTCTAACAATATCAGCTTAAAAGCCCAAGTAGCTTTAATAAGTTTATATGGGAATGGTCTGAAGAGGGAACTATATACTTGCATCATTTCATTACAGCATCAAGGTCTTTGAAAGTGTTCTGCATGTACTTGCAGAAATTTAAGAGCAGAGACCAGTGCAGGAAAAGAATCTCGACTGTCCAGCTGATGGCAAGGAAATCCACCCCCTATAGAAGAAGTTCTACAAGACAGGAACAATTTCTCTCAACAAAAGAAGAGCACACTGTTCTGTTCAAACCTCAAGACAGACTGGCAGGACTTAAAAATACTGAGGGAGTAGACAGGAGATGAGCTAAGAATGACCTCTTCCAACTTGCCCAGGAAGAGGGCCAGTGCCAAACTCCAGCGGGACCTTGGGCCCACTGCCAAAGCCTCCACCACGTACCACCAAAGCCAGCCAGCCCCCTCTCCTCTCCGGTTTTGTTTTTAACCTGGGGGTGCAGCAGCAGCTCCTTTACCTCCCCTCACCCCACCAGTCCTGCACACAAAGGGCTGCAGGACCACTGCACCATGGGGAAAACGTTTTTTTTGCAAACTTCAGATTGTGAGTGGCACCCATCTACACCAATCAGATGCTGCCTTTAGGGTGTACGTGGGCCAGTGAGGGCACAGAAACCATGTAAAAAACACCCACACTGGCTGCACCCCTCCCCAAAGGTGGTGCCAGATTGGTTAAGATTGCTGGCACTCAAACTGCAAGAAAAACATTTGTCTTCCCGTTTTACAAAGGTAACAGGGAAAGGCTGCAGGTGTGGGCATGACCCTTCCCTTTGCTAGCAGATCTAGAAGGAGGGCATGAAGGGGGGTAGCAGGCTCAGGCAGAGACTGGCTTTCCTGAGCAGCGCCCGCCCCCCCCCCCCCCCCCCCCTCCCCCCCCCCCCCCCCCCGCCTATTTTCGAGGCACTCCTGTGGAGAAGCACCTATCTTTGAGTAAGCTAACTACTTGCTAACAGGCTAAATACTTCCACATTCTTGCCAGAGTTTATCAAGCAACTGTTCCGCAGCCTCACCTCAAAACAAAGAAACACACACCACTGTCTTCTGTCTTTAAGGAAATACAAACAAATGAAACCAACAACACTCATTCCAAGTTGCAATCCAAGTTCTCACAAACTGCTGGACTTGTGCATATCTTTTTGTGCAAAAGGACTCAATATTAGGATCAATGGGAAATGGAACTCCCCATATTCATTTACACAGGAGTTCTGGTGTCCGTGGGCACACTCGTTTTCAGAAAAGTTATTACTGGGTGGAAGAAATTTTTAAAGAACATTTTAAATAGATTTAATGGAAATGAGTAAGGACAGTTGGAGACATAAAAATTCCAGAACTGTTGATGTAATAGGGGTGGAAGAAATACCTGCCTTTAATGAAAAGAGAGGAAAAATTGAACTATATCCAGTATTTACTTTCTTATCAAACTTCTTTTACTGCTTTAAGATAAAAAGCAGTCGGCCTTCTCCTGGGTAAAATTCTGCAGGATTGCAGTCTTAGTATTCTAATACTGTTCATTTTAGCAACATAAGCAAAGTTGCTAAAATGAACAGTATTAATGAATTTGCTGCATCCTATTTATAATGTGAAAAATCAGAGAAAAATAAAACTTGAACATGGAAGAATATATATTAATTAAAATCTCATGACAGTCATTCTATTAAGGAGTAGCAATATCTGTGGTATCAAATTAAAATTTATAAGAAATCAGTGAACTGTACAGCTATCCAGGGTTTGTTCTCTAATGCTTTGTTTTATAGGAAAATCATCTTCATTTTTTTGAGTAAAACTTCATCTTAAAGCCATTTCACTCATTCCCAAGGGAAAAGAATCATAAGAGCTGTCTCCCCACTCCCAATTGTCCAGCATATCCATTCTTCTAACTAGAAAAAATGAAATTCCTTGAGAAAAGAACCCCCCCGCCCCAGTTATTGTTCCTTCATCCTGGGCCCTCACATCTCCATTCAGCAACTAGCAGTAGTTTATTTGCTGGTATGGTTTGTCATGTCAAGAAGAAACCATCTCCTTCCTTCAAGATCCTTCTAAAAATGTGCTCACTGCGCTTTTGCAAAGCCTTAAGGTTATTTAAAATTAATCAGTGTGACAAATCCGCAAAGGACAGTCACAGTTGTCACAGCAAAAAGTCTTGTGGCATCTCAAAGACAGCTAGATCCACTATGGCAGAAACTTTCGTAAAGTAGAAGCCACTGAGATACATTCAAGAAATGTTATCCACAGTTACATTATATAACGTTACCCACTTTTTCATGCGGTGGAGTCGGGAAGAGGCTGTATCCCTGTGTCCCTGGAGAGTTTCTGCCGGTCTGTGCTGACATTACTGAGCTAGCTGGACCAAGCATCTGGCTCTATGACTCTCATTAAATGCTTACGCACAAAGTTGGTGAACAGCCATAGAAAGACGACTGGCGCGCAAGCCATCCATACGCAGGAGACTACCACCAGCTTCCTCCCAGAAGCCACTGTCAAAATGCCCTTAAAAATCAGGTCAAAGCTGACAGGGTAATGCCACTTACCAATTTAGGAACCTTCCCATGAAAGACGCAGACTGTGAGGGACCCTTCGAGCCAGAGGACTCCAGCAAGCCACATACAGATGAATGCTGCTGCAACACAGCTGCTGCGGATAGAAGCTTGAAAGTCCCTTCCCTTGGATGCCTGAGCCTGGGACCCCCAAGCAACAGCAATTCGTGGGGGGGGGGGGGCAGAGTTGAGAGCAAGCAACACAAGTTTCCTCAGGGAGAACCCTTCCCCCGCCCACTGAAGGGAAATCTTTAATGAGAACAGCATCCTGTCCAGCACTCCAGGAAAAACCCGCTGCAAAACATGGCCCTGCGTAATGGAGGTTGCACTCCTATGCAAGGTTCGACTGAAAAAGGTGGTACGCTGCCAACTGCAGGCCTTTTTTCAACCACCAAATGAATGCACAGGGCAAGGTGAAAAATAAGTAACGACTTCAAAAGAAGCCTTCTACTGAGGTGGTTGGGCACCTTCCATTTCTCTACCACCACTTATTCTATTTCATGGTGGGAAACATGTGCCTAACACAGAAATCATTATGCTAACAGGCAGCTTTTATAGAAAGTTTATTTCTTTAAAGTTTTTATATACTCTCAATTCATTACAAAATCTCAAGTCGGTTTACACAGAGGATAAATAAGCAAACAAGTATGTTACAATGATGCATATCTACTCTCTCACATATATATGAGTTATAACTTCTGGGGGAAAAGCCTCAATATTGTTACAAAAACTGCACTTGTAACTTTGCAACTGCCTACTTTGCATAATATTCTATGTGCAATTGGCATACATTCATCAGTATGAACCTGATGTCATTAGTTAATTTGAACTGTTATCTCGAGCTGGTTAAATCTCAACTGCTGTTTTGCAAAGCTCACTGCCACGGTAGAGAAGACTCTTCTTCAACAACACGTGAACCTCTCAGAGCAGGAGAATCCAGCACAGAATCCCACCCCTCTGCTACTGGTATCAAAGCCCTGCCAGACCATCTCCTTAAAACAAAAAAGCTCCTTTTGCACAAAAGTCAGTTTATGCAAGCACACAAGCAAGGAGACTGTGACACTGCAGCTTTCACAACTACTGAAGCTTTTGCTTTTAGTGCTGTCTTGCTCTGGTGTCTCGTTATGAAAAAGATTTTTCATACATTTGAGCAAGACGGTGGGATTTTTCCCTCCGTCAGTACTTTTATTGTACAACTCCACCTGGACTGGCTGTTTCATACCGCGATTGCAACATCTGAAACGGCTTTGAAATAAGCCATTTGCTTCTTTTTCAAAAGTGAACAGAATTTGTCTAAAGAGCTCAATTAGCAGTGATCCCAAAGGAATGCTGCTATTCTGGTTTGAATATTAAGCAGTACAACAGCATGGATACCAACCCCCTTCCTCCCCCACAACTATCCAGCTTCCTCAGGAAGACATGGTTTTCTGTTTGGCAGCCCTTCTCTCGGTCACTCTGTGGCTGAACTGTGCCTGGACAGGCCTGGGCTGACACTGCGTTGCCAGCAGCGAGCAGAAGAAACTGAAACCCACAACTGTCTAGCCAGGTCCTTCTTTTCTCACATCAACCCAGTTTCCAGATCGTTGACTTACAAACACCAGCCCTGCTCATGATCAATGAGATGTCAAGTCACTACCAGCTCCCTGATCTGCAAAGGATCGTCATGTGAGAAAGGACAAAAAAGGGCCATCAAGCCTTTGAAACTCGGCTGTACACCCACATCATAACTAGAGAGTAAGGACTCTGCAAAAAGAAACCTGCAGAGCAAACCCCTCCGGTTGATACCATCAAGCCAAGCCACGATGCTAGTTAGGAGGAAAAGCGCCCAGCCAGTTGCTGCAAAGATACAGGGCCACGCTCGTTCCTGATTTGGTGTTCTCAAGATTGGGCGCTGCACGGCTCTTGATACAGATCTGACACAAAATGATTCCAAAACTTCAGTTACTACAGCATGCAGCAGGCTGCTTCTCAACTGGTGTGGTCACATAGATGGCTTGCTTTGAAATGTCTGCCCTGGCTGACGCTGGGTTCCCAAACCAAATTCAGAGTCGGGCCTTCCCTTTAAAACGCTTCTTCTGATGTGGACCCCTCGGATGAGACCCTCAGACTGATCTTCGCCAACACGAGGACCTTCGCTCAACCAATCCCAATGATGTAGAAGCCTCTACCAAGGTAAGATCTACACCAAAGCTTCTTGCTTGTGGGGCGCCATATATATTACTGCATGCACTGCTCTGTGTACACATGTAATTCCACAGCTCACTAGATTTATGCTCAGTTACGGTGCCTATGCACCAACAGACCCACTGTCATACTTTTGTGCATCGGATGCGGATGGCTCGGAAACACCCAGGTGGCCGTCATAGCCCGGTGAAGAGTCATTATCAGCAGAATGGAGATGGCAGAGGACTGTTCCTTACGAATGATGTCATAGAAGTGGCCATCATTGGTGTTCGCCCGGTGTTCCACTTCTATCTCCAACGACTGTGTAAGTCAAGCCATGAGCTCTCCGAAGGTGGAGTAGGACTCTTCCGGAGACCCAGGTCCCTGGGTCGAGATGATGGCATCGGGGGATGTGGAGAGCTGGTCTGAGTCCTCAGAGTCTGAATCGTAATGATATGGTGGACTAATGATGAGTCGGCCGGGGACGGAGGAAGGCAGGAAGTTGTGGCCACCTAGGTGGAAGGCGCTTCTCTTCTGGAAGGACGGGACCAGTGTCTCCCCTCTGCAGGCAAGGGGTAGCAGCTGCACGGTGGCGGGTAGTCCCAGTGATGAGACTGAGGTGGCTCGAAACTGCCGTACGACATTGGAACCCAGCTCCTGGTGGACTGTCCCGCGATGCATTGGTGGCGACACGTGTCGGATGGAGGCGGAGGCCTCAGGGATGCCTCTGGTGATGATGGCATCGGAGTCGGCGATCAAGCGGGTGGATGGCTCAGTAAAGACTGGGGCGGTGAATCCCAAATCTCGCCGTCAGATATTGATCCGTGGAGCATGGCCTCGGAGGGATCCAATGCCGAAGGAGCCAACAACGAGATCTGCTGGGGGGATCCAGGTGGTGTGACCTGCATTACAGCCTGTGTCATCAGGCATTTTGGCCCCACACCTAGAGCACTTTCGAAAAGCCGCACACTAAGCCATCGAGAAGAAGTGGATAGCAAATGGAATGAAGTGAAAGAAGATAGCAAATAAGGTAAGAAGTACAACTTTTGGGGGGGGAGGGAGAAAAACTGTCTAACTAGGAAAAGGTAAGGATGTGAAAAACTTGGAAAAGGGTTTTTTAACTAGAAGAGCAAGAGAAACAGAAGTTAGAAAAGGGCAAGAGAATGTAATGGAAGATAACGAATGGCTCAAGGCAAAGAGATCGGCAGTCGAAAGAAGACTGAGGAAAATGGCGGGCGCTCTGCTCTTTACAGCACAGCGGGAGGGGTGCGGAGTTCCCGCCAAATCCGTTAAAGCTTTGTATTCAACCGGCTACGGGCACTGCACAGGCGCAGCACCCATAACATGTGATGCACAGAGACCACAATGAAGAACAAAACTATCTTACATGTATCTGTTTTCCTAGTACTGTGCCCCACATATTAATATATTAACGCAGGACGCGCTCCAACAGAGCCAAGCTCAGGGAACCCAGGTTCCATTTAGATGCCAGGAACCACTTCCTGACGGTCAGGACCCCGAGGGTGTGGAATGGGCTTCCCCAGGAGGTGGGTGAGGCCCCATCGGTGCGGGTGTTCAAGGACAGGCTGGACATGCACATGGTGGGCATGTCATGAGCAAAGCCGGCTGGAGCCAGGGGTCAGACTAGATGGCCCAGGAGGCCCCTTCTGACTCGCTCTGTTTCTATGTTTCTAATTCTAGCTGCTCTTAGCTCTTGATCCACTTGCTCCTGTGCATGGATAAGCCAAGCAGAACGTAATGTTCCACACCATCATGCTGATGTTTTGTAAAACATTACTGGTGTTTTTCTATCTCCAGCACAACATTCAAGAAGCATATCTGAAGCTCAGTGCCATCTTGCAACTGGCCTATTTCTCTTTCTCCCATTGTTCCTAATGGTTGAGCCCCTCGCACATTTCCAAATATATGCGCTCACCCTTGTGCCACCAAGACGCTGTCTGTCATTTGACTAAGCAGCATTGTGTGGTTCAGATTACTGGTTTGGTTGCACAGCTGCAAAAACCAGGGCAATGCACACTTAGAGACATGGAGGTAATTCAGAATGGTGCCCAGCTGCCTCCACACTCCAACTTCCTATTGAATATTCATTCTTTAATGGAAGGTTTAGCTGTGTCAATATTGGTTAATTGAAGACACAGATCAGTGAATGATAAATTATAGCTGTGATTAATAGGTACTAATGCAAAAGGGGAGAGATGCTTATGCCCTAGCTCGTTATTTTCACTAGACACTCTGCAGAGTCATACATACAGTTATACATCAAAGAGATTTATGTTGTCTCCTAAGTTACAGAAATACCCTCACAGCTTAGGCAAGCTCTCTGCCCTGCCCACAAGTCCAAACTGTACAGCTTGTTCCACCTTTAAAATTTATCTCATGCAAAGCAGTAGAGACCCTCCTTCCCCGCAGAATGGGTCCATTTCCATGGGCGTTGTTATCCCAGCCTTTACAGAGGAATACCAACTGGCTCTGGAGAAAAAGCAGTGGTGCTGCCACACACAGACAGAGGATTTCCCCCACAAGGGACATCAACACAGCACATTACACCAAGCTGCCTTCCTGAATGTTAATTAGGAGATCCCCTCCTCCCCCCAACCCCCATCTCAGATAGCTCATTTTGTATGGAAGAAGGGAAGCACTAAAGGGCCATTTCCCCATTATCTGGACACTTTTCAGCATTGTGCTTGCTTCAACACAGACACTTGAGAAACATTCAAGTTCTAGCAAAACCTGGATGCTTTGTTTTCACCTGTGCAGGTCAATCCACAGACTTTGGATGCAGAAAATGAGGAAGTGCTTCCCTGACCCTAAAAAAAAAGGAAGCATGTGGTTTACGCTGAATATATAGCTCTGACCAGGACAAGATAAAAGCATCTTCTATAGATCTACTTGGCAGGGTAAATATCCACCAGCACTTATCAGAACTAATTATGTGCCCAACAGTGCTTGACACCATACTAGAAGGGAGCAAAAAATCATTTGCTCCAGCTCAAGCAGGAAGTATTTTGGTACAGGGTTCTGAAGCCCACCAAACCTCCAAGACAACACCTCAGGGAAGGGCTATACCACTTCATCAAGCACTACTAAAACTAATTTCTTCCTGCACTGAAATCTGCATTGGCTAGAGCAAGCGAGTACAGCGGCACATTTCTCAGCTCAAATGTATTCAAGATGCAGGAACATCCAGAGGTACCCCCCTAGAGTTACGGTATAGGAGAGACACCCCTAACCCTAACCCATCCTGAGCTCAAAGTACAAGACAATGAGCAATGGAAGAGCAAGACGCAGCAGACTTTGCCAGGCTACTAGTAACAAATCATAGTTAAAATACGGTGCAGGGTTTGAAGAAAGCAACAAGCCATGATTCAACAACAACCTGTAATTTAATGACATCCCATACTCAACCCATACTCTGGGTAACCGATATGTGTGAACCAGGTCTTTCATTCATTTTATCTGCTTACATTCATTTATTATAGTCTGGCTTTCCGCCAAGCAGCTCAAAGTGGTGTAAATTCCCTCATATTTGCAGGAGCCATTCCCCTGCTCCAGAAAACATCTCCGACCATAATACTGCATATCCACACATTAAATCCAAGTAAGTAATTTCTAAGTGCCACGTAAACCAAAGCAAAGATGGCACATCCCTGCCTTACATATCTTGGGCTACATGAGGCCAGACCCAACTGGAGCCAGTCAGAGTTTTCTGGGAGAACACAATGAATGAAGTTTCCTTCAACTGGGCCATGAGGCTTTAATTACAGTGGTACCTTGGTTCAAAAATGCCTCAGAGTCACAAACAAAAATTTCATAAAAATTTTGAATCAGGTCGCGAACTCCGCATTGGGTGGCAACCACAATCGCGGCCATCTCCCCCCCCCCAACCGAGTGGGGAGATGACCGAAATTGTGCCCATCTTTCCTGCATGAGCGCGCCTGTGATTGTGCCCATCTTTCCTGCAGGAGCACAACCATGATCTCGGCCATCTCCCCCGGCCCCAGCGTTCGCGCCCGTCTCTCCACTCCCAGCATGCCGGGATGACGGGCATGTGCAGGGATGGGGGCACAATTGTGGTCGTGCTGGGGAAGGCAGGGAGATGGCCACACTTGTCCTCGGGGGGTGAGATGGCTGCGATCTTTGTTGTTCTTTGTCACTTTGCTTTACATTTTTCTAATTTAAAAAAAGGTTACGGAACGGATTGACCTTATTTACATTGAACCTTATGGGGAAATTTTACTTGGCTCACAACCAGTTTGGGTCACTACCAGAGTCCTGGAACGGATTAGGTTCATGAGCCAAGGTATCACTGTATATTGCATACATTTCACACAAACTTTTTGCATGCAGTCCCCGCCTCGGAGGCAATAGGCAAGGAGGGGCTGGAACCCAATGAATATTCTAGAGACATTTAGCTTTCATAGAGGAATACCAGAGACTCCCTGTATTATTAAGCAGGTCCAAAACAGAATACAAGTAAAAGCTGTAACTAGGTTTTCAAAGTCTTAAAATAGTGTCAGAAGTACAATATGAAACAAGAACAAGACTTAACTTCCCTATTAGGTAAACTCCCTAAAAGCTTGTGTGCAAAATGGAAGCAGAAATATTCGGTATAGCTATACAAAGTTATGTTGGATATCATTTATGCTAGAATCGCTCATTCAGCAGTATAAGGAGGAAAAATTAAGCCAGCTGGCATAGTTGAACATGAAATTGTAGCATCATTCAGAAGGAAGATACAGAAAGGAAATAAAAATGCCAAGATTTTCGCCAAAGACTGGTTTAGACCATTTGATCTCTTATCACCACCTCACACTCGCTGCATCCTCACTCTTGTTATCCTCTATTTTGTTCAGATTTGAAATGATCCACGTTCCCAGGCAGAATTATTGCAGGTTGCAGCTACCACGTCCTTGAACAGACAGCCCTGAACTTGTAGCAAGAGGGGCATGCGGGGAAGCACTGCCCTGGTAAACACTTGTTTGGCTAGAGTAAAACCAGGGAAGACCCTAAAAATAGCAGAACACCTCCCATGAGCCCCCTATTTCCAGAAAGCTAAACCACTTTCTCCGAGAGGGTCTCCAAAGACTGTCCCTCTCACCGGAGGTCATGAAGAGCAAAGACATTCAGTTGGAATGTTGAAAAGCAACTTCTACCAGATACAATTATTCCCTACAAGCATGTGCACCTTGTTAACTGTTTGGCTGGGGAAGAGAATACTACTGACCCTACAAGTTCTTCTCCAGATAGCTTCTGGCATAAAACCATAAATGCACTGAGCATGTATTTACAGAAACCTCACCAAAGATGGGATCCAAGATCCTTGAATGTTTAATCCAGAGTATCTGCACCAGGCCCTGTTCCTTGTCCTCCCTGCCCTGCCACAACATCCAAAGGAGAGTTCCTAGAATGTGATGCATTAAAAGAGAAAAACCTGCCGAGGCTCCAGGAATGGGTTTGCCAGGAGATACATCCAGGGTCTGAATGTGCAGAGTGTCTAACTCTTCAAACCAACCTAGCAAAAAGCAATAGAACTGTCGGAGCATTCATGCAAGAGCAGTTGGAACACCAGCATGACTCACCACCACAGCGATCACACTGTGGTTAAAGAAATGCAGAGGTGGATATTAACTGCCTTAACAAAAGCTTCAGCGAAGGGCTATGACGGGAGAAGACCACACTCAACAACTTCCCTTCTTCCAGCGCCCTGGGCCAACATGAGGCAGGTGCTGTTTATACACCAACGCCTCTTTGGTTCAGCCCAGAATGCACATCTTCTCTGGCTCCGCTGGGAATAGGCAGAGTACCTGTTTACCACATTTTTATTGGAGCCTATCTATTAATGAGCCTTAACTAATGAGCCCAACAGCTGTACTAACTGCTTAATGACCAAGACTATTCCAGCAACATGGCTGAAGATCTCCAGCCATCTGTTCACTTGAATTTTCATGTAGGCAATAAGTTATCACGCACAAGGAAGCTAGAGTCCAGAAGCCTTTTTACACTGGCACCCATTTAACAGCAAGGTAACATGATACGAATTCTAAAGCATTAGGCGCCCATGCAAGGAGTTTAGAAGACGCACTGCTGCATGCAAAACATACGCAGAGATTTGCATAATGGATCATCTGCACAGCCCTTGATGGACACAATCTGGGCATTTTGGCCTGTCTGAGCCCAGCTCCACCCCCCCTCCTGCACCCATTGCACTGATCATTCTACTGTAACGGAACTTCCTTTCTAACATAATTTGGCGCCTGAGTTTGGTTACTCTCTTCTTCCTTTCCTATTTATTTTCTTTGTGTGTCACTTCCCAGAGAGTCAGTCATTATTTTAAACTATAAATCACCTTGAGAAGGATGTAGTAAATGAGATAAATCCAAAAACAAGAGGTTGTGTCATACACACAAGACACCATTTTACTGTAGGACCCCATTATATTCTTCTTGTAAGAAGATTAAAGTGGGTTGGAACAGGGCTGGATGAAAATGAGGGTGTTAAATTTCAGGCACACTGTGAGCGGGCAAGACTTGCTGCAAAGACAACAATACTGGGGAGGGCCAAAGGCAGAAAAAGAAGAGGAAGGCCAGTTATTAGATGGACCAATCTGAAAGGAATCCACGGCCTGGAATTTGCGAGAACTGAGCGAGGCTGTCAGGACAGGCCAGTTTGGGAGACATCCATTTACAGGGCTGCCCTAAGTCAGGGATGACTTGAGGGCCTGCGGCAACAACATCCCTGTTCTATTGTCACCTGATCACAGGCATTTTGAAGTATCTCGAGAATGCTGCTGTGTGTGTCTATTGCATTACGGTGTTATTTATTAGCAGGGGCATGCTGCCCCTAGCCCTGCAGCAGTCAGGGAAAACTTAGCAGCAGAGTAAACCTTCTGCCACCGCATTAAGTATCAAACCTATTGATTACCCTCTTTGTTTTCTCAGATTATTAATGCTTAAACATACTTGATCAATATGCATTCTGTCCACTAGCCAAATCAAAAATGCTTCCCAGTTCGCAAAGAGGCATATCTATGTCCAGAAGTAAATGCGGGAGAGTTACAATAATCAAACAGTTCTGAGAGCCTGTTTCAGTGCAAAGTGCAGCAATGGAGAGCAGATATAAGCACGCTCATCTTCCAAACGCACAGGAGGCAGGAGAAGCTACTGAGCACAAGCGTTACTCTATGTCTGTCTGGGAGAGGGACAGTGGCACACACACACCTGCACGGAGAATAGATGAATTCAAGAGCCTTCAGGCGCAGCTTGATCACTGAACTGTGATCAAATGAAGACTCACAGATTCAGTTCCCATCAGCAGCTCACTTCATGCAATTTATCAGATTTAAATCTAAGTGTGAAGTCAAGCTACTTAAAAGACTGTGAATTTTATATACATTCTACTTCGCCTTCCATTGGTTCAGTGCTCACGTGGCAGCATTGACAGTGCCTGCTCCACAGCCTCCACACACATGCGAGATCAAAGTCAGTCCTGCACTTCAGTAGTTTGTGACCCAAGTTCCACTAAAGAAGACATGTACAGTCTTCTTTGCATTACCTTGTTACTTTACCTGTCCTCAGTGTCTTTTTACTTGCTATCGCAACTTTAAGATGCAATCCTATAAAGGAAAAAAAACCTTGTGGTGGGACCTTCTCCCCACTCCTACAACTCCTTCTGGACTAAGCTTCCAGATCCACAACTCAAATCGCCCTGCAATCCAGAGGCATGGGCGCCATGTAAAGTTTCCGTGACTGTTGTGCACCTTTTGAAATATTTCTTAATTACAGAGTCATATTGCTTATTCACAGAACAAAATAAAAAAGCCACTTTTCAACCAAAAAGGTAAAGTCAGCAAACTCTGAAAATACAAGTCAGCCTCCATGCCAGAGACATGGTGACCCTGCTTCAGACGACACCTTGTAAATTCCAACAAATGTTTGCCTCATGTGCAACTGGCTCGAGCATGTTTCCCCACACCTGCTGCTCTTGGACTGCTAAACCATTTTGTGTAGTTTTGAAACCAGGCCTTCTCAATTGCAGCTAGGGAAAAGGAAGGGAAGGAGTGGTGCAGCTCCTTGCTCAATTCCAGTCCAACCGTGGTTTGCTGGTCCAGAAATTTTACACCTTAGTCTGACCAGTATGTAGCAAAACAGGGACTAAAGCAAAACCCTGCACACCTCAAGAAATATTTAACCATCAGAATGGTGGCTCTCTGAAGATAAAAAATATGTCCATTATACACATCAGATTGTCTCCTGGATCTTAAGCAACCTGACAGCTCCTATAGGTGCAAGTCTGTGAGGGCATGAGTGACATCGCAGTCTAGAAAGTGGAAACTTCTATATTAGACTTCCAACCCAATAGGATTTGGTAATACCAACGCATTTAGATCTCTGGGCTTTGAAGAGAAGATGCAGAAGGGAATAGACGCAGCAAAACCAGCAGAAGACTCTCTTGTCAATCTTATATACTCCTTATACACTAATATACTTTTATATACACTCAAAAGCCCCTCTAAAGCACAGAAGGTGTAGGTCAGGCAGATCCATTTTGGGTTCGAGTTGCTTTTTATGGCTAGATGGCTGGCTCCTGGGTACCTTGGAAAGAACCTTTTCCCCCTTTTCTTTTATTTTACTTACCAGTAAGGCTTAGGTTTCACCACATGGTTCATTCTTAAAACATTTTATTCCCTTTCTACCAGGATTTATTTTCCTATATGGGCTTTATGGAGTACTACACTTTGGCCTCTGGAAAAGGTCTCCTTTGGGTCCACAAAAGCCTGTTCTTACTTCTTTACCTGAAATAGGTTGTTACTTTTCTTTCCCCTACAGTGTTGGACTGCACTGCTATATAGTCAGAAGCTTTAAAGATTGAATTTAACTAGTTTGGACTGTTAAGAGTTGAAGTGAGGCTAAACAACAATACAAGCTGTTGCTGCTTCAGCCTACTATAATTTGTGTACACCACAGCTATTTCATTTGATGCTACCCAGCACCATTTTCCAAGAAGCCGCAGCAAAAGCTAAACTGTCACTTATTTCTCATGTTGTAATCCTTCTATTAGTTGCCACACAGCTTTGTCGTTCACAGCTGCAAGTTTCTCTCTGATCATTTCTTATTTCAAATTTTACTGCTGCATACTATTCTTTTGTATTTATCTTTCTGTGATGAATTCATATCTTAGTATGACACGTGTGGTATCCTTTAATTGTCCTAACAAGCTGGAGGGTGTTCATTGTTCTTGTTTTAAAATATTCTTTCAAACATACTGAACTTTTATATCACCTTAGGTCAACTCCAGTTATACTTTCTTGCCCACTGGGGGAAAGTTTGAACTTAATTTTCAGCCCAGTGCACCCAACAGAATCAGTGTCACATTCAAACATCTCGAATGAACAAGGAGCTTGCCATATCTTGGCACCACTAACTCAAGCTCACCTAGATTTGCACTCATTTGTCACTGTTACTGACTGAATTTTTAACTGATAAGACAAGAGACCAACACAGATGTGACATTTGGGAGTTTTCAAACCATGAAAAAGTGTTTTTACAACAATGCTCCAGACTGCCATTAAAAGTTTTCCATACTCCTAATAGCCCTTAAAGATCCCCTATAAGGTAGGTGCATATCCTCTAATGCAACACCAAGTGCATGTGAATACACCTGTATTACCAGCAGCCAAGTTTGGCTATTTAGCTAAACCTAGCATCAATAGTAGAACTGGAAGGGGCCAAGAAGGACACCAGGTCCAACCCCCTGCTCAGTGCGGGATTCCAGATCAAAGCATCTTTCATGGATGGCTGTCCAGCTGCATCCTGAATGCCTCCAGCATGGAAGAGCCCATGACCTCTGTGAGCAACTGGTTCCATTGCTGTACTGCTCTAACAGTTAGGAAGTTTTTTCTGATACCCAGCCAGATTCTGGCTTCCTGTAACTTGAGCCCATTCTTCTGTGTCCTGCACACTGGGATGATTGAGAAAAGATCTTGTCCTTCCTCTTTGTGACAACTTTTTAAAGAACTTTGACGAGTACTATTATATTTCCCCTTGGCCTTCTCAAGACTAAATAAGCCCTATTCGTTCACTCTTTCCCCATAAGGCTGTTTCCAGTCCTCTGATTATCCTTGCTACTCTTCTCTGAACCCTTTCCATCCTTCTTAGACTGCGGTGCCCAGAACATGACATGGTACTCAGGATGAGGCCTAGCCAGGGCTGAGTAGAGGGGAACTAGGACCTCACAGGATTTGGAAGGGATTCTTCCATTAATGAAGCCCAAAACAGCATTTGCCTTTCTTGCAGCCACATCACACGGTTGACTCGTACACAGCTTGTCCTCTACAACAGCTCTGAAATTATTCTCACTTGTAGTATGGTGTAGCCAAGCCAAGCATTGTCCATCTTTTAACTAAGTATGTTATTTCTTTTGTCCTCTGTGGGTTTAGGTATCCCGCCCAATTTTGTGTCACATGCAGATTTTGATAGGTATTCTCATCCAGATCATTCATTAAAAAGTTGAGGGGCACTGGGACCAGGACTGAACCTTGCAGTACCCCACTTTTTACCTCTCCCTAATCTGAGAAGGTACCATTGATGAGCACTCTTTGGGTCCAATTCTGTAGCCAACTATGGATCCACCCAATAGTTGTTCCATCTAGTCCACTTTTAGCTAGTTTGAGAATCAGGAAATCATGGGGGGGCACACTGTCAAAAGTTTTGCTGAAGTCAAGATATACAGTGGTACCTTAGCTCACGAACTTAATCCATTCCAGGACTCTGGTCATGACCCAAATTGGTCATGAGCCAAGTCAAATTTCCCCATAAGGGTCAATGTAAATAAGGTTAATCCGTTCTGCAGGGGGGAGGCGGGCGCGGGCAAGCAGGGGGCAGGCGGGCGCAGGCACACTCGGGCAGGGAACAAGGGCACAATCGCAGCCATCCTCCCCCCAGCATGACCGCAATTGCGCCCGTGCAGGGAACACAGGTGCAATCGTCACCCAACGCAGAGTTCACGACCTGCGGCAAAATTTTTATGAAATTTCTGTTCGCGACCCGATTCGGTCATGAACTGAGGTGTTTCTGAGCCGAGATACCACTGTATATTATGTCCACAGCATTCCCCCAGTCTGCCAGGGAGGTCACCCCAGCAAAAAATGAGACTAGACTATGAACAGTGGTAGGCAACCAAGCTGTCCTCCAGGTGTTTTGGACTAAACTTCCTATAATCTCTGACTTCCAGTGGAAATGTTGGGCAGGGTTTATTGAAGCTGCAGTTCAAATATATTTAGAGTACCAAATTGACGTCTGCTATATATCCATAAAAAGACAAACAAAATGAAGACCACAGCCCCTCTAGGGGCTAAAGCTAAAGTTACAGACGTATAACTGAAACTTAAAATATTGCAGTTGTCCAGTAAGGCTGTTTTGTACATGAGGCACATTCATATGACACTCTTCTATTAGAATAATTTTCAAAGTTGAAAGACATTTTAACAGGTTACTTCACAAAGTTCATTATTGCCTCCAAAATTTGGAATGTGCCCCTTCCTTAGCCTTTAAGAAAGGCATAAAGACAAATCTTTTCACTTTAGTCTTTCAAAATGCATACTTTTAATATTTCTGCTGCTATAACATTCCTGTTTTTACTGTATTAAAGCTTTTATTGCTTTTAAGTTGCTATACACCACATGTTGATGACTTTTAGCAAATAAGACAGCTAAGGTAAAAATGTATGGAAAAACAGATTTGATGTAAATATTAATAATATATTCATACATTACAGAATATACTATTCCATGAGGTCTTCATTTCTAATATTTATTTTCCTATCAAAAATAAAGTAAAACTTTTCCCTCAAATTTTTCCAGTTCTTCCCCGAAATGCTAACATTTCTAGGCCAGCAGCTAAGCACTATTCCAGAGACTGCATTGACTAACTATTTCCTCCCCTAAACCTATTTCTCAGTAAATGTTATTTTAAAGTTTACAAAGAAACATTTTCTATGGGGGGGGGGAGCCACAATGCTGTGCTACATTTCAGAGAATGTGGGAGAGGTTTTTTTTAAAGCCTTTTAAAAACTGGAACAAACCTGCCAGATTCCTGAGCTACCAAATCCCTTCCAGGACCAATTTCTACATGAGACACAGGTGCAGCCAGGGCAGAAGCACTTAACTGATGGAGTCGAATGCTCCCCACCTTGAAACCTGGGCTTCTCATTCCCGTGAAAGTACAGTCCAGTGCACAGGACAAAAGGCATACTTTTTTCTCCCTGCATGCAGAAGTTGGGTAGCTACTTCGCCCAGGTCTCTTTCTAATAACTTACTAATGTAGTTTGTTGGACTAACTCCCCCAGCCCTTCCAGTATCCTAGGAAAATGACAGCAACAAAAAATAAGGCAAGGTGATGCCAGCACTCGAGGAAGAGGCTGACTCGGCAGACCTTTTCAAGAAGCACTGCACAAGAGTTGGATACCCTTAAATAGATGTAACATGATAAATAAAATAATAAGCTTCAAGTCAGGAAGTCCCCAGTCTGAGTCTCACCAGGTGGTCTTTGAGTACTCCACTCCCTTCCACCCTCAGTCCATCTTCCATTCATGAAGTAATGATGATGACGAAGATGACAACTTGCCTTACAGGGTCACCGTCAGGCTTACAACTAACCAACGAATCTGAAATGTCTAGTTCTCTTGAAAGGGCCATATAAAAGAACTGTTACGTGTTAGGCCACGATCCAGAGGGGGATGTACCCCACGTTCTGGATTATTTATTGTTGCCTACAAGGAAAACAACCTTGATGATTTGTAGTAAACTCACAAAGCTCAGCTGCCACAAGGACACTCCATGCAGCTAATCAACACACAAGGCACCATCTAGAAGAGTGGTTGCAACCTGACCTATTGCAGGTGCAAACAACGTGCCCCCCCCCCCGGTCTCTTACTCAGTAGGTGCATGCTGGGCACTGTGGGCATGCAGGACTGTCTGCCAAGCAGTCCAACCAGCTATTGCAGCCCAATTGCTTGACACACAGAGGAACTAGACAAGAAAGAGCTTAACGTCCCTGATAACCACGATGGGGTGGTCGCTGACTTCGAGCCGGACATCCTGGAATGTGAAGTCAAAGGGCCTTAGGAAGTCTGAGCAACAACAAAGCTAGTAGAGGCAACAGTTTCCTGCTGACTGCCCTCTGCTCAACAGTATTGAGGTAACACACAAGCAGTGACACGGACCAGGCAAGGATAGCATAAAACCTACTAGGTTTTACTGGAAATGGGCTGCAGAGGTTGGCTGCTTTGCTCACTTGAGCCCAGGTCTCTGCAAGGAAAGCTCACTTCCACAAATAGGTGAACAGATTTCAATTATATTTAGTAAATCCCAAGGTGAGATTGCAAAAAAAAATGACCCTGAGTGGGCACCAGTTTTTTCTCACAGCCTTGTATATCCCACACCAGTCGCAGAATAAGGCAAACATCCTTTGCAAGCTAAACAGTCTTTTAAACTAGCACCAGTAACATCAATAAGCACCTGCTGCTTACTTTCAACCTTTAACAGTACAGAGTAGAAATCATGACTTCAAATTCTTCCATTCCTGACAACCAAGCTGAAATTGGATGGAAGTTACCAGCCTACAGCTGTGGTCAAGTTAAACCATGACAGGCTGAAATTAACAACCATCTCGGTAAGACCCACCTAATGTTTATAATTTCAGCTTCAGTCACAGTGACCCATATTCTTTTCACGGTTTAAACCATTCCTACCTCCGCAGTTGCTGAAGTGAACCTTAAGTTGGCTTGCAATTAAACTCTGCAAGTGTTCCTTGCTGGTCTGCACAGGCATACTCACATTAGTCATTTGTGGCACAGAGTGTGAGGAAAAAAAGAAACAATTCTTAATTGAGAAAAGTCTTCCTGCTTGTTTTTTCCCCACTTTGTGCAAGCTGTCAAGAAGCTGCTGCCAAGCTTGAATTAGACAATCAGGCTATCTGCTTCTTTTAGATCAGAACCAGGCTGATTCGTTTTACAGCAGAACACAACCTTGGGCTGTGCTACCTTTTGGGCACTTTTCATGTTTCCAGATGTAACAAGCAACTTTACCTTTCACAAACCTAATATCAAAAAAACAAAACAATTCATGGTATATTCATGAGAACCAAACCCCTCGACCAGCAATGTTGTTTTCTGCAACCACCAGCAGCTTTTTCGTCTTGTTGTGTCTACAAGGACCTCAAGACTGATGTCCGAGCTAGCCAGCTTAGGAGCAGTGTACAGGCTTTGCCTTGCCTGTACCCTGTGTGCTCCAAAAGCTTTGCCTCAGCAGCAGTTTCACCAGAACTGGGGGGTGGGGGGGGCGGCTCATGGGGGGCTCCCTGCCCCACAGCACCAGGGTGCCCCCAGGCCCAAAGATCTAACTAGATGCATCTCTAGCTACTGCACTGCCCCATCCTGGGAACTGCCTCGTGGTTGTGGTGCTGCATCACTCACCAACCTGCTGTTCTTTGAGGCGAGTGTCTCAGTGAGCAGGACACCTGCCCGCAGAAGGGCACAGGTTGGACCTCCAGCCACACCTCCAGCTAAGACTGGAACCCTGTGAGCAGCTGCTGCCAGTCCATGGCAACAAAAAGCAAAGCAAGGCTCTGAGTCAGCCTAAGGTAGCTTCCGGTTAAGAACTGCAACTATCTCACTAGTGGAAGGACCGCGGGAGTCCCAATTTAACAGACCAGGAGGGCATCAGGTTGGGGACAGCTGCTCCAGATGGGAAACAGACCGGAGAGGGCTGACCCAACCTGGTCGCCCGAGTGCTTCATGGCCAGATGGAAGTTCCTCCAGGGGCCTCTCCCCGAGCCAGGGCCGCACAGCGATTCGGACCGCCGGCCTGGGCCCTGGGAGGGAAGGTCCTCGCGCCTGGCAGAGGCAGCTTCTTGGAGAGCCGCGGGCTGCAGTGCCCGCTCGGCCACAAAGCTCATGTGGCCTAACTCGCAAGGGTGTTGTGGGGAGGGCGCCATTCGGAACGGGAGCCTTGCAGCCGCCTCGGGGCTCTGCAAGAGCAAGGAAGGCGGGCAGAGCCGCGGGGTCCCAACGGCAGGGGGTGCAGGCCGTCCAGGCGAGGGGAGGCGGCGGCCCGGCCCGAGTGGGAGGTCCCGCGGCGGCGGCCCCGCGGGAGGGTGGCCGGGCCCGTCCTCCGGCCCGCGCGCCTTACCTCCCGCACGTCCTGCAGGCACTCGAGCACGGCCAGGTTGTTGGCCCAGCTGTGCTTGGGGCAGACGCGCGTCACGTCCTCGCGGCACACCGGCTCCTCCGCCAGCTTCCAGCCGCCCGCCGCGGAGCCCCCGCGGGGGCCCCGCCCGCCGCCGCCCGCCGCCGGGGCCGCCGCTCCCAGCCCGGGCTGAGGCGGCTGAGGCGGCTGCACGCCCATC
>NW_025335701.1:10508551-10530055 GCF_004798865.1 Varanus komodoensis | reverse complement strand
AGCAGTGGCAGCGACGGCAGCGACGGCAGCGACGGCAGCGGCAGCGGCAGCGGGAGAGGGCCCGGCCCGCGGCTCCGGGCCCGGACACGTCCGCACGGCGCCATCTTGGATGCGACTTCTCGGCCCGGCCCGGCCCGGCCCGGCCTCGCTGCTCAGGCCCCGCCCACGCAGCTGCGCGCGCCGGCGCAGGACACGCCCCCGGCCCCCTCCGCCGGCGCGCGGGAGCGGCGCGCCCTCTAGCGGCGGCCAGGGGCGGGGTCGCCTGGCAACGCCCTCCGTTGCCTAGCGACCGCGCCGCCAAGCCGCCGGGGCGTGCGGGTCTCCGGGCTCCAGACTCACGGCCCACCCGCAGCCCTCCGGGCCGCCGGGCCACGCATCAGGCGCAGCGGAGCAAGCGGAGGCCCGGACGCTCCCCTCTCCCGCTGCAGGAGAAGCCTGAATTCAGGCACACGCAGGATAATTCGAATCTCATTTGGGGTGAAGGTGCAAATGCACCCGAAAGGTTAGCCGGGTGCTTGAAAAGACTTGACTGCCGCAGCCCTTCCCCCTCTGCTTCTTCACCGAGCCATTTAGTAAATAAAGCTAAATATGATAAATACCATCATGCAGGATCGGCCTAATGAGGATGTCTCCCTTCCCTGACTTGGCGCTCCACTTGCCCGGGCATCGGGCCCCAGCTAGCAGGGTCAAGGACCCGGAAGCCGAGGGGCTGCAGCTCCTTCCATGAGCAGGGACACCTCGCCTAGTTCCAGTCCAGCAACACTCCACTCACTTTCCTGGGGAGGCCTTGCAGAAAAAAGGTGGGACATTAATACAGTTGCCCTGCCTTGTAGCTGATGCCAATCTTCATTTCGCCCCCATCTATTGTGGTTATACTTTGGCGATCAGCGCTGTGATTATGCAGAGCAAAATCTGGGCTGTTGAAGAGCATTTAGTTGCTCCCTGGTAAAGGCTGTTATGCGGAAAGAGTAGAGCTCAGCTGCGGTAATCGTTTTGCTGCCAACCCACTTAGAGAAGAAGGGGCATGATCCTAGTCCCCATTCTCAGTGGCCATCCTTCACGATTCGGTCTGGAAAATTCATTGGCCAAAAGACTCAAACAACAGATTTAACGCCCAGGTCAGCAGAAGCTCAGAGCAAGCAGCTCGAATCCATGACATAAGCATAATTGCATAACATGCCAATTACCACAAATTGGTCTCCAAATAAGATTCATTTCAAATAGCAAATTGCGTTGCTGAGTTGCTCTCTTGTTCTCGTTCTTGCAGACGGTACTTTCAGTGACGCATTTGGAATGCTATCTTCCGTCAGATACTCGATACACAACTCAAGTGACCTTGCTATTACTGAGTCTGGCCAGTAAGCACCCAGTTGTCTGCTACCTAACTCCAGCACAAAAGTTATGGAACAGACGGCCTGGACTCTTTCTTACTATTACAAGGGCATTTGTTCCGTGCCGCCACTTTGACTCTGACTTTCTGCAACCCGGTGTATGAAAGGTCTCTTAAATGCCCTGGCTGTGACAGCCTTTTTCACCTCTTGGAAATGCCAAGGCAGTGGTTTCCGCTATGGAGTTTTTGCGTGCCTTGGAGAAAAAGGGATGCTTACATCCTTGTCCCACAACATTTGGGATGCAAGAACATTAAAGCTTGCCACTATGAAAGCCCTACAAGATGCAGAGTTCCAAGTAGGGACCCGACTGGAAAGGAGAGCAGGAGATGCCCAAAAAGTTTGCATTTGCATGAGCCACATGTTCTCGGAAAAGCAGTATCCCCGTTTTTTTTGTTTTGCAAAGGCAAAGTGATGTTGTAACACAAATGAAGGCATGAGATGGGTAAGGATCCAGAACAAGCAGCTTTCTGGGCAAGCAACATTGTCCAAACAGAATAGTACATGTCCTCAGACAATTATGCCAGTAGCTCTGGTCCTATTTTGAAAATAAAGACCTTAAGTCAAAGTTTTAAGGCTGCAACCAAGCTCTTGCCTCAAAAGGGCACTGCCCCATTTCCAAAATTATAACTGCATTAGGAGCGCATCCTGGGAGTCCTAACAGAGCTCCTGGGAACTTAACTTGAGCAGCCTCTAAATCAGACGACATTCCCCTAATCCAAAGAGCAGCTTCACAAAAAATGCAGAAGTGGAGGGAATTGCTTTGCTTCTTAGACTTCAATAGCTGTAGGAATATATTGACCCCTTCGGTGTACAGGAAACATAAGGTGACAGATTTGAAGGAGTAACTCCGTGATTGAGAAACAGTGAGGCAAACAACCAAGCCATGAAGTCTGTCTGAAGGAATGTGGAAGGGAGAAAAAGATAATTGGGTTGCAGAAAGGCTGCCTTCTCTTATGTTCCCAGTAGTTTTATGAGACGGGGTCGTAGGGCAAGGTGGAGCCAGCAAGGAGTGAACTAGTAAATTTGTAGTTATGAACACACAGGCGTAATGGTTGATGGATATTATCCCACACACCTCGAATAGACAATAGGATAATTCTAATGCGCATGTGATGCATGCAGCTGTATGTAGTGGGATGAGGTGGGAGAGATGAAGTAGGCGGACGGAAAGACTGTGCCCCCTTAGTACCTCGTCCAGTGAGGGAATTGGGGAGGGCTCTGGCGGCCGAGTCGGGGTGCAAAAGGAGGTGATTTGTCTGTCTGTGCTTTGGAGAGATTCCGACAGAGCGGGCTCTCCCCGTCTATTGCACTAAACGAAGGAAGCGCCTCACTCTGATGGTAGTCTTGGCTATTCAACTTGAGGAGAAGTATTTTCGCTGCTTTTTGCATAACAGATCCGATAGGCTTCTGAGAAGCCAACATATAACCTATTACATAGTGTGGTACAATATTACCTCCAAATATTTTAATCTTCCATAATTTGACCATCTGGAACCCATCTACACAGGGAAAATGTCTTTTCAGACACAAAGAAATGTTTTACCCCAGGTCTGGAATAAATAAATAACTGCATCATCTGCATAGAGTAGAATACAAAATTTCTTTACTCCCAGTTTCAGTAGCTGCATATCAGAGTTATTTAGAACATCTCAAAGAGTAAGAATAAAAAGAAATCTTTATGAATTAGTATGGAAATGGTACTTAACCCCAGTGAAGTTGAATTCTATAGACAGTAAATATTCCAATTTATGTCAGAGATGTGGCTGTGGAGTGGGAATATATTTTCATATATGGTGGGAATGTGAATATATAATGAAGTTTTGGAAAGAGTTTAAGAAAAGTAGTAAAATATTAAGTTTAAATATTGCAATATGCCCTGAGATTGCACTACTTTCAATATTTGATAACAAACAATGGAGTTGGAGTAATATAGAATTAATAATAAATTTAACAACAGCTGCAAGATTAATCATAGCTAAGAAACGGAAAGTAAAATTTAACTATCAGTTGGATGATTGGTATAGAGAAGTTTGGAATATAACTATTAATGATATATTGACTTGTGATATTAGAAAAGGGTATATAAAGAAAAACAATTTTAATGAGATTTGGGGCATATTTATTGAATATGTATTTTAATAAGGGAAAGTGTTGGAGCTTTCAGAAGTGTTGCAATTTTGGAAGGGGAAACTTCTTGAAAGACCTTTTGATAAGAGTTTTCAGCATGTATCCAATGGGGTACATAGTTTCATGGTTTATTTTAATTCTATGTATATTTTTTATTCTAATTGTAATGTTTTATTTGTAATTTACCTTGCAAAATTCATAAAATGATATGAAAAAGAACATCCAAGAGCATTTAGAAATAAATTGAACCAAGTAGGGGCAAAAGGATATAACCTTGCCTAACTCCCCCGGGAACAACTATGCCTTTAGTCAGCAATCCTCGACTTGCCACATCTAATTTGTAAAATGCTATTGCTGTACAGAGCTTTAATAAGATACAAAAGTCTTGTCGGCAAGAATATAATCTATTTCCTGCCATAACTTACTCCTGGGAATAGAATCAAAGGCTTCCTTTAAATCCATAAAGGCAGTAAATTTCCCTTGCTGGGTTTGTGTATGTTTTAAAGCATGGTGTGATTCCATGCAATTGGTTGGAGACAGCAATTATTCTTGATGCCCTGCTTTTACACACTGGTCTGATGAATGCCCATAACCGGGCCTGCGAGAAGGTAACTGCTAATTTATCCTCACCTTTTCTTTGTCCTTGGCATCTCCACCATGGCTGCCTCAAACGTTACAAATTAATGCTGAATTTGAATAATCCTAAGGAAACATGCTCCTTCATGGATCACTGCCTTGCCGTGGCGAAGGGGCTTGCGTAGCTCAATGAAGCTGTGAGCGCTGCCGTGCAGGGCCACCCAAGACGGACAGGCCATAGCAGAGAGCTCTGACGAAACGTGATCCCCTGGAGAAGGAAATGGCAGCCCACTCCAGCATCTTTGCCATGAAAACCCCATGGACAGTACCAAAAGGCAAAAAGATGTGATGCCGGAAGATGAGCCCCTCAGGTCGGAAGGTGTCCAATATGCTACTGGGGAAGAGCAGGGAGCTAGTACTAGTCGCACCAGAAAGAATGAAGCGACTGGGTCAAAGCCGAAAGGACACTCAGTTGTGGATGTACCTGGTGGTGAAAGGAGAGTCCGATGCTGCAAAGATCTATACTCCACAGGAACCTGGAATGTAAGATCCATGACTCAAGGCAAGCTGGACGTGGTCAAACAAGAGATGACAAGACTGAACATCGACATCTTAGGAATCAGTGAACTAAAATGGACAGGAATGGGTGGATTTAATTCAGATGACCATCAGGTATACTACTGCGGGCAAGAATCCCTCAGAAGAAATGGAGTAGCCTTCATAATAAAAGAGAAGGAAAAGCAGTACTGGGATACAGTCTCCAAAATGACAGAATGATCTCAGTTCGAATCCAAGGCAAACCATTCAACATCACAATAGTCCAAGTCTATGCCCCAACCACTGGTTCTGAAGAGGCTGAAGTTGACAAGTTCTAAGAAGGCCTACAACACCTTCTGGAATTAACTATGTGCTCTGCAGCCAAAGACGGAGCAGCTCTATAAAGTCACTAAAAACTAGACCAGGAGCTGACTGTGGCTCAGATCATGAGCTTCTCGTTGCAAAATTTAGGCTTAAATTGAAGAAAGTAGGGAAAAGCACTAGGCCACTCAGGTATGACCTAAATCATCCCTGATGAATATACAGTAGAGGTGCCAAATAGATGTATGGAATTAGATCTGATAGACAGAGTGCCTGAAAAACTTTGGATGGAGGTTCGCAACATTGTACAAGAGGTAGCACTAAAACCATCCCAAAGAAAAAGAAATGCAAGAAAGCAAAATGGCTGTCTGAGGAAGCTTTACAAATAGCTGAGGAAAGAAGGGAAGTGAAAGGCAAGGGAGAAAGAGAAAGATACATCCAACTGAATGCAAAATTCCAGAGAATAGCTAGAAGAGATAAGAATGCCTTCTTAAATTAACAGTTCAAAGAAATAGAAGAAAACAATAGAATAGGAAGGGCCAGAGATCTCTTCAAGAAAATTGGAGATATGAAGGGAACATTTCATGCAAAGATGGGCATGAAAAAGGACCAAAACGGCATGGACCTAACAGAGGTAGAAGAGATTAAGAAGAGGTGGCAAGATTACACAGAGGAACTATACAAGACAGAGCTTAACATCCCTGATAACCACAATGGGGTGGTCACTGATCTCGAGCCAGACATCTTGGAATGTGAAGTCAAATGGGCCTTAGGAAGTCTGAGCAACAACAAAGCTAGTGGAGGCGACAGTATTCCAGCTGAGCTATTCAAAATCTTGAAAGACGATGCAGTAAAAGTGCTACACTCAGTATGCCAGCAAATCTGGAAAACTCAGCAGTGGCCACAGGATTGGAAAAGGTCAGTTTACATTCCAATCCCAAAGAAGGGCAGTGCCAAAGGATGTTCAAGCTACTGCACCATTGCACTCATTTCACATGCCAGCAAAGTGATGCTCAAAATCCTACAAGCTTAGGCTCCAGCAGTATGTGGACCGAGAACTACCAGAAGTACAGGCAGGATTTTGAAGAGGGAGAGGAACTAGAGGTCAAATTGCCAACATCTGCTGAATCATGGAGAAGGCTAGGGAGTTCCAGAAAACATCTGCTTCTACTTCATTGACTATGCTAAAGCCTTTGATTGTGTGGATCACAACAAATTGTGGCAAGTTCTTAAAGAGATGGGAGTACCAGACCATCTTATTTGTCCTTTGAGAAACATATATGCAGGTCAAGAAGCAACAGTGAGAACTGGACATGGAACCACTGATTGGTTCAAAATTGAGAAAGGAGTTTGGCAAGGCTGTATACTGTCGCCCTGCCTATTTAACTTATATGCTGAGCACATCATGAGAATGGTGGGGCTAGATGAATCACCAGTTGGAATTAAGATTGCTGGGAGAAGTATCAACAACCTCAGATATGCAGATGATACCCCTCTCATGGCAGAAAGTGAAGAGGAACTAAAGAGCCGCTTGATGCGGTGAAGGAGGAGAGTGCAAAAGTTGGCTTGAAACTCAACATTAAGAAAACTAAGATCATGGCATCCGGTCCTCTCACTTCCTGGCAAACAGTTGGGGAAGAAATGGAGGTAGTGACAGATTTTATTTTCCTGGGCTCCAAGATCACCGCAGATGGGGACTGCAGCCAAGAAATTAAAAGACGCTTGCTCCTGGGGAGGAAAGCTATGGCAAATCTAGACAGCATCCTAAAAAGCAGAGACATCACCCTGCCAACAAAAGTGCGTATAGTCAAGGCGATGGTTTTCCCAGTTGCAATGTATGGCTGTGAAAGCTGGACCATAAGGAAGGCTGAGTGCCAAAGGATTGAGGCCTTTGAATTGTGGTGCTGGAGGAGACTCCTGCGAGTGCCTTGGACCGCAAGGCGATCAAACTGGTCAGTCCTAGAGGAGATCAACCCTGACTGCTCTTTGGAAGGCCAGATCCTGAAGATGAAGCTCAAATACTTTGGCCATCTACTGAGAAGGAAGGACTCCCTGGAGAAGAGCCTAATGCTGGGAACAATAGATGGCAAAAGAAGGGAACAGCAGGGGATGAGGTGGCTGGATGGAGTCACTGAGGCAGTGGGTGTGAGCTTAGGTGGACTCCAGGGGATGGTGGAGGACAGGAAGGCCTGGAGGAATGTTGTCCATGGGGCCGCGATGGGTCGGATGTGACTTCGCAACTAACAACAACAACAAAGGAAACCTGCTGGGGAAAGTAGAAGGCAGAAGAAAGACCAACTTTGAAATGGACCAATTTCACAAAGGAAGCCACAGCCTGGAGTTGACAAGATAGCAGGGCTATCAAGGGTGAGCCTTTCATAGGGCCACTCTAAGTTGGAGCCAGCTTGATGGCCTACAACACAAATCGAATACTGCATTGACTTACCTTGCAGAGTTTAGGGGTTGCTATGATATGGACGTGCTTAAGAAAATGCAATATAACATGGATGTGGTTTACCTGAATTTCAGCAAGGCCTTTGACAAAGTGCCCCATGATATCCTGGTGGAGAAACTGATGAGTTTTGGGAAACACCAAAGCACTGTCCAGTGGATTAGGGCATGGTTGACTGACCGAAAGCAGAGGGTAACCATTAGTGGGGAATCATTGAGATGGTGGCCAGTGACAAGTGGGGTCCCCCAGGGCTCTGTCCTGGGGCTGATCCTGTTTAATCTTTTCATCAGTGACATGGAAGAAGGGGTGAACAGTCTGCTGATCAAATTCGCAGACGACACTAAAACTGGAGCAGTGGCCACAACTGAGGAGCAGGTACTCCAGGTCCAAAAGGATCTGGACAGACTATGGAAGTGGGCAGGAGACAACAGGATGGCGTTCAATGTGGATAAGTGCAAGGTCTTGCACTTGGGGCATAGGAATAGCTGTCATAAGTACAGGTTAGGGGACAAGTGGCTGGAGAGCAGCACTAGTGAAAGGGACCTCGGAGTGCTGGTTGACTGCAGGCTGAACATGAGTCAGCAGTGTGATGCAGTGGTCAAGAGGGCGAACGCCACCCTTGGTGGCATAGCCAGAAGTGTGGCTTCTGGATCGAGAGAGGTGTTACCACCACTCTATATGACTCTGATGCACCCGCAACTGGAGTATTGTGCTCAGTTTTGGGCCCCTCATTGCAGGAAGGATATAGCCAGGTTAAAGTCAGTGCAGCGTAGGGCCACAAGGTTGGTGGTCAGTTTGCAGGGGATGCCGTATGAGGCGAGACTGAGGGAACTGGGCCCCTTCAGCCTGGAGGAGACTCAGAGGGGACCTGTTGGCGACATACAGGTATGTGAAGGGGTGTCACACGGAGGTGGGTAGAGACCTGTTCTCCCCTGCAGAGGAAGGCAGGACACGCTCCAGCGGAGCAAAGCTCAGGGAGCCAAGGTTCCATCTGGATGCCAGGAAGCACTTCCTGACAGTCAGGACCCCAAGGGTGTGGAATGGGCTTGCACAGGAGGTCGTTTATGGGGTTTGCTGTTTAATGCATGCAGTCCTTTAGCACTGGCTTTGACTCTTCAGGAAGCTGTTCTCCTATTCAAAATATATGAAAGGAGTCCTACTCGTTTATAATGTAAGATTAAAAATAACGGTGTTTAGTGACTGGACAAGAGCTGCAGTTAAATCATAATGCAGAGATACATAGCATTAAGGTAAAAAATGATGTATGCAGTGTGATCTTCATGTCAGATGTCAAAAGGGGTTTGCGGCTCCCGGGGTTTTCTTTTGTGTGGGAAACAGGTCCAAATGGCTCTTGGAGTGTGAAAGGCTGCCGGCTCCTGACCAAGACCGTGTTCGTAGCAGAATAGCTGCAGTTCAGTCAACATTTACTCTCTGCTTGTGAAGTCCAGCAGAGCAAGTTCTCTGACAGAACTTTAGCCCAATCTCATGCACAGCACCCCCTCACCAAGCCCAGTGTCACATGCTGCAGTTTTGGTCTTGGCTACTGTCGCAATGGGTCGGACACAACTTCGCGACTAACAACAACAACAACAACTGTAAGCACACTCATCGCAATCTCAAACATACCCTAGTCAAGCGTTTGATAACAAAATGGCTTTATTATGCAGAAGTATATCAATTCAGAACAATTCTAATTCTGATGTCAGAGCCACAAACATGTATTTACATTACATTCTATATCATGTACTTTAATATAAAGTGACTGGTCTGCTATTAAAAGCTGAACTGCAGCTTGTTGCCCTTTGCAAGAGATCATGGTAAAAGCTTGTTTAAACTCCCTTTCATTCTGAACTAAAGAGAGGTGGCCAACTTGTTGAACAAAACATCTGGGCAGCTACAACTCCCCTCAGCCCTGGCCAGCATAGACAACTTTGTGTGTGTGTGTGTGTGTGTGTGTGTTTCGGTGGGTGAGGGATGGGTGCAGTTAACTTCCAGGCAAATTAAGAATCAGTTCCATGCTTGTTCCCAAACCACAAGGAACTATCAGTTACAAGAGGCATTATTTCAACAAGATCTGGGGATCCACAAATACAAGCCCTTTAGGCATTCACTTCCCCCTTTAGGCATTTTAGGAAGTGCAATTAGTGCCAGTTCCACAGAGTTTGCGCATCTCCACTTAGCATTGCTCTGACCTGCTGTGCCATTCGGCAGAATCCTCAGGTATTAGACTAATCATACTTCATTCTTCCTATTATGCAAAAAAGAAAGGCAATACAGAAACACAAGTATGACATGAGGGTAAGGACAACAGGAACAGGCAGCAAGACAGTGAGTCAAACTCTCACTTTGGGAATGTTGTTCTGTAGTTTGGTACACAGCCGAGGCAACACCAAAAGGTGCACTTTACGCTGGCTTCAAGCAAAGCCAAGAAAGGTTCTCAGATGGAGTCAGTGTTGCCGCTGACACCAAACGCCTGATTGTTGGTCTTTGGCAAGGAACAAAACTAAATGTCCCCCATTTCCTTCCCCAGCACACATCCTCAGCAAGGCAGGTCTGTTCCCTCTGCAAGTAGACTTGGTAGGATTCTGAACTGGGTTTGTGCTTCAACTCCCCGTGATCTCTCAGAGACAGTTCTCACTGCAGAGCTGTAGGAAGTCTCATAAAACTTAAAAATGTGTACCTGAAGTTTGATTCTTCACCAAGCCACAATTACGTTTTTCACTGAAACTGTACTTCAGCTGCTGGTGTTGAGCAAATTCTACCCACTGCCCCCATCAAATCCCATCATAAGCAGGGCACGACTCACTGGAAGAACTCACAGCAGAAAAATCCCAATCTCCTTATTGGCAGATGGACTAAACCAGACATGCAAGCTGCCCTCTGCTTCACGCGTGGCAGTAAGGAAGAAGTAACTTGAGAGGTCCTGCTGATGCTGCAAGCATCCAGGTCACATGATGAGCAAAGCTAAGAACCTCCAACCAATTTTAGCAAGTGTCAATGGAAGCGCTACAAAACATAAACTGCAGTCAAATCATTCTTCAGGGGGGCCATGGCAGTAAATCCTGGAAAACAGAGGATCCTGAACAAGATACAGTTTGCTGTAAGAATAAGCAGCAGCAACTGCCCATAAATAAAAAGAGGACCTGAAGAACAAGCATGGGGGCTACGCTAGGCAGTGGGGGGAGGGGTTACCCTGAGGTGCACGGTTTTGCCAGCATGATTGATGCGCTTGCGACAACTGGCATCTAGTCAGCAGCAGCACCGGCCTGTGGGAAACTGACTCCATGGGGAGACCGGCTCACCAGGAAAGCGCCCGGCCGAGGGTCACTGCCACTTGTAGATCTTCACCATCTTCTCCGTCAAGGTCGCAAGGAAGCTGCTGCGATTCACCTCGTACGGACAGACGTCCAACACGGGCAGGTCCGCTGGGAGCTTCTGCAGCAGGGAGCCACTCCCTGCATCCCAGAGCTGTGGGATCAACAGAAAGAGGTCATGGGCACCTTCCTGGGGAACACGTTCTGTGGCTTCAGTGGATGCAGGGCAGAACAGGGAGACAGGTGATTCTACAGCAAGGCAAGCCACGGGATTAAGTCTGCCCAGTAGAGCAAAACTCCTATGACAACCGGCCTATCCTCACGGCACGTTTTGAGTGGATTCAAGCTAAGCAGGCGGCTTTCCCGTATTTAACAGCAGCACCAGAAGGGGGCATCTGGGTTCCCCCCGTGGGTTGTGCCTACGGAGGTGAGTTGGGAAGGCAGGAAAGACCAATGCCTCATACAGGACTGAAGCCATGAAATACCCCACAGGCAGGCACATACAGAAGCATTTTGACGCCAGCAAGGACTGAAGTGCTCCCCGCAAGCACACCCTCGCTCAGCCTTTGCGAGCTGCGCAGTTAAGACAGAGAAAAACAAAATACTGAAGCACCCCCCCCCCCACACACACACACACGATGGGATGCCAGAATTTGACTGCATTTCTATACTGGAAGCCACAACACTGTGCTGCAATGCCAAGGAGGAAACAGTACCATGGCAGAGTTTGACGCCTCGTCCCCAGCGCACACAAGAATGCTGCCATCATCTTCGGGGCTCTGGAAGATGGCATTTTTGGTCAGGAGCTTGCACGTCGGACCCGCGGTAAGTGTCTGGACTGGGCGGCACGAGCAGAGCACCTCTTCGGCCCCGTCCGTCAGCTGCGTGCAGGTCAGCTGCATCACCACACACCTCAAGCAGCCGTGGTTTCGATCTGCAGGGCAGAGGCAAGCTTAACGGCACGGTACGCTGCGCGCCGGGTTCGGGGCAGGCCCTGCCCAGCCGTGCGGGGAGCCTGCTGCCTGGCTGCCCCGTCCCCTTGGGACACCCTCCCGGCGCACATGCACCACCCCTTGTGGAAGGCATGAAGTTCTAGGGGAGGACAGAGTCCTGAAGCAAACGCCACTTCCCTGCCCCTGCCCCCTCACTGCCCTTTCCTGGATTTAGGAAGTGGGGAGTGGGGAAGAGCCGTTCCTTTGCTCTCGGGCTGTTTCATGGGGGCGTGTTTTAGGAATGGGGCAGGGGTATCCTGCTCTCCACCTCCCTATTTGGCCTAGCATCCTTGCACGCTGCAGCAGGGGACTGTATGCACACGGGTGTGAGCAAAGAGCCCTGTTTGTGCCCTTGCAGAACAGGCACTGGACACCTGCCAGGACTGGCGAGCCCAAGGTTGGAATTCAAGTTCGAGAAGGTGTTTGTTACTGCTTTTAATCGATTGATTACACCCCCTCATGAACATAGGGAGCTGCCTTTTTCACTGCAGCCCACCCCTATTTTTTGAAGCAAGGGCAGCCAGGACACAGGTCGTCATGGGCAACAGAGTTAGGGCTGAGGTTAGGTGGGGCAGGCAGAAGCTCAGCAGTCCTAGAGGGGGCCCTGCGTTACCTTTCGAAGCACTCCTCCTGACTCTACAGGTCAAAAAGATTTTATGCAGTCAGGATGGTTGACAACAATCCTATTAGGCCTGGTTGTTGACAGTCATGAAAAGAAATGGGGTCGGGGAAGAGGTTGTCAAGATGAAGAGTCTCGTTACAGGAGCTGGTGTGGTGGGAGGTAGGGAAGAGGCAGGCCCCAAGAGAACCCTGGGCACAAGTGCAGCTTTTTAAAGATGCAGCTAATTAAAAGTTAACAGGGAAAGATAATATAGAGCCACAGCTGCTCCTGGAACAGAAGGTGCTTCTAGGGAAACAAAAGAGCCCGTTTGCCCCGGTGAGGGTCCTTCCCCACCAAAATAATGCCCCCCTCCTGTTTCAGGGGGAGCACGGAAGGGTCTAAGTGGAGTGAAAAGAGCGCGGACCCAATATCCACGCACGGCAACTTACTGGGCCTGAAGGTGGCGAGGCAGTGGCGAGTGCTGGCCTCCGTCTGCAGGTCGATGCAGCCCCCGGGCTCCAGGAGGAGGTGGTGAGGCTGGTAGGAGCGGCTGGCCTTCTGTTCCCAGAAGCAGGCTCCTTCCAGAGTCCCGGCCATCAGCCCACCGTAGGGCAGGGAGGCAGAAGCCATTCGAGGAAGATATGAGACAGATACCACGGGGCACCTGGATGGGCAGAGCAGTAAGCTGAAACCAGCAAGGCCCGGCTAGTCCACTTTCCCCCTTCTTAACGCAAAAAGGTATCCAGGCTGAAAAGCAAGTCTGTGCGCCCACTTCTGGAGACTGCAAGCCGAAGACGCCGCCCAGCCCAAATTCTGAGGCTGACCTGTTTGGGAGTAACCACCACCAAACACTCCAACTAAGAATAGGATGGGGTTGCTACTGCCTCTTCCTGGGCCCTCCAGATGCTTCAGGTCCAACACCTTGCATTCTCGACCACTGGTCACACTGCATGGGGCTGATGGACACTCAAGTGGAGGGCCCCATGTTGGGGAAGGGTGACCTGAAGCCACAAAGTGACTTTGGATCAGCAAAGAGTGCTAAACAAACAGAAAGTACCACTAATTGTTCTGTTTCCTCCTCGGAAATTGTTTTATTTACTTAATGATTTTATATACCATTCAACAGCCATTTATGGTTCCCAGAACGGTTTACAGTAAAGATCGAATGGAACTAGGATGGGATCGCTAATCAGCAGAAGGTTAAGAGGAGTGCTTTTAGTTTACTGCATGGCCTTCAGTGTATCAGTTCCAAAACATAACAAAATACCAACACTCCAATTTAAAAAGATGGAACTGTGACTTCCCATTTGTTACATTTTTTTAATAGAAGCATTACAAATGTTTAAAGAGTTGCATCAAAAAGGCTCTCGGTTATTTTTCAGCAATATTTATATACTGCTATTAATCTGAAAATACCTTGAAGCCCTTTGCACGCAACAAAACATAAAAGACAGAAAAAAACCACACATGCAAATACAAATCCAGCAGGCCGGTTCAAGGACCGCTCTGAAGTGGGGAGGGAGAGCCAAGCTTAAAAAGAAATGTATTTTCCCCCCCCCTGGCGTCAACATCTTGGGACATTTCGTATTTCCACAGAAAGCTGGAACTATACCTGGATTTCTGTGGTGCGAGCTCCTGGACGTGAGCGCTCGTGTCCCGCAGGTCGTAAACCAGGACAGCGCCGTTGACCAGTCCCGCGTAGACGTAGTTGGTGTCATCCAGGCACCAGCAGCAGCTCCAGACGGGGCGGCCGGCGTTGTACGTCTGCACAACCGTGTTCGTCGTCAGGCTGAGCGAAGGGCAGAGTGGTCGGTGACTGCCGTGCTCGCTCCCATCCAGGGTGCAAGCACCGCCCGGCGCGGGCTCCCCGAGACAAGGCAGGAGCTGCTCCCAGGCCCGGGCCAGACCGGCTCCGGGGCCGGGGGAGGGGAGAGCAGCGCTCCCGCACCTGCCGCCCTCACCTTGTGAGCGTGAGCGTGTGGTCCAGGGCGGCAGACAGGAGCAGGCCGTCAGCGCGGCTGCTGAAGGCCAGGCCCCGGATCTGCTTGCTGTGGATGGGGACATACTGGCTGCTCTTCAGGTTGACGGCACTCATCATCTTGACTCCCCAGCCTAAGACAGCAAGGGAGGGCGGTCTGGGGGCTTGCCGTGCTGAGGCCCAGTTTCCGCGGCTGGCTGGGTCAGGGAAAGGCCCCCGTTTCTGGGGCAGTTTCCAGCTGGTGACTTACCGGGAAGCAGGGTGCTTTGTGGAGAGGGCTGTGACACCACGAGGCAACTCAGCGGGTCGCAGTAGGCCATGACGCGGCAGTTGCCCGCCTGCGACACCAAAAAGGCTCTCTCGAAATGGTACTTGTGCTGGCCCTGGCTGGAGAGGCAGCCTGGGAAGCAAGAGCGGGAGTTGCTCGGCTGCTGAGAGGAGCCGCCGCTGTGCCGGGCCATCAGGGCCTTCAGCTCCTGCAGAACGGGAAGGGGAGGAGCATGCAGGTGTGGCACCCGGAGTGCTATGCGCTTCCATGCGCGGGAACAGCCGGGACAATGGTCTTGTTGCTTTAGCCGGAAGAAAAATGACAGAGACCAGCAGCTCACCTCCGCAAGCTCACAGGTCTGCTGTCCTTCCCTCGACGTATGCCTCTTGCCTGGGCTAGCATGACTTCCTTCACCCCCTGCTAGGCCCTCCTGTTGTCCCTTCCAATGCTGGACAGGCGACACTGATGCCTTCCCGTGTGTGGACATGGGAAACATTTCACAGCATGCAGGCCGAGATGAGGGGAAGGGAGAGCAATTTTAGAAGGGTTTCTCCGGTGATCTATCGGGGGATGTCCTGTATGTCTCTCTGGCATCTTTCCTGCTACTGCAATGCTGGAATGGGCCGGGGTGGGGGGACAAGAGGAAGAGACTCCATATGGGAATTCATCTTGTCTTTCTGAGTAAAATACCCATCTTGGAAATGTCTCTGTACCATTTTGCACAGGCTGGGATTCCAATTCTGGCCCCAAGACTAACATCTGCATTAACTGTGTAACATTAACCTCAGCAAATCCATGCTCTTTTGACAAACAGAGTCACATTCTGCCAAAATCAGAGCGTCAAAGAAGGGGTGTTCCACTCCCCAGATAACCATTCACGCTTTCCTAAAATTGCATGTTCATTTTCTTTGGAAAGACTCTTGGGAAAGAGAGGGCCAGTGAGAAGGCCCTGCTGGTCTGAGCTACAAGCTCACCTACCTGAACCTGCTGCCGAAGTTTACTGCACTCATCCGTCAAGACCTGCAGCTGGAGGCGGCTCTGAGCTGATTCCAGCTCTGCTTTTCTTCGCAACATTTGCTCCTTTTCTAAAGAACTGCAGAAGAAGAGTAGCTCAAACTCCAGTGTCACACAACTGGGATTCTGAATCTGCTGCCTGAAGCAATTCCCTCAGCCAACCTGGCCCACTGCCTCCTGCCCATGGGATTCCCTCATTTTACTTTTCCACTTGCCCAGGAACAATCAGAAACAAATCCAAAGTTCTCTTGAATTTTTTAAAAAGACAGCTGAAAAGTAACACTTTCGCCCAGTGTGACCACAGGTGATTCAACCCAATAATGTAACAGTCACCTCATTTGATCCACTCCACTCTCCCAACACAAAAAGGGGAGAGAACCAGGCAAGACTTTACGTGTGGCTGTCTAAATCCCAGTCAGCTAATGCAGGCCTAAGCCATGGTGCCCCAAGCCAAAATCTGATGTTAGGGGGCAGGATCTGCAACTTCACTGGCATCCTACGTTCTGTTCCTGACAAACTTGAATTTTGGAAGTACAGTAGACCAAAGGCCTCAGCAATGGCTGGCAAAGTCAGGGGCTTATTATTAACTTACGTTTAATCTCCCTAGCGCCAGCTGTTCTCTGGTGCACTAAGAACCGTTCGAACAACAGACAACCAGTAAGCGGTTATGCCAAGCACAAATTCTCCCCACCAATAGGAAGACATTTGGGAGCAAATACCTTTTCATGTGTTCCTGTTCACTGGTGTCCAAGGCTTTCAGAGTCCGGGCGTACAGCACAACTATGTCAGAGCGCTTTGCTTTCTTATTGCACTGGAAGGCAAACAGGGGGCAAAGGTGAGCCAGCTTCTGGTCACTGCCACTACCTGGGTGGCCCACCTGTTGTTTCCGCTCTTTGCAAAAGCAGAAGAGAATGTCTGCAGCAGCTCTGCCTAACTTTCATGTGTGTTTGATCACAACTCTCAGTCAGCTGCTGGGAGCTGTGGTCCAACACATCAGGGGGGCACCAGTTTGGAGAAGGCTGGGGCATCTGCTGTGAGCCCTCCCCTCATCTCAAGGAGCTCTCCTGAAGCATCAGCAGTACTCCCTAAACAGGCAAGAGCGGACCGATCGCTGTTGCGTCCGAGCGTGCCCGCCACACAACTCCTGGGGCCTTGCACACGTGACTGGGCCCAGGCAAAACCCCGCGCAAGTTGTGCGACATGCTGAGAAAACGCTAGGGAAGGCGGGTTTTTTCCCCTGCTCTTTCACCCGTCCAAGAAAAGCCACTGCTGGCATTAACCTGTGCAGGAAGCGCTGCCACTGTTCTATCGACTAGTATATGAATAGCCTCTTGACAAAAAGAGTGTGACCAAAGGGCAGAAGCAGCTGATGGCACCACTGCCCAGACTTTTAAGAAGGACGTCTACAAACTGGACAGAGTTCAGAGATGAGCAGTGAAAAACAGAGTGGGATCTGCAGAAGACAAGCCACGGGGAGAACAGCTGCAGGAAGATGCCACGAAATCTAATTGGGGTGAGGGGAGGAGGAAGAAAAGAATAAAAATGAATACGCCTACAGAAGAACCATTTCTTGCAAGAACCCATTGACCTCAGTAGTTAAAGAAAGTCAAGACAAACTAAGACACTTTTCCAAGATTCAGGAGGGAGGCAAGTGTGAAGCGTTGCTATTTTGCTCTACTGGAAGTCTGGCATGCCCAGACTACTGTGTTTCCTGCCAGGATGCAGGTACGAAGATCAAAGCTGCTAATGCTAGGGGAATGCACTCCAATACAGCTCTGATAGTTGAGAGGTCTGGAGTTGCAGGTGCTGAGCAAGAGTCACACCACCCCAATCTATCTGCACCGCTGCCTTAAATCTTATCTTTGTTCACTGGGAGGCCGGACCAGTTCCAGCGAGACAGGCAGCGGACGTTTACCTGCGGGCACTTCCCTGCCTGCCCCTTCAGCCACTTCTCAATGCAGCCATATCCAAAGAGGTGCCCACAGCGCAGCGCGGAGAGCCGATGCTCCCCGGCATTTGTCCACTCCTCGAAGCAAATGGCGCAGGTGTCACCGCTCTCCTCCTCTGCAGGAAATGGCAGGACCGAGGGATCCTCTCCTTTTAACGGGGTTGTCTGGAAGAGGAGGACGTGGAAGGGGGGTCAGGCACACGTAAGCATGGCTGACTAGAACCCGACCCATTGTCCCTCGGCCTTTACCACCTTCTGCTGGACCGTGGTGCCTGGCAGGTCAGCCTCCTCTGGGTCACCAGAAGCGTCTCCAGGAGGTGCCACGTGGGCTGAGCCAGACACTGGAAAGCAGAAACAAAGGAATACATCAGACGGAAAGGGCCAGGGAACACGGACCGACAGGACTGCATTCAGAGCCAGAGTGACATCGTAGGCTCACAATCAACTCACTGGGATCTTAAAGGAAAGGTTTCATGCATGACTGTATAGGACTGGCCTGTAAAACAAACCCAGAGGAACCATTTGAAACTACTGAACACAAAGTCACTGCTGTTTAAGGGGATGAAGGAGCACAGAGAGCGGCCTCCTCATAAGAGTCCTTCGGGATCTTCCCAGTCCAGGATTCTACTCATGCTGCGGCCAGCCAGACGCCCACAGGATTCCACAAGCAGGATACAAGCGCAGCAGCACCCTCCTGCCCAAGTTCGCCAGTCGCTGAGGCACACGGCCATCCCACCCAATGCTGAAGGTAGCGGAGAACCACGAAGGCTAGCAGCCACCACAGCCTGCCTCGCCACCCATTTGTCCAATCTCCTCCCCAAACCACCCAAATGGGAAGCTATGGCTGCATCCCATGACAGTGAATTCTCTCGTTCAGCCGTGCACTGCGTGATTTGATAGCTGTCCTGACTGATAAGCTGTCCAATCAGCTTCATTTGGAAAGACTGATAAGCCCAGGCAAGTTTAACAAGTGGCAGGAGTAATCAGCAAAGAACAACAAATTTGCTGGAGAAAGTTATTAGATTTAATAGGTTATAAAGTAAATCTAGGAAAAATAGTCATTGATTACCAATATGAATTATAAAGGGGGCTGCGGAAGCTCTTACGGGTACTAAAAAGAAAATGAGAAATACTCTCTCTACAGCTATTGAATAGAAAACATGTTAGAAGATAGTTATGAAAAGCCCTTGTAAAACAAAATTAGCATTTCTCGTTAGAAGACATCAGAAGATTTTGTATAAATATGCAGAATACATTTAAATGGAATTATAAAATCCCCAGAATTAAAGCAACATTTACTCAGCAACTAACACAGTGGATTAGCAATACCAAACATTTCGTAGCCAACCCACACATCCCGACAAGCAAACTTAAGTTCAATTTTTTTCACTTTGATGTGCCTGACAATCAGGCTCATGGTAGTAACTCTCCTTCC
Organism: Varanus komodoensis; assembly: GCF_004798865.1. Classification (NCBI taxonomy): domain Eukaryota; kingdom Metazoa; phylum Chordata; class Lepidosauria; order Squamata; family Varanidae; genus Varanus; species Varanus komodoensis. Next base: position 10,511,101 of record NW_025335701.1, on the reverse strand, counting down.
CACCATTTCCTTCCCTCTCAGTGCTCCTGGCAGTATCCCAGGAGAATATGAGGCTTCGCTATTTGACAACTCAAATTAAAAGCTGAGTTTGGCTCACCACAGCTGTCAAACAGCCCTGGTTGAACAAACAGTGCCCATGCCCTGAAAAATTGTAATGATTGTAAGCCACGCCGAGGTTCATGCGATGGGGCGGCATATAAGTTGTTTAAATAAAATAAATAAATAATAATTAAAAAAACATAGCAGAGAGGATGAGCGACCTGATCAGAGGGAAGTTTAGGACAGACAAAAGGAAGTACTTCTTCACACAGCGTACAGTTCAACTTTGGAATCTGCTGCCATGGGAAGTGGGGATGGCTGCCAATCTGGACAGCTTTAAAAGGGAATCGGACTGATTCACAAAGGAGAAGACTATCCTTGCAGGCCACAGGCTTCCTCCTTCACCAGAGGAGGTCTGCCTGCACACACCCGTTTCTGAGGAGCTTGGATAGGTGGAGGTCTTGCACCCGTCCTGCTGGAGGGATCCTGCAGGCAGTTGGTCTGCCACTGTGTGTACAACGTGCTGGACTAGACTGTGGTCTGATCCAGCAGGGCTTTTCTTCCGTTCATATGGGCCTTTTCTGAAGCATCTGGCTCCTGAAAAAGAAGTGGAACCCAAACAAACCTCCCAAGCTGGCTGGTTCAGGTGGCTCCTCAAGGGCTCCAGTAAGTTCCCCTTCCCCTTCAGAGGAACTGCCACTGTTGTTCTCCGAGTCACTCAGAACCACAGTCTCATCTGAACTGTTCCCGCTGTGACCTGGCCGTTGGTGAGATGCTGCGGCGGCTTGCGTTCTGCTGACTTGGAAGTAGCTGTCAAGTGGTGCTGTGGAACTGAACCCCCAAGAATAGACTGTCCTTAGTATGTTACGTAAGCCACAAGCTCCAGCATTTAACAAACGCTCCCCCAAACCCACAATTAATCATCAAATCTTAAATTCCAGCAGACTGCGATAAAGTGAGGTGAGAGGGGAAGCAGTACTGTTCCACTAGCTCTGCTGATAGTCGACTTTCCCTTCTTTCCTTCCCATCCTTTTCCCTCTACATGTTGTGTCTTTTCATTTATTTAGCTAAAACATTTCTGCCCTGTCTTTACCAAAGTGCACCTCAAGACAGCTTACAAACCAAGAACAGCAAATGAAAATACAGTATAAAAGATATAATAAAATTCCAATTTAAAATCTATCAGCCGTTAAAGTACAGGGAAAATAAAAAAGTTTTGGCAAGGTACTGAAAAGAATAAAGTGCTGGCACCAGGCACACCTCTCTAGGGAGCAGATTCCAAAGCCAGGGTACCACCACAGAAAAGGCCCTTCTCCAGGTAGCCACTTCTAACCTCCTTCAAGGAGGGCTCCCAGAGAAGGACCTCCATGTAAGGTCTTCAAGTTCAGGCAGGTGTATATAGAAGATGTCCCTTCAAATACTTTTTAGACTGTAAGCCTGTGAGAAGGACCCTCCTTCTACTGAAAGCAAACTGCTCTAGGAGCCCTTTGAACTGAGAAATAGGATAAAAGTCATGTAAATAAATAACTTGGCCTTGCATCATGTGCCATCTTCCACTTGCACGGTTCATCCCACAGAACAACGGTCAACTCTGCAGCTCAGTGATACTCAACAAATTCTTAAACATTTTCTCTCCATCTACCGTATCCTATCATCTACGGTTGGACCAGCAGCACCTGAGGAGCATCCAGGGAGTTCAGTGCAGGGAGTCAATGAAGGGTGATGGAGCTGTCAGCTAAAGCATATGAAGAGCCACAATCCAGCCACTCCTGTGCTTTCCTTGCAAAATACTCAGACTATCCATTTAAATCAGCACAATGCCCACTTGTGCCACAACGAATGGGGCAAAGTTGGGAAATTCATTGATCAAAAAATTAACTACTTTGCTTGTGACGTGGTATTAAATGAAGCCAGTAAGCAAGGAATGTGGAACGAGCTGGGTTAAGTGGTCTTAAGTATCTTCCCAGCAGGAAAGTGAATACAGAGGGGGAAGCCGTGGGGCCAGATGTGCAACCAAAGTCCTTGCAGCCCTGCCCGACCGGCTTCTTCTTCCTCGCTGCAGGGAAGCGGCCAAGAGGGGCACCGATGCAAGACCCACGCTTCCCCCAGCCCCGCCACCTCCAACCTGGCCTTCCTGGGCTGGAGGCGCTGGACAGGGCCCGGCCCTTCCCCGGCCCAAACACAGGCGCTGCCCGGCCTCCAACCCAGCCAAGCAAAGGGAAAGCGGGGAGCCTGCGGTCGGGGGCGGGGTGAAGCTGCCCCCTTTCCTCTGCCCCCAATCTCTCCTAACAAGCCAGCGAAGCCGCAGCGCACGGCTTTATTTCGGGACAAGCTGCCCCCCGCGCCAGTAGGGGCCCGTCTCGAAGCGCCCGCCCCGCCGCCGCGGGCGCCCCCCAGGGAGCCCGCGGGCGCCCGGCCTCCCTCACCTGCTCCGGGCGGCCCGCTGCGAGGCGGCGCGGGCGCGCCGGTGGCTCCGCGGGGGGTTCCTGCCGGCGCGCGGCGGCCTCCGCG
>NW_025335701.1:10425137-10508451 GCF_004798865.1 Varanus komodoensis | reverse complement strand
GGCGCGCGGCGGCCTCCGCGGTTCCCGCCCCCCGACGAAGGCGCCCCAGGAGGGCCGCGCGGCGGCCGGCGCCGGCGCCGGCCCCTGCGACCCGCTGGCGGCCGGCTGCTGCAGGTCAACGTCCATGGCCTCCTGGGCCATCGCCGCCCTCACGAGCGCCCGCGCAGCCAGGCGCCCTCGCCCGCCCGCAGCGCCGGCACTCGCCGCCCCATTGGCTGCTCGTCCGGCTGCGGACGGCGCGCGCCAAAGCGATGCTCGGCTGCCATTGGAGGGCGAAGTAGCACGCCGCCTTCTTACTGGGCGGCCTGCCCGCCAGTTTCCCGGCCGTTCGCGTACGGGGGGCGGGAGGGGAATGGGAGGGCTAGGTTCCGTTCGTAGCTGGAGAGCTTGCGCGCTGGCCTGAGATTTAAAAACTTGGAAGAGTAACCACCGCAGCGCCTGACGGCGGATCTGCTTGTCTGCTTTGGCAACGTGCGTGGCCTTTTTCTTTCTCCCCGTGGCAAAAGTGAGGCCAGCTCAGAGGAAAACCAGGAAAAATGCCGGTTTTTTTAAACATTTCTCCCCCGGCCCGTTACACGTGTGCACACTCTGCAGCGCATGCTGAAAGCAAAGATGCCCGTGGATGTGTTTTACAACTCGGGTCTTCTTGCACGTGAAAATGGTAGCTGCTTTTTTAGAGTTTTTCACAGGAAATGCCCTGTCCATGGAAATTGCAGCCCAAATTTGCCGTGTACCTGCCAGGCGTATGCCGCGTAAAGTGGGAAATGGGTCTTAAGCAGCAGCTAATTTAATAATTTCTTGGGATCAGCCTGAAGGGGACTGAAGTACTCGAGGTTTGCGCCACATTTTATAACCTTTTGCTGGGCCAGCGGCTGCTGGGCAGTTTATGCATACCAGGTTTCAGTCTGAATCTTTAAGGAGTTATTCATGGCTCTGAACTCCGCCTCAAAAATAGATACTGTGCCACGAAACGACACAGAACCATTAGAAAGGATTTCCCTGAAGAACTTCTACCTACCCCCCAGTTTTTAAACGGGACAAGAGGGAACTTAGGAGTTCTGCATTGTTGCAGTGTTTGCAAGCCATCACCTTCTGTGCCACCAAAGCTAGAAAACAAGCTAAAGAACTTAAATATACAAGCGCAAGCAAACGATCATGTGTTTCTACCCTTTACCTATTTCCGGGATGCAGTATCAGCCACACCTGCACTATGAGCAATCACTTCTAATAATGCTGTTTCCTACATTAAGTTTGCTTCTGATCTGCTTACAATTCTCCCACTGCAGCCACGGTGTATCAGCCTGAAACTCCACAGTGTTCCAAACGTCACAAGAAGTGGGTCTTCCATCCATAAAAGTTCAATCACAAATGCGTTTAGCCCTTAAGGTGCTACAAGGCTCTTTGCTGTTGTGTCAGGATGTGTACGGTCTGCACAAACCCACAGACATTCGCACTGGGTGCTGAGCTCTCAAGGAGACGGTTTGACCCGAACGCATGGAGAGGACATGGCCGGACTCCTGCTCCTTCAAGCCCTGGTCAGGTGCCTGAGGAAAATGCCCGCTGGGGGTTTTTTCTGGCCTGGAAATGCAAACAGCCACAGGACCAACACTGACATATTAATTGAAATTCACAGAGGGCAAAAGGACGATATCTGACGTTATTTACTCAGCATGCCTTTATTTTTCTCTCATGCACAGATTGGGAACATACACAGTAAGATCTATACAGTCCTGTGCATTGGACCTAGAATTCCTGTTGGGTTGATTAATGGCCCTAAAATGAGCAGTAGGGCTATAGACCGAGGGCGGTGGCAGGCTCTCCCACCCTCAGGACGCAGCTGGACAGCCACCTGGGAGGGACGGTCAACTGGGAGTCCTGCACTGAGCAGGGGGTGGCCCTCCGGCCCCTTCCAGCTCTCCTGTTCTAGGATTCCGTGATTCTTTGAGTACTGCTTTCTATTGGAGGGAACCATTTCTGTCCCCTGCCCCCACCCCCCCATCTGTAAGGGTGCGATCCTACGGAAGTTCAGGCAGAAAAAAAGGATTTCTGGGCATTCAGGGTATGGCAGGCCTGTTGTTCCTGTTTGAACTCGCATGGCCTTTTGCCATCGGCGGCTTGCGAACTGCAGCTGCGAGACTGGGGAAGCTTGCCCTCTTGCAAGCAGGTAAATTGAACTGGACGCAGCGGGCATGTTGGGATGCCACTGGGATCCAGTTGCTCCCTGCTGGCAGTTAAGGACACAGAGAGTCCTTGAGTAGTGGAAATAAAGCAGTGGCAGAGAAATAACCGGGAAGAACCAGCAGTACTGCGGTCAATATCCAGTCATTCTGTGTGTTGTTATACTGCCGCTAGATACAGGGTAAGCCATAAATGGGGGTAGGTGGCAACAGCAAACGTTAGTCCCCTTAATGCAGAAAAAACTCTTGTGGCTCTGCTGTAAAAATGGCAATGGACAATATCATCATGTCTGTGCATTGTCTGTTTTTTCATTAATTTGATGTGTGCATGAGAGAGGAGGAGGAAGGAACCCGTTTGGCAGAACACGGCTGCACTGTGTTTTAGGCATGGTGGTTACTCATGTCATGTGACTCCAGGATGGGGTCGCCAGGGTGGTGTATTTTGGGGTGACCCGCTGCCCTGGCAACGCTCGGCTTACAGCTGGGTCCCTTGTTCCAGGATGGACGGCCGCGTCATCTGAAACCAGGCAGCACAAACCAGCTCATTACCAGGCCGGGTCCCAGACGAGAGCTTGTGCCTTTGCACCGACTGACAAATGGCCCAGCGAACCATTTGCCGAAAGGGAGTTCTAGGCCTGTGCTGAGCCTGGAAGAGGCAGTGCAGCCGTGAGCGCGCGGGGAGGTGGGGCTGGCCCTTGCGCAGCCCAAGCGAGCCCAGGTTCATCTCATGCAGAGAGGCTGTCCCGGCCGCCATCTTGGGCCACAAGGAGCTGGTTCACAATCGCTGCAAAAGAAAGGGCAGTGACTTTCAGCGCAAGGCGAGGGCCACTGGATCCCTTGAGCTGGTGGGTGTGCAACCTCTTGCAGCCCCAGGGCCGGCCTTCACGTCAGAGATGCTCTTGGGACACCATTCCACGGGTAAGCAGGGCGGCAGGCGGAGGGGCCGGAGCCCAGACTAAAGAATGCAAGTAACACTGCACGTCCCAGTCGCGAACACATGCAAATAAGAAATACTGTTTTTGCTTAAGGCACTTTCGCTGCCAGTATTTTTGCTCAGGAGGGGCAAGTCAACCCTTTCGAGAGCAGGAGAGCACCGAAGGGTCACTGGCGGGGAGGGGGGGGTGTATCCTTGGAGGAACCCCAAGGGAATGGGCTGGGACCGCCTCCACACCAAGGGCCTCCAGGGTAGCTTCGGCTGCTCTGGCCGCTGCAGCATCCCCTGGCGCCAGGCCAGGCCTGCAGTACCTTCGGCAGATGGGCGCTTAGACGGCTCAAAGTCCCTGCACAGGTTGATGATGTCCCGCAGGTAGGAAGGGCAGCCTTCTCCCAGCGGTTCCTGGTATCTCTGCTTGTAAACCTTCTCGTAGATCTCCACTGAAGTACAGCCTAAGGGAAGAATCACAGTGGCTCCGGGGAGATGGGGCTTGTTTTACCAGCCGCCTGACCATTAGCAGAGGGAAGCAACAGCCCCAGGCAGAGATGATGGGCGACGGCAGGAGGCCACACATGCCTGGATGCGATGGCACGATGGCACGAGCCCGGAGCCTGGTGCCCTCAGGGGCAGGGGCGGCTGCAACACCATCACCAGCGGAGGAGGGATTTGGCTGCGATGCGGTTGGCATTTGTGCATGGAAGGGGAGGGGGCCCCATCTTGGTTTTGGCCTCAGGCCGCCCTGGTTGTTTCACATACACAGAGTGGATTAGTCAGATACCCTAAACTGGCAGTCAAATGTGTTAATTTACTGAAAGCGTGTGTGCCCTTCTCTTCAGCCAAAAGGCTCCCAGGAAGTAAACATTTGGAACGGCCCTACGATTTAAAGAGCTTGGCCGAAAAGGAAAGCAGGCAGGAGGGGGGAATGAGCGCATGGAGGCCACGGACGGTCACGAGGAGGGCTCCCACTTCAAGAGGACTGCTCCACCATGAAAGGGGTGCCAGGACCACTCCCAGTAGATGCAGAGATGGAGTCTCTGCCCTTCCACCCCTCCCTCCAGCAGCGGAAGAGAAAGTTAGTCGCTCCCCTAGATCCGGAGAACACACTGCTGCCCCTCCAGCAACCAAAGGAGCCAAAACTGGATGCGTTCGCGCCTCACCTGCAAATGGGATCTTGCCAGTCACAATTTCCCAAAGCACGATCCCGAAGCTGAAACAAAGAGAAGGGGCCCTGTCAGGCTGGCCAGCGGTCACAACGGTCAATTCCCAGCTGTGCTGCTAAGCACTTCAAAAACCTGGGAGCCAGTCTTCCCCAAAGTGGCACACGCTAATATCTATCTTTGTGTGGAAATGCAGAAGTACTGTGAACTCAAGCCACCTGAAATCAAATAGCATCCTCAGTTGATTTGCAGCCTGGATCATCTCAAGCCAGTGGAGAACATTTTCCCCCTCCAGGCTCAGTCACCAGCCAGGCAAAGATTTCTGGAGGGACGGGGAATGTAGCAGCACAGGGAGGGAAAGAAGCACTACTCCTTCCTTCCCCGGCCACGATCCCGCCAAGCCGAAGCGACCCGTGTTGGCCCCCGTTTGCTTAACAGACTCGCGAGGGGATGTGGTTTTGCACGGGCCTCCTCCGTATCTCCCTGGAAGGTCCAGGGGGCTGCAGCCTTGGCTAAGAGCCAAGAGGTGGGGTGAGCAACCTCGCAAACAGGAGAGATACCTGTATATTTCACTAGCCAGATCGTGCGGGTGGTTCACAGAGGCCAGACCCTGAGGGCAGATGTAGGCTGAAGAAGCAACCTCCTTGCAGTGTTTCTCCTTGCTTTTCTGGCTGATGGATGACTCCGTCTGATCCAGCTTGAATCCTGACAACTGAGAGGAGCAGACGCAACCGTGATGAGCGCCCCAGCTCAGTTCTGGCAGTTTTCTTCGCCTTCGGGAGCCAGCCATCTCCAAGCAAACAGCTCTGAATCACCCATTCAAAAAGGTTTCACCTCACACTAGGGAACGAGGGACCAATGCTCTCACCGTTCCCGGGGAAACTCATTTTACCCCGGCTGCTGGGAGCATTGCAGCTAAGCGTGGAGGAGATGGGGCTTGGTGCTGGGGTGCTTGGCAGGCGACCTCAGCTCACCTGCTCACCTGGAAGTCCCAGGAAGCAATGCATCCTGGCCATTGCAGCCCCAGGAATGGCCCTGAAGCCACAACGAAGACGAGCGGGGCGGGTGAGCCTGCAGGCAAGCTGTGGATGCACACACGGGCCTGGTCCATAAAGCGTGGCAGCCTCTGTTGGCTTACCTGACTCCGGGGGACCACCACGCCTTCCCAGGCAGGCAACTTGCCATGATTCCAATAACGGGCCACAGCAAGAGGGAGATCTCACCTTGACGCAGTAGCCTTTGGCAACCAGGAACTTGGTGCTGTTGATGTAGCGACGCATGTGGCCTTTGTCTGCTGCCTGGTGCAACCTGCAGCCGAGAAGAACCGAGAGCAACACAGGTGCAGGGGTGGGGGTGGGGGGGGTGTGCAGAAGAACATTTTCTGCTTTGGTCCACTCATCCTCTTGTCCCACTCAGACCCAGCACCAAAGGACTCCTTGGCAGGACCCAGGTGTGCACAATTTGGGTTGCGCAGTTTGGCCCTCTGGTCAATCCAGATTGGCCCATTCCCAGTCCTCCTTGTTCATGTCCAGTTTCAAAGCAAGCGTTTGCACAGCACCGGTGGGCTTGCCCTGGCGTCATCTGCAAGGCCAACCCCCTCCCACAGGAGCAAAGGGGTCGCCCTGCACTGCATCCAGCCTTGGTCCATTGAGTGCAGTACTGTCGACACTGACTGGCAGCAGCGTTCCAGGGTTTGGGCCCTTTTTCCAGAGCTACCTAGCGATGCTGAGGATTGAAATTAGCACCAGCCACACACCGATCGGATGCCCTACCGAGCAATCATCTCATCTCCAAGCAGGTTTGAAAGTATTTAAAAACAGTGGACTGGGGGCGGGGGGGGGGGGAGATTAGCAGCATCTCTCACACCAGAGGCCTGTCTTCATTCCACTTCTCTGACCAGACATGTGACTTAAAAGGTTCAGGGCACAAGCCCAAAGAAGACGAATCTGCAAAGCGTGCACGTGTCAGTGTATCCATGCTAAGGAAGAAATGATTACTAGATGCATTCAAATTCCAAAAGAGGCAAAGATGGCCAATTAATTTCACATCCAAATAATCACATACCAAATAAATTATTGAATTCATTTGCACTCTGCCAAACCAAGGATCACGGTGTTGCCAAAGCATAATTTCCAGGCTGGGAGAGATTATGGGATACATGAGCCTTGGCAGCGCAGTAGCACCGTTAGAGTCCAGGCCGGGAGACCCAGTTCTAGTTCCCACTTGGTCACACAGCTCCCTGGGTGACTTTGGACCCATCACCGACTCTGCCAGCCTAACCGACTCACAGGATTGTTGTGAGGAGGAGAGTAAGGGGGGGGAGGACTACGTACGCCCCCGCGAGTTTCTTGAAAGGGCAAAAAGGCAGGTTATAAATAGAATGAGCAAACAGGCAAACAGACGTGTGCCCGCACACACTGCTGCGCACAGGGAAGTGACGGGGAACTGTCCCCTCCCCGGACACGGTCCCCACGTGAACCCCCCCGCTGCCCCATCGATTGTGAGGCTGCCACGAAAACGAGGTCTCTCATTAGCAGCAGCAAATGCCCGGGGCCCTGGATAAGGGACGTAGGGCCGGAAATGCCTGTCGTGCCTAATGACTCGGACTCGTCGTTGGCACGCGAGAGAGGGCCAGGAGCCCCCAGCGAGGATCAGGCTTTAGAACAGGAAGATTTCCACTTGGTGCCCATGGTGCAAACACCCCCCCCCCACCCCACTGCCACCTGGCTCAGAAGTTTCTGTACAAGTCCCTGGGGGTCGGGCTGGACAGTCTGCAGCCATGGAGGATGCCCAGCTGAGGAGGAGACTTCCACGCCTGGGCCAGTTAGAAGGGAGGCAAAGCGAGAGGAGGAGGGAGAGGAGTCTATCTAGCCCCCGGAGGGAGGGAGGGAGGGAGGGAGGGACGGACGCGGAGGTTGAGATCCACATCCTAAATCTCAGAGAGAGCAGAAAGGAGGGGGCAACGGTGGAATAAAAGGACTTTAAGCTTTTATTGCCTGCGTCTGTGTGAGTAATTGGGACGTGACTCCGGCCTCACGACCGGGCTCCAGACCACGCAGCAGTCCCAAGCCCAGACATCGCTCCAGGCGCCCCCCGCGTGTCCGAGTGCAAAAGCTCTGTCTGCTTGGACGTGCTGGAAGCGCCTCCATGTGAGGCCGACGCGCACCGCTCTGGAATGGCTGCGGAAAGAACGCCAGACGATCCAGGGCAGCCCAAGAAGCCTTCCGCACCCCTCCTGCGCATGAGCCGCAGCAAAGGAGCCCGGCGCCCACATCATTCGGGGCGCATTTCTTCACGCACCGGGGGCAAATGAGAATGAGAACAGTGCTGTAGGGTTATCATAAGCAAGAAACCCTCTTCCTCTCCCCACAGATTCTGACAAAACTTCAGAGGCATGAGGTCCTTTTCTGAAATTTGACAGTTGCTTAAATCCAAGCACACACTCCTCAAGGTGCAGAGAAGCCTCTGCCCATGTAAAGAGCTGAATCCAGAATGAAACGTCCCCTCCTCCCCTCTCTACAACAGCAGGACCGTTCGGCCCCATGTCTACGTGGGGGAAAGCCCTCTTTCAGGCCCTAGTTCTCTGCCTCCGGTGACAAAATGGCTCGGGCAAGCGGTGTACTTGCAGGTACTCAAAAACGGCTGTCCAGCTCGGCCCGCAGCAGCCCTCACGGGCCTCTTCTTTCCCTCCGCCATACCTGTACAGCCCCGCTGCAGCGTCAGATGCCATTTCGGCGCGAATCTTCCAGGACAAGCCGGGCTCTTTTGTCAGCACTTCCCGCAGGGTGCCTTTTTCACAGTATTCCACAACAATGGAGAACTCGGGAATGGGCCCTGATGCCAAAAAGACACAACCGGAATCGAGGCAACCATGGGTGTTTCCATCCGGAGTGCCTAGCCTTGCTCGGGGGCAGTGAAGATCCCTCTGGATCGAGCTGGATTCCAGCTTCAGGACATGGCATAGGTGGAAGGAGGGATCGGCACCAGGTGTGCTTGGAGATCCACAGACGATTGGTAAGAGAGCGGCACTTGTTAGAAAGAGCTACAGTGAGCCTGGTTGGGTGCCTTCTGGCCAAGAGGAGAGAGGAGGATGCTCAAGGCCAGGGCACGTCCTCGTGCCCAAGAATTAAAGGGAGAGGCAGCAGGAAGCACAGGCTGGCCAAATGCCACATAATCCACGGGTACCAAACCAGCAGGGCCCCTCCGAGCCCTGTGCCATTCATTTCAGCAAACACCCCTATTCTTTTGAAGCAGGTGGCCTCCAGAATTATTCTGCATCCAGCCCTGGCGGGGTGACATGGGTCTCCCAGGGCAGGATCCTGCCCACGCAACACCTTCACCCCAGAACACAAGTGGCACTCGTTGGCCAAGGACTTACCACTGTCATCGATACAAATTCCATACATGCGGAGGATGTAGGGGGACTCGAGTCTCTTTAAGGTCCTGATCTCTTCCGTGAAGACCTTCCTCACCGCCCTGGGAAAGGCAGCAAAGGATCAGTCAGGGGCATGAGGGAGACCGCCTCTTTTCCTTCTGCTAGGCCAGCGGCAGGGTGGAGGGAAGGGAGCTGCCCTTGGGGTGGAAACCTGAACTGGCACCGGAAGGACAGGATGCAGCTGGGCCGACGGGAACTGGCTCTACTGGGCCGGAGACAACGGACCCCAGGTGGCAAGCCAGGTACAGCTCCCTGAGGGCCTCTCAACAGCCAGGCCTGTCTGCTGCGACCATGGATGGCTCGACAGGATGGCTCATTTCTCCCTTCCTACCCAAACGGCCAAATTCCAGGCGGTGGCAATGGAACAAGACAAAGGGGAAAGGGCCCACACGGTGCAGCGCAGAGCTCCCTTGGCCGGTGCTGATGCCCTAGAAAAGGGCTTTGCAGAGCGGGGCTGGTGGGACACACGGCGGCTGGGAACCCCCACCCCGCGGGTGGAGAGGGCGTCCGCCACCGGCCCCGGCAGAAAGCCCCGCAGAAGGAGCCGCCGAGCCGTTCCTCGGTTGCCTGTGAAGGCTGGCGGGCACGAGGTCCGCCAGCCCCCTGCCCCTCGCAGAGCTTCCCGGAGACCCTCACTTTGTGTTGGTGGTCAGAGGATTTTTGAAGACTTTGATGGCCACGGGTGACTTGTAATATTCTCCCTTGTACAGCGTGTAATGCTTCATCTCCGATACAGGAGTCGTCTTGACTAGCAGTCTCTTGTCTATCTCCGTGATCTCGAGGTGGCCGTCTGCCCCCTCCCCTAGGGCAAAAGGAAGGGTGTCAGCAATGGGGCCATGGGAGCACAGCCCAAGAGGGAGACGGGGGGCCCACACAGGGGTCTCCTAATGTCTAAGCCCACACAGTCAGGATACCATATTGGACGGGGTGAGTAAGCCCCCCGTAGGGAGGGTGGGCTTCTCTCAGATGTGGGCTGAGGGTCCTCCTTGTCAGCAAAGGCCTTCCTTTTGCAAGAGGCAGCTACCAGCCCAACCCAAAATGAGCACTTCTCCCCTCTGACAAAGAGGATTGTGCAGGCAAACCTATTTATTTATTTAGGGGTTTATATCCTGCCTTTTTCCTCAAAGGGCTCAAGGCAGCTTACATCTCCTCCTCCATCTTATCCCCACAACAACAACCCTGTGAGGTAGGTTGGGCTGAGAGCCTGTGACTGGCCCAAAGTCACCCAGTGGGCTCCATGGCCAAGCAGGGACTCGAACCCAGGTCGTCAAGAGTCCCAGTCCCGTGCTCTTAACCACTACACCGCACTGCCTTATGCCATAGCAGGTGGCCTCCAGCAGGCCTCCAACACAAGGCCTGCAGCTGGACCAGCCGCTGCACCCTCTGCCGGCCCAAGTTGGCCTCCCTCCTCCCTCCTCTCCTGCCCCATCCCTGCCCCAAGAGGAAGGGACTCCACAAAGCACGGGTGCACCTCTGAGCATCTCCTTCCAGCAGACCTTGTCCTCCGCAAGATCCTGGCTACCCTGCTTGTTCACAACACCCTTCTCGAAGTTCGCCAAGATCTTCTGCTCCACTTGCAGCTGCAGCAACAGGGCCTGGCCGACGTTGCCAAAGCGCTCGTTCTGGTAGGCAAACTTCTCCAGCATGTCACCGGCCTTCACAAACTTCTCCAGATGGTTCCAGCCCTCATACGTGCCAAACATCTGCTGGGTCTCCTTCATAAGGACCAACATCTTCTGCAGCACCCATGTCAGTTCAGGGGACAGCTCCTTGGCAGGCCTGTGCCGGAGAAGTCTGATGGGTTGCAGCAAGAGCTCCATGCGTTCCACCAGACGCGCTCTCTGCTTCTTGCAGCTCTTCATGCGCTGGCACTGGCCGTAGATGGCTTGTGAGGTCTTCAGGATGCCCTCCACAATGTCCATGGCTACAAGAAGCAGAGCAGAAGACAGTTCGAAAGGGGAATCTAGGCAGAAGCAAAGTCACTATTTGCTTTACTTTGGGCAATTTGCTCTTTTGAAATGAGCTGGGGGAAATGGGTCCGGTACGCAGATGTGCACAGATGTCACACTAGTGCAGGAGTCAGCAACCCGCGGCTCCGAAGCCGCACGTGGCTCTTTCGTCCCTCTGCTGAGGCTCCCTGTCGCTCAAAATATGCGCCACAACTGCCAATGTGCAACACCAGCCGGCACGCTATTTACTGAGCTTTTTGACCCCCCAGTAGGCCAACCATGGATAAATCCAAGAAAAGAAAAGTTTCAGAAGCTAACAGAATGTTTAATGGTACGTGGGCAGATTCATTTGCTTTCACTGCTGACGAGACTGGTTTACCAGTATGCTTAGTATGTGGTGAGAAATGGGCAAACAACAAAAAGTCAAATGTTGCAAGACATTTCCAGAATAAACACACAGCCTCTGCTGAAAAATATCCGGATGGAGATGGGAGGAAAAAAGCCGTTTTGGAACTGATGCGGAAGGTTGATCTGAGCAAAAATCATTTCAGGAAGTGGATTAAGTCTGCAAGTTTGGGAAATGATTCTGTAAGTTCAGAGAGGAAAAAAACACATTTTCCTTCCCTGTCACTCCCCTGACCATCGACCCATCCCTACGGAATAGGACCGCATTTGCAGGTGTAAGTCAACCCAGCCTTGAGATGGAGCCGGCCGACATCGCCGACGAGGATCTATGGGCGCCCGAGTTCAAACGCTTGACAGCTCATCTTGAAGATGTTGCCTGTCAGAAGGCCATTCTTGCTCAGAATCACAAATGGAGTGATATTGCAAACCTTCCCAAACCGGACAAACTTGTGCTCGAAACATGGAATGCCATCCCTGACTCTTATATGAACATGAAAAAGTATGCATTTGGAGTCCTGTCGATCTTCGGCTCGACATACATATGTGAGCAGGTCTTCTACAACATGAACTAAATTAAAAAGCGACCATCGCTCACGCCTCCCAGACGACAGCTTACAATCCGGTGTGAAGGTGAAGGCGACACCGTACAGCCCCGATGTGCGGATGCTGTGTGCTGCGCTTCAGGAGCAAAATCACATTAACCAGGTAAAATAAATATCTTAATTGGCTATTATTTTGCAAATATATATTTTACATTCTTCAGTGAAACAGTCCTTTTTCATTCAGGTTGACAGCTGACTGCACCCTCCAGTACACGTGATAAAAGGATGAGGGCACACAGAAGCAGGCGGCATTTTTGGTTTGCTGCAGGTGGATAATTTAAGTTCGGCTTTTTATTTCATAAATATGAGGAGGACTCAAATAGACATTGAGTATTTTATTTGAAAGTAACCTTCAACCTTTGAACCTTCCCCAGAGTTCAAAATGTTTTGGTTGCATGCAGAAATAAAAATTTGTTTTCTCTCTAGTAGTTCATTGATTTCATAAATGCAACACAGTATAGTTTTTTATACATAGCATAAAGGTAAAAAAACAATATATGCCATGTTATCTTCATTTTAGATGTCAAAGGGGTTTTGTGGCTCCCGGTGTTTTCTTTTCTGTGGGAAACGGGTCCAAATGGCTCTTGGAGTGTTTAAGGTTGCCGGCCCCTGGCCTAGGTCATCCTGATCTTTGTGGAACCAGCAATGGTTTATTGATTGCATTTCTATCCTGCCCCAGAGCCAGAGCTCTTCTTGGTGTTCACATCCACAACTGCACAAAGCTACTCTCCTTTCAAAAACGTTACTTAGATGCTCTGAGCAAAAAGCTGCACTGGCACAAGATGAAGAGCGTGGAAGAGAAAGACTTTATTTGGGGCCGCCCTTGAAGACGGGAAGCTCGTACAAGACGCAGCAGCCAGACTAATAACTGGGACCAGCCTTTCCTCTACTGCAGGACATTTAATTAGTTCAGGCTTTGTTAGTTGTTTAATCTGGTTCAGTCAGGTTTTATCTTGCTTAAAGTCTTGCGATGTTACATGCGTTTTAAATCATGGAATTCTAGAGTTGGAAGGGGCCAAGAAGGCCTCTGGTCCAACCCTGCAGGACACCAAGTCACACCCTCCCTCTCAGAGGGCTGCCCAGTTTCTTTCTGAATGTCCGAGGGGATCTTTTAGCAACTTGTCGGTCGGATTGTGAGGGGACGCCATGTGCAGGAGGGCCGTGAGCTGTTCTTCCCTGAGGTGGAGGGCAGGATGCGTTCTGCTGGGGCAAAGCTCAAGGACCGGGCTTCAGGCTGGGTGCCAGGAAGTGCCTCCCGATGGTTAGGACCCCGAGGGGGTGGCATGGGCTTCCCCGGGAGGTGGCGGAGGCCCCGTCACTGAGGGTGGTCACGGACAGACTGGCAGCCGCACGCTGGGGATCGCATGAGCAGAGTCGGCCGGAGCCGGGGGCCAGGGGCTAGCCTAGGCGGCTCGGGAGGATGCTTCGGACTTGCTCTGATTCCACATTTCTATGAATCACTGGTGGCCCCTGGGCTGTGGCTGCAGAGCAGCGCCTCCAGCCTAAATCGGGCCTCCGGTTTCTCCTGGAACGCGTTTTCCTTGAACCTCGGCTGTGGGCAATGGGGCAGAGGCCAGGGAGTCGTCCTCAGAGCGGGTACAGAGATGCTACAAGAAGGCTTGGAGCAGTGGGGCAGGCTCCCCCAGTGCGCCCCGCCCAGCCCCACACAGATGGGCTCCTGGCGCTGCCACCATTTTCTTCCCTCCGCTGATTTGCGTCTTTTTTCCCCTGGTATGAAAAAAGTCGGGAGGCTGAGGGGGCAGGCCCTGGCACTAAATCCCGACAGTCGTCTAGACAAAATAATCACTGCATCTCACGCTGGACATGAAGGCCTGGAAGCTCACCAGTGCCCAAGCTTATGCGCCCCAAGGGGGCGAGGATACAGGACTGCACCCTAAGATATGGACCCCTGCCCTGTTTTCGGGAAACCACACCTGTGCCGGCCTGGGACGGCTCACCTCAGGAATCGGCCAAGTCTCTGCCCTGCATTCCGCGTCAGAGAAATTTACGGGGTGCAATGGAGTTTTGACCTCCGAGAAGGACACAGTTCTTCACTTTGAAATGCTCGGCAGTTCCTTCTGGTGCCCACAGCGCCTCGTTACTGGCGATCTGATGTCTGAAGGCAGCCTCCATCCTGCTTTTACTCACTGACGTCCATTTGCCGGGGGACTTGTTGCAACAAGAGACGCGCAGGGAACTGGTCAGAATTCCCGTGAGTCTTCTTGAGGCATCACGCCAAGGCAGCAAAGTTTCCTTTCACCCCTTGCATTCTCTCAACTCTAATTCCGCTCCCACTGCCTCCATATACATTTAATATAAATTCCATATGTCCCCAGCATACAAACCCTCGCATGGCATAGGAGAGCCCCAGAGTTCCCCATCCCCCATCCCCGCCCTTGCTTCACCCGAGGCCCCGATCCCGTACCTTCCTTCTCAGCTTCGGCCTCCTTCCCTCTTGCTGTGCAATCAGAACTTAATTCAAATACTTCAGGAAGTTTGTGCACTTCCCCTTCCACAGGCTGACTCTGACTTCCTGCAGAAATTTGACACAGCCAACGGTGCAATCGGCAAAAAGTCCTGCCAGGGAATGGGAGCTTCGTTTTCTGTTTCCTTGTGGTAGGAAATGCACTTTGCAAAAACCCGATGGGGGCAAGAGCAGGCGGGGAGGGGAGGGGAGGGGAGCTGGCTTGCACTCTGCTCCTGAAAGCCACCCAGCTGAGCAGCGCTGCCTCGATGCGGAACTGTTGCTCGGCTGGTGCTCTTGCGGCAATCGGCTGGGTGCAGCCCCACTTCCTGCCCCAGGGAAGACCTGGGAGTTGGGGCGCTCTGGGACAGGCAGCCCCGCTTTCCGTCTCGCCCATTCGGCAGCAGCCCCTTCAAGTGGCATGGAAGTGCATTTGAACTGCCTCCACAATTGCCCCTGTGGGCAAGCAGGAAGGGCCAGATGGAGAGCCACTTGGGTGGCCCACAAATGTGGTGGACTACAACTCCCACCGTCCTCAGAAGGCATGGTGAAAGGGAGCTGTGGGATAACACGCCTGGGGTGGCCACCTGGTCCTCGAGCAAAGCCTTTGCCCGCCCCTGCTGCCGGTTCGGGGGTCCCATCTCAGGAGCCCTGCCCCCTCCGGCTCCCCAGTCCCCCTGCCTCACGCAAAGCCCTCCTCCCGGATCGCCCCGGCCCCGGCCCTTTGCACCACTGGCTGAGTTCCCGGCCTGTGGCCTTCCCTTGCAGCCCTTCCTGTGCCTCGTGCCTCCTCTTCCTCTGGCCCACCAACCAAAACACCGGCTGGGCAGGGCGAGCCCCTCCATACCTGCTGGGTCATAGAATCATGAGGGAGTTGGATGGGGCCGTGAAGGCCATCGGGTCCGCCCCCTGCTGGTGCAGGAGACCACCTGGCACCCTCCCACTCAGAGGGCTGCCCAGTTCCTTCTTGGATGTCTCCAGTGCCTCGGGCCGCAGCTCCCGGGGTCACTGGCCACACCGGCCGGGAACAACGGGAGCAGCAGACCAACACCTGGGAAGGCTCCCCAGTCAGGGAAGGCTGCCCAGATCGTGGGGCCTTCTGCCACAGGTGCCACGAGCGGCCACAAGATGGCAGCAGAACTCTGGATGCACACTGACCCATCCTGGAGGTGCCCAGTGGCATTTTGGCTAGCGTTAGGAGCCGCCATTGGTAGAGGCCTTCCCCGCACAGGCCTCCCGCAGTTCTTGTCGCCCTCCAGATGTTTGGGCCCAGGTGTCCTCCTGTCGCTTGCAATGAGGCCAGGTCAGCCGAGGACAAAACATCTGGCGGGAACCCCTGTGGAGCCCGGACAGTGGAGGAGCGTGCAAGCCTTCTGAGCAGAACGGAACCGCGGCACCCGTCGGTCTAGGAAGCAAGCAGCCAAGGAATCCTGTCTCAGCAGCTGCCGAAAACCTGAGAGCGAGAGAACCGTTGCTGGCCCCCTGAAGGTGCTCCAGCTGATGGACTCCTCGAAAACCCTCCGTGTCGAGGCTGTTTCTCGTGGCACATCGGCGGATTGACAGCTCGCCCAGAACGAGCACTTCTGCCCTGGATACGTGCCCCGAAGAGTGCGGCCGACCCATGGGCGTCCTGGTGGGCCTTGGGCATTTCATGGGCTAGCGCAGGGCTTCCGTTCTCTGCCTCTGCAGAAGCCCACCTGGGCCTCGATGCAGGCCAAGGGTTCACCTTCCAGCTGCTCGCAGATCGCAAAGGCTGGACAGGACGGCCTGCGATCCTCGCTTTGGGCGGCTGGCAGTCCTCTCCTTGAAGGGGCCGCCAGTTGAAAAGGCTGCAGCCAAGTCCAGCTTAAAGGCAAAGGACCAGAAGGGGGGGGGTCCTGGGCCCAGGGCACGGAGCAGAGGCCCCAGGACACGGGACACGATCCTGTGCAGGGCAGGGCAGGGCGAACCTGGCAGCATCCCGGAGTGGCCGAGTGAGGAAGGGTGCAGAAGCCAAGCCTGGCGAGCAAGAGGGCTGAGGCAGCCATGAAGCAAAGAGCTGGCCCTCCTCCCAGTGCTCCCAGCTGGTGCTCATCCGGGCACTGAGTAGTCCAGCAGAACCGGGACCCATCCTGCAATTACTGCTCCAGCTGTCTCGGCTCCGGCCACCAGGTGGAGCCCCAGAGCTGCCCAGTCCGGGCAGAGGAAGCGCAGGCGGGCTTGGAGCCGGCACTTGGGGGGCAGGCTGGGCATCACAGGGCCAAGGGCGAAGCCAAGTGCGTGTATGGGGGGGTCAGCTCAGGCAACAGGTGCTGGGGGCAGCAGCAGTGTCTTGGAGAAGAGAGCAGTCTGCCCTGTGCCCCCCAAGCTAACCTGCTGCTGCCAGTGAAGTGGCAGGATCTGCCCACCGCGCCTCTTGGAACCAGGCTCAGGCGCCGTTCTGGCAGGGAGCCCCCCCCCCCCCGGTTCTTTGCCTCTGCCTGCAAAATGTCTCCACCATCAAGCCACTGTGCTCCCCACGACAACAGTGGCGATTTATTCGCTCTTGCGCCCATTTTCTTTCCCTTCCATGCTACCCAGCGCGATGCAATGGCAACCCGCATGGCAGTCAGTTTGCATGCTGGGACCCTCTTGCCCCATTCACTGTTTCCCCCAGGAAGAAAAGTGTGGAAAGGGAGGCGTTTCTTCTGCCGGCAATGTGTTTTGACACAGCGCTCATTACACGCTGGTGCCAGCCTGCGAGAGATTTGGGAGCAGGCCAAAGAACATCGTCTGGCGAGGTCTCCTTCAGGCAACGCGGCTCGACGTTAAATCGCTCCCCAAATCGTTGCTTCATTCCTTGTTTTCGTCAGGCACTGAGTCATTTCTGACTTGCAGCGACGCCGTGAATTCGAGTTCCCTCAGACTCCAACTGCGACTCCCTAGCTGGACCTGTGCCACCTCCTTTCAGCTCCTCTGTGAGCTGGCCAATTTTTAATTTATAGTGCAGATACTTCTATTATCTTACTCAAGAGCTACACCTGCAGCAATTTGTACCTGAAACAGAATCACATGCCTTCGGATGCAAAAAACAAGAGATTTCCACTGGAGCTTCAAAAAGAGTGGAGGGAAGCACTTCTTTAGCATGGGATTGAGATAGATTTATTCCACACACTTCTCCTTTCTGATTTTGTAACTTGTACTCACAAGGGAGGAGGGAGCCTGCCATCTCCAGGTGTTACAAAATGCTCATCACATGTGCAGCAAAATATTGGCCAATAACGGCCTCGCTGACCATGCCTGGGACGCTGATTTGCAGAGCTGGCTCCGAAGTCTCCATGGCGGAGAACATTCCTGGAGCGTGTGCAGCGGAATTGTCCTTGTTTGTGCAGCCGCACAGAACACAACGTCACAGGCGCCACCCTGAAATGCTTCTCTGGCGCTCGCTCTCTCTGCACTTACCCGGCGTTGTGCTTCCATTTCCCCATTTTGCTTCATACAGGTGGGCCAATGCTCAGATCCCAGGCCTGTTCCTGACCCCACCTGTCTTCTTTCAGGTGTAAAGCCGACTGTTTAAGGCTGCAATCCAGTCCTCTGTCCCAGATGCATGTGTGTGTAGCCGCTAGGTCTTGCCCGACCCACCACGACCCCACGGACAACATTCCTCCAGGCCCCCCTGTCCTCCACCAGCCCCTGGTCCACCCGAGCCCACACCCACCGCCCCAGGGACCCCATCCAGCCACCCAACCTCTGCCGGCCCCGTCTCCTTCTGCCACCAATCGTTCCCAGCATCAGGGTCATCTTCTCATGAGGTGGCCAAAGCATTTGAGCTTCGTCCTCAGTATCTGGCCTTCTGGAGGAGGTCGATTTCCTTCGAGACGGACCGATCTGCTCTCCTGCCAGCCACACACCCAGGCGTGGTGCTGCTTTTTGGAGCCCACCCGTCGGAGTGGCTGAGCAGCAGATGTGCCAGACGCCACTGGCAAGCGCCGCTGTTCGCTCAGGCCTCCCTGGCTCATCGCAGGTCACAACATGGCTGTTTGCCTGCCTCTGTTGCTGTGTGCACACGGTACTTGTTGGGGACAGCAGTCTGGGGGCCCCACCGGATGCTGCAGATCTCCTGTTTACCCCCCACTGACAAAGCTGTGAGCAAAGGGGAGGAGACCTGTGGCTGCTTTGTTTCCCCTTGCCCCAGCCCAGCCACTACGGCAAGTGGGGGGGGGAGGGGGCATGTGGGCAGGTGGGGAGAGGAAGGCAGGCTAGACAGGTAGCATCCAGTGGCAAACGGAGGAATCAGCTGCTGCTGCCTGCCGGCTTGCCCTGGGAGAGCCAGAAGAATTCAGACTTGCAGCCCTCCTTACAGTATGTCGGGATTCCCTTATCTTATTTTGGGGTGCCAATTTTGGGGTGCTACGTTGCCTTGTGCATGCTTTTACTTACTGTAAATCCTGGGATGCTGAACAGCCAAATGGAGGCATAGAAGTGCCGGCGAGCAGAGCATGATGGGGCAGGAAGGGGCAAAGAACCGAGCAGGGAAGTGCTTGCGAACTTCCTTTAACAGGCTCCCCCTCCTGGGATGACCCGAGACTGAAACACACCTTCGCACGTGGAATGAGCCTGACCCAAAGTGGGAAAACAAGAGTCTGAGAGAGGCCAAGCTGGGCCGATCCTGCCCCGCTCCCTCTGTCCTTGAACACGGAGCAGCACGTGCGTTGAAAAGGTTTACTTATTTCAAAATATACACCGTCTATGTACAATCATCTCATGCCTCCAGTTCAATCTAGCTTCGCACTTACGTTTAAAAAAAATCTATGCAGTAAACGGTAGGCAGTGGGGACCCCAGGATCAGGCTGCGTCCGAGATCAAATGCCATCTCTCTGCAGTTGAAAGAGGAAAGCTCCCCAGAGCAGGTTGCAAGTCCCGTCCAAGCAAGAGCAGCAGCAGCAAAAACGTGCAGGTGATAGTGCTGGGCCAGAACCGGCCTGACAAAACCCCTTGGCCGCCCCCACCTTTGGGGGCGCGATGTGCGTGCGCCCTGTCGCTGGAGGTGGGAGCTCCCTTGGGGAAGCACCCTGGCTCGCGGGAAGCAATCCAGCTGTGGAGCAGGGCTGCGGAGGCACCCCAGGGCCGGGAGAGGCAGCCAGGGTCACACCTGGCAGGCCGGGCCTTCAGCCCCGCGGGAGCACAGGTACTGCACGGGAGGCAGCGCAGGGAGCAAAGCTCTGGCCCAGCCTCTCGCCCGGGCGCCCGACCCTCGTGCCCGCGCCCCGCACACGTCCTGCTTCCCGGCTGGCGAGGGTCCCCTTGCTCACACGGCCGTCTCCGAGCATCTCCAGAGCACCGCCTGGAACTGGCTTCTCCCAAAGGAATGTGGCCTGGGGGCCCAAGAACCCACAGCCTCCTCGCCAGGTTCCCACTCCCAGCATTCCTTGCGGGATCCTGGGGTGCAACTGTTCACCCCTTTCCCAGCCTGCCAGCCTCCAGAATCCCGGGCCACCTGTGAGGTTCCCCGTCTCGGCCACCCGCACCTACAGCCCTTTCCTCGGCCCTTTCTCTCCTCTCCAGACCGAAATCGTGGAAGACATTGCAGGAAGCTGTTTTTCCCACTTGGAAAAAAGCAGCCAGCTCTTCAAAAATCCTTTTCAACCTTAGTTGCAGAGTTTATGTGTGTGTGTGTGTGGGGGGGGGGCTTTTCAGAGGGGGTGCTGCTGGGAAGAAAAGGTTAACCCCCCCCCCCAATTTTCCAGTGATTTTCTCCCTGGAAAATTCAGCCCTCCCTCAGGTGGGAAAAGATGGAGACCCTTTCCAAGGCTAAATGGGGCGGGGGGAGGTTTTGTGGGGAGGGCCACTGCCGGGGAGCAGACAGCTAGTCCTCCCCACTCCAAAACTGGCCCCCTCCAAAACTCGCTGCACCCTACCCCGTGAGGTGTGTGAGCAGTTCCTCGCCGATGCCGCCTGCTTCCGAGCACCTCCATGTTGCCCCGGCACAGCTGAATGCCGCCCCAGAGAAGGCAGGCAGGGCGGGGGGCACCATTAGGCACGCCCCCTCCCAGGGGACCACTGTCATCCTGCCTGCTTGCCAGCTAGTCAGTGGCATCACACCCTGGACCACCACCTGCCACGAGCATCTCTCGCTGTGGGGAAAGCAAGCCCAAGTCAGCCAGCCCCAGAATCCAGAGTGCGCAAGGGCAAGGAGACCCCGAGGCTGCCTTATCCGGGGGAGCCAGGAGGCAACGGGGCCCTTTGGCATGGCGGGCATGCGGCATTTTCTGGAGGAGCAGCGTCTCCCTCCCAGCAGGGAGGCCGAGGGGGGAGTGCATCCCTGTCCGGAAGCTGCCGGCGCACACCCCACTGACTCCGCTTTCTCCGCCCCACTGCTCCCCAGTCCTGCGAGGCCACTGCCCCCTGGCTCCTGGAGTCACCAGCAACACGAGGACGAGGGGCACAGAGCCACAGCGGCAGCATCCCCTCCAGTGCGGAGAAGCGGGACGGGCGGGCCAGCCCCGAGCCTCCCAGCCGCGCCCGCCATGATCTCTGCGCTCACGTGGCACCTCGTGGTAGCAGCTGCAGGCCGCCTCGATGCCCCAGGTGGCGTGATTCAGGCACTTGCTGAGGCAGGGCCGAGGCCGGGCGGCACCCGTAACAGGGAGAGGGGAGTGAGCCGATGCGAAACAGATGGCAAATGACGGGGCGACGTTTGGCAAATTAATGGACTGTGAAGAAAACAGTGCACACAGAGCCGAGCGGAGCCCAAGATCGTTTTCGGAGGGTTTGCGGACAGCGCTCTTGCGGCTGTGTTGGGACAGAAGGGTGTGTCTGTGTGACTGTGCAATAGGTAAGTTGGGCCACACTGGCTGCTACTGATTGCAAATGTGTCCACACCACCTTTAGCAGGTGCAGAACTCCGCCTTTCTCACACGCTCTTCGCTTTAAAAAGCCACCCGCCTCCGCCAGCCATGCTTCCAACCCCCCCCCCACACCCCCAGTGCTTTGGAAACAGGCGGGGGGCTTTTGCTGCCCTGTGGGGAGGGAAGGATAACACCAGTGCAGACACCGATCAAGGACACTGGAGCGCAAGTGCCCCTGTCTCTGGACGGCCAGCGAGGCCCCGTGGCTCCCGCCCCTGCCTGTTCCCGAGGCCTGCCTCCCAGCCTGGCTCGTGAAGCTAAACTGCGGAATTTGCAGACCGGAAAGTCCTTCCCCTTGGCGAGACAACCAGGTGGGTGACACGCAAAATGTACACCGGGGGGGCGGGGGGGGTCTACTGCACAATCCCTTTGCAAGGCTGCAGCCCGTCGCCCAACACCTACACACCGGGAAACCAGCGCAGGGACAGCTCCGGCCACCCTGCGCCAGGGACGCAATGCCTCAGGCCAGGCTGCTGCGCAGGCGCCAGGTGGAATCGGTGCACGTGCAAAACAAGGGTGATGTGCGGATCTCGGGTGCGCCACAGGATGATCCTCTGTTTGTCCCTCGTGCCCTCCCCCTGCGTGTTCCAGCCCCGCGGCCCCTCGCCTCCCCAAAGGAACCTGCACAGATCACCGAAGCCTGAAAGCAGCACAGCACAGAGCAGTCGTCCTCCTCCCGGGTCGCGGCCTTGCTTCGGGCCCCCGGGCTCTCAGTTCGGCAGAGCCCCCCAGATGGCAGCCCCGGCCTGCGTGGAGCAACCAAGGCCACTGCTGCCGGACGGGGGGCGGGTGCTGCAGCTAGCCGTCTTTCTCAAAGGTCTCCTCTGGAATGAGCGTCTGAAACGGATGGTCCCAGAATGTGCTGGTGATACCGAAGCCTGGAATGGCAGGGAGAGGGGACAGAGAGGGAAAGAGGGGTAAGTTGGCTCTGGCGCAGCCTGTTGGCGAGGTTTGGCCTCTTTTGGGGAGAGGGCCGTCCCCGGGGGCTCGGAACGAGAGAACCGGGAGGCGGCAAAAGTCCTGCTCTGTTCGGAAAAAGGGGCGGCCCACGATGCTTGGCAACAGATCAAGCCAGGGCAGGGCCCCGTGGACGTGCCCCTGCGGCCTCCCAACTTCCTCCACAATGCGAGTTAAATCTTACATCTGTTGTCCATCCTGCCCCTTTGTCTGACTTAATTATTTAACCTCAGCACATGGAAAACAGGAAGGAAAATAGGAAGGTCAGGATTGCTAAAGCAGCTGTTTTAAAGGTTCCATCCAGAGAAAGTACTTTCCATGCTGTCCATGGGGCAACTACGCATTGCAAAGGATTCTGGGGCATGCTAGAGCATTCTGGGAAATGAAAATGCCAGGCACAGTTCAAAGTGGGCAAAACAGAATCCTAACTCTGCCTATGCACCGATTGAGCCTGCGATGCCTGACCAAAATGGGGATTGTGGCGTCATGCGGAATCGTTCCATGAAAACGTCAGCCTGGTGCTTGGGCTTCCACGGCTGGTGTGGCTTCCAGAAGCCACGGTCCTGGTTTGCAGTAGGGGCTGCTGCTGCTGCTGCGCATGTTTCGGCTGCCCTGGGAGGACGCCACGGCTCACTGCGTCCAGGACACCCAGAATCCACAGCCTGTCCTTGGGTAGCTTGTTCTCCAGAGTAGCAATGGACCCTGCTCAGGTTCACACACAACGATGAACAATGGCAACTGCCCACTGCAGCTTGCGCAGAGTCGTAATGGCAAAAGCAGGTTGCTTACCTGTAACTGATGTTCTTCGAGTGGCCATCTGTGCAGTCACACATATGGGTGCTGCGCCTGCGCAGTGCCTTTGGCCGGAAGATTGATAGCTAACGGTTTTTGGCTGGAAGCTCCGCTCCCCCTCCCCATTGTGGCCTATAAAGAGCGGAGCGTCCGCCATTTTGTTCAGTCTTTGCGACCGAACATACGGTATCTTAATGGATTTTTTTTTTGTCGGTACCGTAAAGGAGATGGTTGGTACCGAAAATGCCCTCTCTCATCGACATTGAGCTGTCGATGCATCCACTCACCGACACCGAGCGGGGGCGGCGGGCGGGTTGTGTGACTGCACAGATGGCCACTCGAAGAACATCAGTTACAGGTAAGCAACCTGCTTTTCTTCGTCGTGGCCTCTGTGCATCACACATATGGGTAGATTAACAAGCTTACCATCAGAGGAGGGGGGAAGGTGTCCTTATTGTAGGACGGAGGAGAGAACAGCTCTACCGAAGGAGCAGTCCCGTCGAGCCCAAACATCGAGACGGTAATGCTTGGCGGAAGTGCAGGGATTCGCCCAAGTAGCGGCTCTGCAGACGTCATCAATCGGAACCCCGGATGCGAATGCTGAAGACGTAGCGACAGCTCTAGTGGAATGGCCTCGGGGAACTGTAGGCAGTTCGAGCTTAGCTAACTGATAACACAAGACAATAGTGTGGACTATCCACTTAGAGAGCCTTTGTGGAGTGACTGGGTCACCCTGATCTCTAGCCAAATATTTGATGAACAGTTTATTGGATCGCCGAATAGACTCCGCTCACGATCGATAAAAGGCTAAACAACACCGAACGTAGAGGGAGTGCAAGGATCTTTCCAAGGGATTCGACGGCGATGGAAAAAAGGCAGCAGTACAATGTCTTGTCCTGGATGGAAAGGTGTAGAGACTTTGGGCAAGAAAGATGGGTCGAGACGTAAAATGACCTTTTCTCTGTGGAAGTTTAGATAAGGAGGGTCGACGCGGAGGGCACAAAGCTCACTAGCTCTCCGGGCTGACGTGACAGCTACAAGGAACGCCGTCTTCCACGAAACTAATCGGAGATCCACAGTCGCCAAAGGTTCAAAGGGGGCCTTCATAAGGGCCTGTAGAACTACAGAAAGGCTCCACGTGGGCATAACCGGTCTAATCGATGGATTAAGATTATACAGTCCTTTCAAAAATCTCTTGAGGATAGGATGAGAAAATAAGGGTGATCCGTCGACTAAGCCACGGTGGTAGGCTATTACGGCTGTATACACTTTAATAGAAGACGGCTTCAGTCCAGAGTGATGCAACTCCAGAAGGAACTGAAGAATTTGTTCGATTGATGAGACAAGTGGGGAGAACGCATGAGACTCGGCGAAGGTGGAAAAACGTTTCCATTTAGCCGTATATGACTTCCTTGCGGACGGCTTTAGGGCAGAGTCGATAATATGCTGAATCTCAGGGTGCAAGAGCGTTGGGTTCGAATTCGACGGGGTCTGTCTCGAACCGGATGGTACGGAGAGACTGTGGCAGTGAGAGGCACCCGCATGGTTGGATTCGAGAATCGGAACCGAGGCGGTCGAAGTAATCGTCGATACCGATGGATTAATAGAAGCTGTCGGATTCGAGGCTCTCGAATCCGTCGTCGGCCCCAATGGAAGGTCAATCATCGAATCCGCCACGCTGTCAGGTTCAATGAGAGCAAGTCCGGGTGACGAAGTGTGCCGTCCATTTGCGTTATAAGATATGGAAGTGCCGGAAGATGAAGAAACTCCCCGTGGGAGATGTCGAGCAGTTTTGCAAACCACGCTTGGCGTGGCCACCAGGATGCAACTAGTATCCCCGATGCACAGTCGCTCACTATCTTCGCTATGACCTTCATCAGAAGAGGGATCGGAGGGAAAGCATAAAAGTTGATGTTGCCCCAAGAGATCATGAATGCGTCCCCTAGGGACGCTTGTCCGATTCCCGCTCTCGAACATTAAGTCTCGCACACCCTGTTCTGTTGGGTAGCGAATAGGTCCACATCGGGAAACCCCCAGCGCCTGAACAGGTGGTTGCGCGTGCGAGGATCCAGTTCCCACTCGTGCGAAGTGAAGATGTGTCTGCTGAGAAGATCCGCGTGCACGTTGTCTGTGCCGGCCAGATGAACGGCCATCAGAGTAATGTGTCTCGGAATGCACCAGTCTCAAATTCTCATAGAAAGCCTGGCTAAGGTCGGTGACTTCGTCCCTCCTTGCTTGTTCAGATAAAAAACGGTCGCTATATTGTCCGAAGTTATCTGAACGATCCGATGATGAAGAAGGTCTTCGAAAGAAGGGCCTTGAAGACTGCCAGCAGCTCTAGGAAGTTGATATGATTTGTGGATTCTAGACGAGTCCACATTCCGTGGGTAGACAGGCCAGAGCGTATCGCCCCCCATCCTAGGAGAGATGCGTCGGTACTGAGAGTTATCGAAGGAGGTCGCGTCCTGAAGGGGACTCCCATCACGAGATTAGTCGGTTTCAGCCACCAGGACAGGGGGTGGAGCACGGAAGATGGGATCCAAATCCATTTCGACTGTGGGTCTCTTTGTGGATGATACACCTTGTTGAAGAATAGTTGTAGTGGGCGAAGCCGAAGTCTGGCATGTGGAACTACGGAAACTGAGGAAGCCATATACCCCAGGACCGTCTGGATGGATCTCGCCGTAACCATTCCCTCTCTTCGGATTCGATGGATATGGCGAGCGAGAGTCTGCTGTCTGTCCTGAGGGAGGAAGGCTTTCTCCAACGTCGAATCCAAGTGGGCTCCAATGAAGGTGAGCGTCTGTGTCGGAAGAAGAGAAGATTTCTCTGTATTAATACGTAGGCCCAGACTATCTAGTAAGGTACAGGTTGTGTGGATGGTGTCTAGGAGTCCTTCTCTGGACTGCGAGACCAACAGCCAGTCATCGAGGTACGGGTAAATTTGTATGCCCTGAAGGCATAGGAAGGCACAGACAGGAGCCATGCATTTGGTAAAAACTCTCGGAGCCGTAGCCAGTCCAAAGGGTAAAACTGTGAACTCATAAAGTTGGCTTGCAACAGCAAAATGGAGGAAACGCCTGTAAGTTGGATGAATTGAAATATGAAAGCAGGCGTCCTTCAGGTCCAGTGAGGCGAACCAATCCCCTCTCCTTAACAATGGCAAAATATTTTGAAGGGTGGTCATACGAAACTTTCTCGGTATAATAAACTTATTCAAGTCCCGTAAATCCAAAATCGGACGTAGACCACCATCCCGCTTGGGGACCGTAAAGTATCTGGAATAGAATCCGTGAAGTCCATCAGATGGAAATACTTGATGAATCGCTCCTTTAAGGAGAAGTTGATGTATTTCATCGAGAAGTACCGGCGAACATGAAGTAGACCGGATCGGACTCGATGGAGGAATGATGTCGAATTCTATTCGATAGCTGTGTTGAACAATGGATAATACCCACCGGTCAGATGTGATGGACTCCCAAATGGGGAGTCGGCTTCGGAGCCGATCCCCAGATGAGAGGGGGGTGGGTATTAGAGGAGCATGAGGAGTGGTTCGCCAGTCCCGTCAGCGCTGCCTCCGATCGTCGAAACGACGGCGGCCCTGTTGGAAGCGCTGTTGGGGCTGAGAGCGGCGGTGCTGTTGATGCTGTTGTTGCTGGCGGTGTTGCGGCAGCTGTCTCTGCTGGTATGACTGCCTGTAGGATGGCCGATTCCAGGACCACTTACGTCTGCTGTGTGACTGGATCTCCATCCTGCGCGCCGTCATTCTTGACTCGTGAGTTTCTTGAGTTTATGGTTGGTACGTGAATGGAAGAGCCCGGAACCATCAAAAGGCATCTCTTCTATTCGCCGCTTGGTTTCCTCCGGGAAATTACAACTCCGAAGCCATGCGTGTCTCCGGAGGGAAACGGCACCGACCGAGGCCCGGGAGTCAGTGTCCACGTGGTGACGTGCCTGGACAACTGCTGCACCGCGACCTGCATGGCTTCTTTGATCAGGACCTTCACAAGGTCACCCTGGTGGTCTGGGAGGGTGGAGGCGACCTTGTGGAGGCGCTGCATAATAAAATATTGATAGCGCGCCAACGTCGCCTCGTAGTTGGAAATGCGAAGTCCTAAGCCCGAGGCAGCATAGACCCGCCTGGCCAGGGAATCTATTTTCCGGCCCTCCTTATCCCTCGGCGCCGTATGTCCCCTCGCCTCCCTGCCTTGCGAGGATTCGACGACCGCCGAGTTTGGTTTCGGGTGCTTTAGCAGGAAGGGGATGTCTTCTTCCCTGACCCTGTACATAGATTCATATCTCCTGGACGTCGGTTGAGGATGTGAAGGTAGGTCCCAGGGCTGCATCATCGCCTGCCACAGGGTAGTTATAAGTGGCAGAACGATGGAGGTCAATTGCTCCCTGCGGACGACATCGTAAAACTTGTCCATCGACGGTCCCGGGCGCTGGGCAGCGTCGATGTCCAGGGACTGGACAAGCCTCGACATCAGCTCCGCGAAGGAGACGTGTGACTCATCGGGTGACGCTGGATCCTGAGATGTCACGACGACGTCCGGGGAGGTTGAGTCTACTTCAGAGTCATCTGAATCAGCACCGTAGTATGGTGGGGCAGAAGATGATAACTCCGCTGGCGAGAAGGAGCGGCTGCTTCCGCTTTGCGGGGATCGAGGTGGCACCCTCCTTGAATCCACAGACCGCGGCTGGTCGCAGGACGGAGGTGAGGATCATGCCCTGGGAGCAGGGTAGTACCCCACAGAGAGCGGGTCTCCCCAAGGTTGGTAGTAGGGACAACGCCAACTCTCTGGGCGTTGTTCTACCGAGCGGCTCCTCCGATTCCCTGGTAGGAACAGGCCAGCTTCTGTCTCCAACGTCACCGCGGGCATCGGTGTCAGTGACCTCGCCCTAGGAGGGGAGTCCTGGATTTCCCCATCCGAAATAGACCCCCGTAGAGTTGGAAGGGGTGCAGGCGGGAGGTTGACCGCATGTCGGGGAGACCCTTGAGGGGTAACCCGCATGGCCTCCTGAAGGATTGGTTTGGGCGAGGTCGGTATCGTAACCTCCACCGGTACTGAGGGTCCCATCAGCTCCGAGTCCCGATGTCGGGGACGGTCCATGGACTTAGCCTTCTTTGGAGGCTTAGAGGCCTTCTCCTTTCTGGCCTTCTTATGGCCTGCTGGCTTCTCTTCAGCATGCTTCCACTTCTCATGCCTCTTTTTTGGTGAAGCAGAGGGGTCCACCGAAGCGGACGCACCTTCATCCGAAGGGCGTGAGGGTGGAGCCACAGAAGCGGAGCCAGGTTTTGGGATAGAGACGAGCGGGTCTGACTGCATCAGAGCCCTATCCCAAAGGAGCCTCCGAAGCCGGTTCTCGCGGTTCTTCCTAGCCTGCTTAGAGAAGGCTAGGCAATGAACGCACTTATCCGTCCTATGCCCCTCTCCAAGGCAGAGGAGGCATAGGTCGTGCAGGTCGGTAGGTGCCATTTTTGACCCGCAGTCCGCACATTTGCGGAAAGCCGCTCGCTACGCCATCGCAGAAGAAAAGAAGAAAAAGAAGAGAGATAGTGCAGAGGGTAAGTATATATTTTTGGTTGGTTTTCTTTTGATAGATCGAAGAAGAAATAACAAGAGAAAAACTACACAGAAGTGGGAACGAAGAAAGGAGAAAGCAGTATAAGGGCAATATATAAGGAGAGAACCAAGAACAGCCAAAGCGAAAGTCGAAAGCGGCACGAGGCACAGCGAACGGCGGTCGCAAAGACTGAACAAAATGGCGGACGCTCCGCTCGTTATAGGCCACAAGGGGGAGGGGGAGCGGAGCTTCCCGCCAAAAACCGTTAGCTGTCAATCTTCCGGCCAAAGGCACTGCGTAGGCGCAGCACCCATGTGTGTGATGCACAGAGGCCACGACGAAGAGCCAGCACGTGCCAGCTGCCCAACCGGTTGTAGTGGGACTGCAGGTCTCATGAGTTCTGCTAGGGCAGCCTTCTCCATCTTGTGCCTTCCAGACACATTTGGACTGCAACAACCAGAATTCCTTGTCAGTGGCCCAGAATTCAATTCACCCAGAATTCCCCGTCAGTGGCAGCAACCAGAATTCCCCATCAATGGCCCTGCAGGATTATGGAAGTTGTGGTCCAAATGCCCCTGACGGCCACCAGGTTGGGCAAGGGTCAAGGAGAAATATGGGGCAGTGTACCGCCCCGAACCCAGCATCCTCCAATGGCAGCCCAGGAGTCCAAAGACACTGTTACCTGCTCTCTGGTGTTCAAAATGGTGCTTTACGTGGTAGGCCTTAAGTCTGCACAGGTACGTCCCTTTCTTTGGTGACCCATAGTGCAGGTAATAGTGCATCATGTCATAGACAATGTAGCCAAAGAGACCCCCCGTGAAGATGGAGAGACCAAATGCTTCGGGAAACAAAGCTTGGACCAGAACGTAGAAAAAGCCGATGACCAGGGACGCTGGGACGGGCGGAAAGACCAACCGGGAATCATCAAACGGAGACTGAAACAGAACAAGGGCGCAGAATCAGTGCCTATTTCTATGCAAGAGGGCACATGTGTCTTCACGCCAAGTGGGGTGGGACTCCAGTTCCTACCACCCCCAGGCAGAGGCCCGTCTGGCATCTGCACAAAGCTTCTTCAAGACATCACCTCCCCAATGTTACAAAAACCTTTAGCTTTTAAACCTGAAGTTTTTTTATTAGGCATTATACTGGAGGACATTAGTAAACAAGAAATGTATCTGATTTTGCATGTAATCACTGTGGCGAGGATTGCATTTGCCCAACACTGGAAGAGTGAAGAACCACCTACCGACGAACTGAAACTAAAATAGATCCTGGACTGTGCAGGAATTGACAGATTGACTTTGTCATTGAAGGAGAAGGAAGATACTGACTTCTATCAAACTTGGGACTCTTTTTATTATTGGCTAGAGAAATGGGACTTAGCGTAGATTTAATATGTTTTTAAGTTTTTATGTTTTTATGTTTTTAATCTGGGGATGGCCGGGGAGTGAGCCACCTCTTTGCAAGGTGAACGAGATCTGTTTGTGCATGGGAGCGTCGCTCAGCCTCGGGCACGGGGTCCCCCTCCTTCAGTTTGATGAGCTCACCTCGCTCAGTTCCTGCCTGCCCCATCCGCCTGGACCCCTTTTACCTTGTGGTGCTGGCCATGTAACAAGAAGTGCAAGGTGATGAGATAATAGTTGCTGGCAGGCGGCCTCATGTGGAACAAAAAGCGATGGATGAGGTACTCCAGGAAGGACCACACAAACATGCCCACGAGGAAGAGCAAGGGGAACCAGTACTCGCGAATACGTATGGAATAAGCTGCAAAAGTGGGGAGGGGAGAGCTGTCAGTCAAGCAACCAACCAACCGATGCTTTGAGCATCTCAGCCTTTACAAGAGGAAGGGCTGTGGTGAGCCAAGTGATGCTTCTTCTGGGAAGTTCGGGAGCAGGCCGAGAATGGAACAGTCCTGCTTGCCCCCAGCACCTGCTGCTCGTGCAGAAGACCTCCTCCAGTCAGGGATGTTCCACTGAGCGATCACACCAGAGAGCTGTTGATGGAGCTGAGCTCCACCTCTGCTCTCCTTCCAAACTGCTGGGAAGCTCTGTCCACTGATCTTCCAACACTGGACCTCAAGCCCCTGGGGTGGGATCCTGTTCTGGTTCCAGGGCTGGACCCACCATGGCAAGCGCCCTCCTGGGATGAGCGAGTGGCCCGCCAGCACAGCGCCATCTGAACCTGGGCAGAAGGGGTGGTTGGAGGGGCAAACCATGGCTTCCTGGAGGGTGGCTTGAGGCTCCACCAAGGCAGACCCAGCAGGTCCGGATGACCCAGTTAGGACGCAGCCGGGCACCAACTGTGCCTGCCGCGAGGCGCCAGACACCCCAGGCTCAGAGCAGCCTCTTCTGATGGAGCAAAATCAAATAATTTGCTTATCATGGACGTCTCGTGCCAAGAACAGCCCAACTGCCAATTAAAACAAATCCAAGGTTTTCATGTTTACCAAGACCTGAAAGAGCTATTACATTTTTATACTGCTGATGGTATAGTCTCTCTGATAAAGAGTCTCTCTGGTAAAACATCTAGCTATGCAAATACAAAGTACTGACTCCTGCCCGGAATAATGGAATCTGGAAGCAATGGCTAAGTCCAGCCCACAGGCCATAAAGTTTCTCTTTATGCAAGGAGACCATTTCTTATCTCCGGCTTATAAAGCTGAACCTCGGTTCCAGCCTTCCTTAGGCATCCCACTCTTGATTTTGGGGTTCAGCTCGTTGGGTTTACCTCCCTATATAGAGAATACAGCTATTTGTCTGGAAGGAGGTGTCCGAGCTGCGCAAGTGCCCTAAAACAGTGTCTATGCTTGTATTTTGGTGCAGTTCCTCTTGGTTATACTAATTTATGGCTTTCAGACTTTTCTTTTAGTGGGTGGGTGAGAGAGATGGAGAAGAGGGTCCTTCGGCTGCGCTCCCCTCGAGATTGTGGGTGATCCCAGTTTAAAGCAGACCCTCTCTTGCACGGCGCAAAGACCTATGGGAGAACCGCAGTGGACCAATGCCCCTGAACCGCCCCTCCCACGTCAGAGCAACACATTCTGGCACACTGGGTCTCCCGTGATGGGGGAGCATCTGCAGGCAACAGATTGTCCTCTGCACTTTTGAGTGGGCGATTTAATCATCGAATCCCGGCTGGTGGGGCCTCGGGGCGCCTGGGAAGAAAGAAGAGAGTCCCCAGGACGTAGGCGGCACTGTGCTTGTGGGTGCCAAGCCAGCCTGCTGGCACTGCGGGCGGGGGTGGGAGGAGGCGGAGAGGAGGCCGCCCTCCCCGTCCCGGGCAACAGCCTAGGCTGGTACTGGACGGCACCCTTGGGTGAGGGGGAAGCTTTCCAGCCAAGGGCAAGGGACGGGCATGCCTCCAGCTGCAGCTGGAGCGGGAGTGTGGCTGCCGACTCTGCACAAGCCCTCCTCTGTGTGGGGCCTGCCTTGGGGTGGGGCTGGCCTGGGGAGCCCGTCAGACAATAGCCACTCTCTCTGAATGGCCACTGCCGAAACCTGTGCCGAAGACCTTCAGCGATGTTTCGAGGTGGAGTCATTGGTCAGGGAAAGCTGCACAGGAAAAGCACTCTGCCCATGCTCAGAGGCACACTTCTCAGGATGAACTGGGCAAGTTCTGTTAAACCATGCCAGGTGGGGGGGTGGGGGGGATTCTGCTAAGCAGTACCACCCTAAAACGACAGCAGCCGACAGCAGGGTGATGGACTCAGCCCCGTCCCTGTGCCCCTTCTCCAGCAGAGACACGGACCCGAACAGAGGCAGGAAAGCCTTCTGGAATTGTCACTGGTGAGAAAGGGGAATGCGCAGCCTGGTGCGGGGGCACAAAACTGGGCTGCAAAGGGAAACGGGACTAAGGAGGGAGCAGCTTAGGGCGGGGAGGAGGCACAGTGGTGCTCCCCGGAGAAGACCAGCGCCCCTTCTGCGCCCCCCCCGCCCCGGCTGCTGCGAGCAGAATCGGACTGGCCTGTTTCGGCAGGAGCACTGGGACCGGGATGCCCACACCACCTCCCTGGCCCCAGGTCGGCCTTGCCGCTCCTCTGCTCCACGGGGCACAAGAGGCAACGAATGCAGGCGTGTGCCGGGAGGAGAGCCTGCGAAGGGACTGGCGGCCAGGAGGCTTTTCCCAGCCAGAGCAAGCCTGCCTCTCCTCCCAGCACCTTCGCGATCTGAGATACGCGATTTGGTTTTGTTTTTAAGATATGGCAGAGACACCGTAAGGGCCGGTGGGAGAGACTGGGGGAGCCGCCTCCCCTTTTCCTGCCCTCCACTCTTTGAGGAAAAAAGCATTGAATGCACCATGGAAAATTTAAAAACCAAGAAGAAAGGCTTTGTTTTGCTTCTTAAAGGCTCTGGGGCAATGCTAGTGACCCTTGCAGTGGAAACAGAATCGGAGATGAACGAATATTTTGACTTATATGAAAAGCTGCATGTTGTTTAGACATATAAAGGCCATTCTTTCAAACACCTGATGGACTAGGAACTGGACTCAGTTGCAGTTCTAAATGTAGACGAATCTTTCATTTTTTTCCTACCCTCAATGAATCAGTGTGTCTCCCCATTGTGAAAAAAATGATATCTAAAATGTGAAGCTTTGGATCGCCCACCCGGATCAGAAATCGTTCTTTTTCTTTCTTACTGATATTATGCTAAAAGTACCGGGACATCTTAAACCTGTCACATTGCTGTGGCAGAAAAAATTGGATGTTGTGGTAGCGTTTAAACATCTCGACTGTGTTGGGAGGCAGTTGCAAGGATGCAAACTGACGGCCGGGGACTGGAAGCGAAATCCTGGGAGGAAGCTTAGAGGAATGTTGGCAAGGAAGGAACCTCGCAAAGGGAAGACGGAAGGGCAACGGGATCGGACTCGGTTAAATGGTTGCGTACAGACCGCAGGGCATGAGATAAATGGCTCATAGGAAGGCAGGGCTTGGTGGAACATCAGGAAAAAACTTCTTCACAATCAGGGCGAGAATGAAGCAACATCAGCCAGGGGTGTTTTAAACTGGATTTCTGGCCTAAATGGCCCCTTCCAATTCCACAAATCCATAAGAATACTCAAGTTGAAGCTTATTTTTTTTATTTTCTACTAGGTTTTTTTAAACTGCTTTGTGAATCGTTAGTGAGAGCTGTAACAATTGCTGAGTGAAAATGTGGCTGCAAAAATAACCCTCAAAATAAAAGAGCTGATGGTCTTTGAAAGGACTGAAGGCCAGATAAACTGCCCTCCCCTGCTTTCTTGGTGCCCCCCAGCCGTTCAGGGCTGTGACTGGACTCACCTGCGCTGAAGGTCGAAAACAGCCTGGTGTTTCCCCGGCCGAGGGCGGTGTAGCAATTCCAGCTCAGGTAGAGCACCACCGGTATCCAGACCACGCACACCATGTACCTGGAAGAGAGGAGGCGGGAGGCCAGCTGCCGGGACGGACGGGTCGCCGAGGATCAGCGGGGCTGCCCGGGCATTTGGGTTCTCCCTGGAATCCCTTCAAAACTGCTTAATGGCCAGGAGGAGACGCTTCTCCAACCGCGTGTCCAACCCATTTTTTTAAGGGAATGTCCATCCATGCAGCTTGCGGCCAGAAATCCCCAAAACAAGGCCCCTTTTTCACCTCTCCCAACCCAGCACTTGCTCCGAGAAACCCCAAAACACACCTGCAAACAATCCTCCCTAATTTCAAAGCCGCAGCAGGCGTGGGAAACAGGCAAGTCCTGCCACAAGGACGCCCAACTCCTTTTGAGCAGCTCCGGGGCTGTATTTTTCTGGCGTTGCCGAAGTTCGCACCCAGGATCACGTCCTCCCTCCACCAACCCACCAGGGTACGGCTTGGGCCATCTCCTGGCCTTCCCTCAAGGCTGCACAGGAAGCGGGGGCGACTCTAGGCCCTCAGGAAGTTCTGGCCGCGAGGTGCCCCCAGCCCAGGCCGCGTGGCCTGGCCTGGCCAATGACGGGAGCGCCGTCAGCATGAGCCGAGCCACCCGGAAGACCACCTGGCAGAACGTCTGGGCTTGCGTCGGGGGGATTTGCAGTGACCCGAGAGCCAGGCGAGCGTTGCGGGGGGTCACACAATTAATGACAGGGGTCTGAGCGAGAGCAAATTATACCCGCTGTGTCCAACAGGATCAGGGCTACTTCGGATCGAGCAAGCAAGTTCGCACAATGGACGTGGAACCGCGTTGGGACCGCGGCTTCCCAGCACAGCCCACCATGGTCTCCAGAGGCAGCAGCCCGCTGGCAAATAGGCCCCGGTGCTGAGCAGACTCCCTGCCATGGCTGACTCTTCCCGTCCCTCTTTAAACGTCATCATTATGCAGATTTAGACAAATAGCTTTACTACTTTGTCTTCCGCAGAGACCTGCTGCCCTTGTGTCCCTCTTAATTTGGGTTCCGCAGGGGGGGTTTGGACCTCAGACACCACCTCTGCCCCCCACAAACGCCTCTTCATTTGGTCCCTCCACTTTGCCTCCCCCTCCCCGTTGTTCCGCATCTGAGGGCAGCCATTTTGTGAGGGTGCCCACGACCCTTGCTGAAGCTCCCAAGCGGACCCTCCTGGGGGCTCACCATGCCGTCTTGGAGAGGGACTCGAAGATGCTGGAGTGGAACAGGCGGATGGGCCGGTCGACGGGCTGATGCACCCACTCGTCGTACTTTTCTCCCAGGTGGCCCACTTGCCACAGCAGGGGCTTACGCCAGTCCACGAGGTCCTGGGAAATGGAGAGAGTCACGGGGCCGGCTGCCAATTGGGGGCCGGCAGGCTTTGCTCGGGCTTCCACCCCATCAGTCCATCCATCCAGAAAATTTGCAGGCCGCCCATCACTGCTGTCTCTGGATGGCTTGCAGCATGATTTCAATCCTCAGTGAAATAAGGACCATTTCCAGGACTGAGCCTGCTCACAGAGCATCTCGCAATATTATCCATTCCTGGCCACAAGGCATTTGCACAACAAAGTTGTGTGCATGTGCGTCCTGATTCCAGGGTGGCAGGACGTGGCAGGATGCAATTGTGGAATTCACTCTCTGAGAAACCTGGCATGCCCTCCCCAGAGAGGTTTGCATAGTGCCAAATTTATACTCTTTTTGCCGCCAGGTGAAAACCTTTTTATTTAACCATCATTTTAAGAATGAGGGATTTTAGATGTTTAGTGAACAGTTGCATTTTTATTTATTTTCTTTTTCTTTATGAATGAGATTTATTTATTGTTTTAACGTGATTTCTGATTGTACTTTTATATTATTGTTGTTTTTAAATTTTGTAAGCTGTCCTGAGACGTTTTGTTGGGAAGGATGGGATAAAAATGTTTAAAAGAATAAAATTTAAAAAAACTTGGAATATTGAAAGGAACCCCAGCCTAAAGGGGCTCGGCGGAGGGGAGGGGTGCTCCATGCGGTTTTCCATGCTTAACAACAAACCCCCCCCCCCAAGGAATAACAATCCGAAAGAACAAGAAAACAGGTCCCTTGATATAAAATAACGTGTAATTCCTCTTCTGATAAAGGAACTTCTGTGATTCTAGGATTATGCCAGTTAAATCAGTCTGCATAATGCATGCCGATTAGACACACACTACATGTCACCCAAAGCATGATTTTGGCCTGGTTGATTTCAAACCTGCCCCCCAAAAACTGTGACTGCTCAAGGTGCTGGGTCTGGAGATATAGGGGTTAACGGGGTCGCCATTCTGGGGCAAGCTGCCAGCCTTCTGTGTGGCCGGGGGGGGGGATCCCCCCGGCTGCGGACACAGCATGGCTCCCCCCTCCATTCACTGTGCACCAACGGATGCCCGATCACGCCCCCCACCGCCCTCCGCTCACCCCCACACGGGCCTGTCCACACAGGGGCACCAGACACGCCCTCAGTGCCCCCACCCCTCCAAGCCGCCCCCCTGTGTCGCCCCCGCCGGGGAGAAAGGACCCCCCCCCCCCCCGCAATGTATCTGACCCTCCTCGGGGCGAGAGCACGAAGGCACGGCGAGCGACAGGCCCCGTCCGGAAGGTGTCTGTGGGGGCACGAGCAAGCTGCATGCGTGGCCAGCCCTGCCTGGCCACCCCCGTCGGCAGTCCGATCCAGGCCGCACTCAGCTCCCGCGTGCAATGGGACGGATCCTGAACGCAGGCTGCCTGCGAGCACCCAGGCCTGGGCCTGCCCAGTGCAGAGGGGTGCAGAGAGTCCCTTTTGCCAAAGCACAATCCCACCTCGCGTGCCGGCGCAAAGCCAGAAGAGGGTACGAAAACCCACACCCCCTGACTGGACGGGGTGGGCTACCCGTGGTTTGGCTAGAGGCCCCCTCGCCGGCCAGTTCTGGACCGAAGGCCCCCTGCCTGTTCCGCTTGCTCAGACTTTCGTCCAATCAGCTCTCCGTTTGGGTGTGTTCTGCATCTTTTGGGAAGAGCTTTGCCAAGCTTCGAATCACTTACGACCCACCAGCAAGTCGAAGCTCGCAGCCCCGTCCCTGGAGTTTGTGCCACACTGCACTGGCTCCTTCGGGACCTTTGATGCCTTTCGGTTTCTTTCAAGGCACGGACTCCGTATTTTGCAGCGCCACCACTCCAGGCATGTGTTTCACCACTCCAGGCAATGTGTTACCACTTCTGAGTACGCAGCCTGAATTGTTTTTATCAAGATTTGATGACACTTGAAATGCAGCTGTTCTCCCGTCTCTCTCGTCCCGAGCAGCCGGCATGTGACCATGCCAGGAACAGAACAATCTTGCTGATCCTCCTCTGAGCACATCGCAGGCCCAGATGAAAGCACCTGGAGAGGTTTCACATTTCCGGATGGCCTGGGAAGGGATTTGGGGCACCTGAGAGGCAATCACGCAGAGCAAGCCTCATCCCCACCTCTGGAGCACCCCAATTACCTTTCTCAACACAGAAGCCGAGCACACCCAGGGCTGCTGTGCAATAGCCATGCCAGGCCAGGTTGGTTTCGCAGCCTGGAGCTCCCCGGTCCCTCCCAGGGTCTGGCAGCAGACACTCCAAAATCTAACACAGTCCAGAAAGAAGCTGTGAATGTGCCGCAATTCAAGGGGAGGCCAGGAATGCTGTGCACCTGTCATCTCTGGGGATGTACTAATTCCGATGTGGGCTTAACCCCAGCCCTGCCCAGTTGTGAAACGTCTATGAAGGGAAAGGCACGTCGCCTGCTTTTTCTCCTGTAACACCGAGCAAGACTGCTCCTGGAGTCCTCTGCCCTTACCTGGCACCAGTGAGCAGAGCTGGCAGCACACGGAGCAGAGAGCTCCCCCTTTGCGCCAGTGAAGCCTTCAAAGAAAACCTGGCAGCTGTCAGCATGAAGCGCATTGCGGGGACCCTGTCCGACTGAACCCTCACCCACCTGTCTAAGCCACAGGGGCTTGGAGACACATCCGTTGGCCATTTTATGCAGACACTGCCTGAAACTGCTGCCCATGGGCACACACGGGCAGAGTTAACAAGCCACCCACAGCCCCAGCACGAGCCATGGGTTTGAGTGGCTTGCTAACTGCAGGAAGAACCTGCCCTTTGCCAGGTTCACACGACACCATGAGCGGCAGCAAACGCCCAGTTTAAATATCTGTGATGGCCAAACATCCTGTTTTAAGCAAGACCAGACTTCCAGAAGGCTCTCTTCACGCTTACCGTTTCAGAGCAAAACTCCAGGCTCTCTACCATCGCCCTGCAGATTCAGAAACAGTCTGAAAGGGACCCAAACCGGACCGATTCTCCTGTGCCAACCTTGGAATGACAATGCGGGCAAGTCACGGGCACTGGGCACGTGTTCAAAATAAGGTCCGTTTTGGCCCTAGGACAAGCAGTGCAGCAACGTAATTTCAGACCTTGGACTGTCCCCCGTAAGGCAGCCAGGCTGTATTTCTTTGGTTGTGAAGCAGAGAAGGGGCACTCCAGCCCCCTCCCCAGCAGCTTCTACATTCCTGATATGCTACAACAAAGAAACCCAGGACAAAAGACGCCGGCCCCAGCAAAAAGAAAACGAGCCTGCGACTTTTGCGTCACGGCATCCAAGCACCGTCCCAGCACGCTTCCGCTGCCCTGACGCTGGACATCTTTCCTAGTCCCAAGTATCAGAAAATGCGAATCGAGAAAGGATAAATGTGTGGGAAACATCCCTGCGGGTGGTTAAGTGCACGTGCCTGGCCTGGCACACTGACGATGGCAGCCTTTTTAAACACGCAAAGCTTGCCCGCTCCTGCCATTGGGCTGCGGGGCTGGCAGAAGACCAGCCGGGACCAAGGCCGGGGCGATTCTCAAGCCCTCGATCATGACAGCAGGAAGGCTTTGGGGCCGGCAGGGTCCCACCTGTGAAAGCGACGCCACAGAGGTGTCAAATGCTCCTGCTCCAGCACAGGAAGCAAAAGAGCTTGCAAAGGGAAACCAAGAGGTCGAAGCCCTCGCTGTCGTCGTCTCAGAGCAGGCGGATCTCCCTGTACCAAATGACCTACACACTGGGCTTCGTTCCTCCGAACCCGATTGTGACTCTGCAAATAGCATTGGTAGTTCTCAAGAAAATGCCTTGACAAGGGCCTTCTGAATTCTGCAGAATGACCTGTAAGAAATACTGCAAAACAACCTCCCACATGAAAGCAACCCGAAACACAGAGGTCGTTTAATCGTCTATCGTTATCCTGATTTCAAATACTGATCCTGCCATGGAAGTTCAAGAATGCATTAAGTTGATACCAGGGTTGCGGATGACGGGGGACCAGAGCAGAGGGGAACGAACGAATCACCGAATGAACGAACGCACGAAAGAGTGGGGGAGGGCAGACAGACCCACGAGTGCAGAGTTGTGCGGAGAAGGGCAGTGCAGGAAACAACTGGAAAAGAGGAGGGGCGAGCACGTGAACGGCCGGTATCTGTGCTTGTTACAGGCCTCCATTTCCCTGTGGGAAGGGAGCAACTCTGGCAAAAGTGAGGTGCCAGCATGGCAGCACTGAGGCAGGTGGCTGGAAGACACACGTCACATGGTCCTCTGAGATTAACATCTGGAATTACAGAAGCCAAAAGGGCTGCATTACCAGAGATGCTCATGCAAAGCTCTGGGCGGGACTTTCTGTGAGTCATAAGCATAACCGCAGATAATCCGAGCTGGAGCTACTTTTGCTGGATTGTTCCAGATAATTAGACTGCAGATAATTAAACTGCAAGTGATTGCGATGGCAAAGATCTGTATTGCTAAACCAGAAAAGCTTTATCAGCAGACCAACAGATGAGAATTTGCTAAGGAGATTATAGCCCCAAATTATAACAAAGGTGGGAGCCATACAGGAGAGATAATAGATGATTAGATGATTACTTGGGAGTCCTGTATTGAGCAGGGGGTGGACTTGATGGCCACAGACTCTACTGTTCTGTGATCCTGCAAGATTTCAAACCAAACTGTCTTAATTCTTTTGTTTTGTTTTGTTTTGTTTTGTTTTGTTTTAGGCAGGCTGCTGAAGCTCTCAGGCCATGTTTAAATGTTGTAACTCTACAGCTTGGTTTCAAGATCGCTTTTCTCCTTCTGGTGATGCTATGGGGTGTATTTCAAGATGTTTATGTTGCGAGAAGGACAAAGTCCACGACCTCAGACACTGTCGGGAAAGACTCTCAGCTCGGAGGTTAGAGAGCGCTCTAGGCACCGCAACCAGCACAAGCCATCCTGGGGAAGAGAGAGACGATTAGGTGTCTCTTTTGGGGGTTCTCCTGGTAGGGAGCATTCAGCACTGATTTTTAAAATGAACCCTATCCAAGCCTTTGCGTTCATCCCCATCCGGGCCGTCCTACTCAGAAAGGCAGTTCTGCTAGATGAGTCTCTGGCCGGTTTGCAGAGAGGTCACTTGCCCTTGCTCTCATTTACAGCCTTGGGAGCTGTCCAGCGCTGTCAACCTCAAAGGAGAAACTCCCAGTTAAGTTCTCCAAAGAGCTTTCCAGAAAGCAGAGGGAAAACTGCAAGGAATAGTGTACAGGATCCAGCACATAGGACAAAAATTATACAGTCAAAAGCTTGAAGACGAGTCCATAGCAC
The DNA here is from genome assembly GCF_004798865.1 of Varanus komodoensis. Taxonomy (NCBI): domain Eukaryota; kingdom Metazoa; phylum Chordata; class Lepidosauria; order Squamata; family Varanidae; genus Varanus; species Varanus komodoensis. The sequence goes on along the minus strand of NW_025335701.1, from coordinate 10,468,153 downwards.
TCTTAATCTCCTCCTTACAAGGCAGCAAGCACAGAGGACCTGCACCCTGAGCAATGTATCCTAAATCCCCCACAATTTTCTGGTGCAATTTCTTTTTGCTGCTCCCCCAGACAAACAGTGGGAAAGAAACAAATCAAAGAATTCAGCACAGCACTAGTTATTTTTTTCTTTCTGCCTTTCCAGACTTTCATCCACTGGTGTGAGCTTGCGTTTTGTTTTGGGACCCCAAAAACAGATTTCCCCTCCATGAAACCACTCTTAGAAAAAGAAAAAAAAACCTACAGAGTTGTGATGCTCACTAAAGCACCTTTGTACAACCACAAGTGAGAAACGGTGAGCGCACCATCGAAGGCTTGTCTGGAAAAGGCCAAAGGGAATGGCTTACTCTGGCCCATCTTGTGAGGACCAGCGGGTTCAAAAAATAAGGGGTGTCCCACAGGTACATTCCACTCTTGGGTCTCTAGTCCCTGAATGATTTCCTCCATGCCCCCTTAACGGCTGACGGACCCAGTAAAGGTTGCCAGATGGACCCATTACAGAAAAGTGGGAACTTCTCTTGCAAGTGCTAACTCTACGGGGACAATCCTACGCCTCGGTGGTGACTACAGAATCCCAGGAGCTGCAGCCGCTTCTGCCTGAGCGCCCTCTGGATCACAGGCGACGCCGAGAGAGTCGTCTGCGCAGGAGAGCTCTGCACTTCCAAGCCAGGGTTGGATGCTTGCACATCCACCGTGCTTGTGGCGCGGATCCGGGGTGGTCACCTCTTTTCTTCCCAGGCAGGCAGGCTGCCCATCAAACGCCGTCTGACGGCTGGCCGCATCAGCAACTTTCTGTGCTGGGGGAAGCAGGAACTGTTGACTGGTGCCATTCAGTTTACATCAGAATTCACCAGAATTTACAAAGCCTTTCAATTCTGCAAAAGAACTTCTTTTTTTTTAAACGAAAGCAGGAGAAAAGAGCCAAACTGACAGAGTTGCCCAGATATGAGAATGGGCACTAGAATACACTCCTGTCTCTGTTTTCACCAAGTACTTCTGCCTTGAGCTATTTCAGTGTTTTGTTTCAGGGAGAAAAATGCAGGGGTTTTGCTTGGCTAAGCCAAAATTGTTGCAGGGTAAAACACCCTCTTATAAAAGACAGTAAGTTGTTTCAAAAGATCGTGCTCTTGCAACATGTGGGTATGTTCCAACCGACAATGGCTGGTTTGGGGCCAAACCAAGACAGAAAAGGACCCTGCGATGCCCAGCCATGGGCATTTTGGGAATTTTTCCTGTCTTAACTTGTGTAGGGCAGTGTCCCAAATGGGGAACAGCAAGCTATTTATCTTCCCCGGAAGATCCCGGCCTTCATCATAAAATGGTTCAAAAGGTAATTGCCAGCAGGACATCCAAGGAAGAGGCAAAGTCCGTTTCGGATGCGATTGCACCACCTTTCGACAGTCCCTCCTGCATACCTGGCCCAATTGCACATCTAAAGGAACAAAACGCCTTTTCCTGGGCACCTGGCGCCAACCAGTGTCAGCGGCACCGGTCTAACCTTCCGGCAGGAGGATTTCCACAGCTGAGGGGGCCTGATGACCAAAGGGCCTTCCAGCGGAGCCCAGGTTAAGGCAGGGCGATGCCAGCGTGCGATGACGGTGCTGGTGCTGGTGATGCAAACACGCAAAGCCGTTCCGCAGCATATGGGACTTTGGGGCTTTGGGGCGGGGGGGGGGGCACTGGTTCGTGCCAGCTTGGTCCGGGCAAGGCTGATCTGATGGGGGGAAACTCGCAAAGTTCATTGGGAAGAGCAGAGGATGCCACAGGAACAAAGGCAAGATAAGATAAAACCAGAACGACACCGAGGTATCGAGAGCAGGCAAATGAAGAGAGTTAATGCCCAGTATTTATCCCCTTGTTTCCTGTCTTCCCTTCGGCACCCCCTTTCGGACTCCTTGGTCGAGCCACAGCCGGGCTTTTAATGCTTTCCACTGGGCCTCTTACCTTATCCACGTCCACGGTTTTACATCTGGGATCCATCTTCCTGTCTCTTGTCACCTCGGCCGGGCTGGTGGAGTGCTGTGTGGTCAGGCAGTTCTGAAAAACGAGAAGAGACAGCGTTACCCCACCGCGGACACTTACACTTCCGACAACAACCCTTGGCAGGTTTTCTCGGCCAGGCGGTACACTGCTAAACAAGCAGAAGGCTGGACTATGCCAGCCGCCCTTGGAGGATCGAGGCCTCATTGGCTCACAGAATCACAGAACAGGAGAGTTGGAAGGGGCCACGAAGGCCACTGGGTCCAACCCGCTGCTGCTGCAGGGCACCAAGATTATGAACGGCATATGTCTAACATGTATAATGCAGGCACCACTATGTACTTTAGAAATATATATATATATAAGCAGTATATTGTGGAGAAGAGTTTGGCTGATTGACTCACCAAGCCAAAGCAACTGCGGGGAGCTTGCTAGGCAGATGGCTGGGTCTCAAAGTCGCTCTGGCAGCGATCTTGAGCAAAAACAATCTACGAACAGTGCACAGAGAGGCAGGCAAACTTGCTCCCCTCTCAGTCCCCCGGCCCTGTGGATGCAAGGACGGCTCAGCCCTGGCAAAGGAGCACACAGAAAGCAGCAGCGGTCGGCGGGGGATAAAGGCACCAGTCCAAGAAAGTGGAATTGGCACCAAGCACCCCAGTTCGCAAGGGTGACTGAGACAGGACGTCGTCCGGCGCCGCTCATTCCAGCAAGACCCCTTCTGGACTACCGGCCACCGCGAAAGGGACGGGGGGGGGGGCCCATCCAGGGCCTCTTTCCTGCAGGCGTTCCATGCTGGGCTACCCATTAGCCGCCCGAGCGCACGCCTCGCTCCATTACCTTCGTGGAGCCCCCGAGGCGAGGCGAGGCAGGCGCAGGGGCCAGCAGGCAAGCTCAGCCGTCCCCCGAGGCCCCGCGTCCCTGCTCGTGTCCAGGGACAACATGAGTGGCTGTCACCGGAGCAGAAGCGGGTGCTTCCGTGGGCGGGGGCAGCTCCCCGCCTCTCCCCAGGCCATCTTCCTCAGCGGAGATTTTCCCATGCAGTAAATTCCTTAGTAAGTAGGAAAAGATGCCACTGGTGTGAGGCAACTCTTGGCTTTGTTTTTCTTCAATTAAGATGGGATTAAGAGGGCGTGCATGGGAACCTGCTGCCTGACAACCTCCATCAGCATGGAAACAAATGAGCAGCCAGCGAACTCAGCTCCTGCTTTCGGACTGCTAAACTGAGTTAGTTCAACAGTTTTCAGCACCTGTGCTTCGCACTTAACAGCACTAAATGTAAGTGAACGGCATGCAGCTGCCTTCACATTTTTGCAAGTATTATAAATTATATTTGTAAATCAATGTATTTTTTGTATTGTTATATTTAATGGTAATTTATTATGTACTATTGTATTTCAATGTATTTTATCATGTTGTAAGCCGCCCCGAGGTTTCGGCAAGGGGCGGCATAGAAATGTTATAATAATAATAATAATAATAATAATAATAATAATAATAATAAGCTTCTGATTGGAGGAGGCCAGCAGGCTGTGCAAACCAGGTCGGATGAGTTGGTCAGAGGCAAAAGAACCCAGGAGCAGAACCATGGTTTGTTGACGGGTGAAGAACTGGGCTGGTTCGTCCCTAAACACCACACTGGCCTGGGTTCACATGTCACGCTGATCATCTCCAGCCACACTGCCTGGAGGTTGTCTACCGTATGCAGAAGCACCTCCCAGAAAATTGTGGGTTAACGCATTAACCCGAGAAGTAGGCAAATTAGCCCTGGTTCTGCAGATGAGGAAGGTGCATCAGCAGCCCAGTCCAGTGCTGGAGGGCCTGGCATGGCCTCTTGGGGAGTGGAAGGGGTGCCGACGGGAGGTCTGGAATTGGCAGAGGAACCTTATGGGGCTGGCCTCAGTTCCTCCTGGCCTGGGCTAGGTCAGGCGTCGGAGGCTCTGGGCTGGAGAGGATGGGTCGAAGCCCGTCGGCTGGCCTCCTCCCCAACTTTTAGGCCAGCCTAGCCTACCTGGCTGCTCTCTGGGGGACATGGGCCAGCACAAATTGGGCTTTCACACGGGATTCCAGCAACACTGGAGAGGCCAGCGGGCTGGGCTGGGCGCTTGGAGGACCCGGGTTTGCGTTCCCACCACGCCACGGAGCTTGGACCGGTCCCTCCCGCTTGGTGTAACCCGCCTCGCAGGGGCGTTGCTGTGAGGATAAAAATGGAGCTCCTCACAAGAGATGGCTGCTCCGTGCCCCGAGGATCCGTGCGCTGTGTGTAGGGCACTGCAGCAGCCGGACTCCTCCGATCTGCAGCAAAAGCGTGTTTGTCCGGTTGGCTTTTTCAGTGGGAATAAGATGGGGGTGGGGGAGGGGGAAATCAAAGGGTTTCCTTCCTGCAAAGGGACTTCCAGACAGGGAAGCAGTCCTGAAAGGATGCGCCACAAAGGGCAGAAACCCAATCCCAGTATAGGAACCCAACAAATTTATTTATTTACTTAAAACTTTTCTACCCATTCCGCCACTAACATCTCTGGACAGCTTACAATAAGGAACAAATAAAATAAAGCAAATAAGCAAAACAAACTCAGCCTCCAGCAAGTGAAGATAAAAAAAAAACTCAGTTAAAACCAGCTAACCAAATGGGAGTGTCTTTGACCAGACCCTCCTCCCAGGAGAATAAAGGACCGAGGGCTGATTCACTCGGTGGTCTCCTTGAAAAAGCTACAAGGTGTGTGGAGTCACAGGGCTGTGCAAACACTTTAATTGGCAAACACTTCAATTTGCAATACAGAAATACAGTGGTACCTTGGCTCACGAACTGAATCTGTGCCAGCTTTTCACAACCCTTCCAGCTCTTTTTCAGTTTGCAAACGCAGAAAAGACAGCACAGGCCAAATGCGTCGTGCACGCAGAGAGTGTGAGACTCCGGATCGCTCGGCGGTTAACAAGATGCCATTTCTCCTTTTGAAAAAAGCTCTGAGAATTTCCTCACAGGTCAAAAAGGGTGTGAGGGGCAAGAAACGCAGTCCTTGAAGCTACAAGACGCATCTAGGTAGCAACTGCTGAGCAGGACATTGCGTGGGAATGGTAGCTATTTTGGACCCTAACACACACCAGCTCACGGGGAAAATGACACCCGTCCTGGGCCAGTGACTCGCGCGCCTCCCAGTGCACAGTTGCTTGTTGAGGCTGACGCAGGCCAAGGCAGCAGCCACAACCCCCCACAGGAGAACTGGCTCCACGCGGAAACCTCTAGCCTGCCTGAGCCGGAATGTAACTAGAATTCAAGTAACTAAACGTGTCTGCCAACTGGCAGGAATGTTACAGGTTTGAATAGCATTTTACTACCTGGATATTTAATAGGAGAGTAGGATGGACACACCAGATGAAAAAGAAAGTGGAGAGAGAAGGAGAGCTTGGCATTTCCATATAACAGCCCTGTTTGTTTAAAAACAAAACATTCAACAACACATGCCCAAGGACTCTTCAGATCCGAAAAAAGAGTTACTTTGCGCATGAGCAGGGACCCTCTGCCCCTTGGGGGCATTTCTTTAGAAAGCTGGCTCAGGTTTGGGCATGCGTGCACAAAGGGTTGCTCTACATTATCAAGACCGACTTGGTCTTTTATTCTTTATTTTGGAAAAAATAGCCCCAAAGCATTTTTCCCCCTCCTAGCAGCCCGAATGCTGCTGTTCCAGATGTGCAACCGTTCCTCCTGCACACTGACTGTAGCCAGCCACGCACAGGAAGCATTTTGGGCTGTGCCTGTGCAGGGAGCAGGAGGGCACAGGGGCTGCAAGCGTGGCACGGTGCCAGCATCACACGCCTCTTCAGAAAAGCAGTGGATGGACAGACGTGCCCTCCCAGGGCAGCAAAGGCAGCTCCCATCCAGCTTGGTGCCGCTGCATTGCTCACATTCTTCACATGCGTGGCTCTGAATCAGACCCGCAGGGCAATGTAGTCGCCCGACACACCCACCCAAAGGCCACCAGAACACAAAGGACGCCTAGTCTAGGGCCCGAACAGACTAGATTGCCCACGCCTTCGCTCGCAAAGGGCCGCATTCACACCAAGCACAGGAAGCACATGAACCCCATTCCGCACTCGCCCTGCTGGCCATTCCCAGCTGAATACTCGCCCACAGCAAACGAAGCCAGCCCGGCTTGTCTCCTGGGGGGAACGGGTGCCACCAAGGAGGAAGCCCCCCCCCCCCCGAGGACAGCTCTCCGAGCAGCCCCTCTGCTTTCAGGAGGGACTGTCCACGCAGCATCAGCAACACCTAAACTTATCAGAGTCCTTTCTCTAAAAAGACATCCAGGCATCCGACATGCGAGGCACCAACATGCAAAGAGCAAAGACGATTTCAAATAGCCCAATATCTTAAAATGCCCAAACTGGTAAAGCGAAGGTAGTGTGACCCCCTCTAAAAGGCCACCTGATTTGATGTCCAGAAGTAGGGAAAAGTCTTGCCCTGGCAGTCACGTTAGATTATCGTGGCAAAACAAAGAACCCCGCAGTACCTTAAAGAGGAGCACGATGAGCCCGGCATGAGCAGGTGAGTCCTGCCAAAACCTGGCCTGAAGCTTTGACCAAGCCCTCTCCTGGCTGAACTTCAACTCTCCTCATGCCCAGAAGCCACGGCTGTGCCATCTGGGAATGATGGGCACTGCAGTCCAACACGATGGCCTGGTATCGGCCTGGGAAGGCTGCGTCAGGCTGGGCTAAGCATTCCTCCACAGGAGGCTATGGGGAAAATGTAAACAGCAGGGTCACGGGGAAATGAAATGCGCGGCCGTGAGCAGGCGCTCTCGCATCAACCAGGGCCGTACAATCCACGGCTGGGTGGTCATTCCTGGCCGGCTGAGCTGGCTGGATCTTTTGGCATGAGACATCTTGCCAGTCCCATCTGCCAGCCCTGCAAGCTGCCATGCATCCCAGAGGAGTCACTGCCTTAGTTCGCTGCAGCCGAATTCACCAGGGCCGGCATCAAGGGCAAACTCGCCCAGCCGCGAGGCATTTCCCCATGCCATTTCTCTCCCATGAGCTGGACCTCCTGGTGGCAGGAGCCCCCAACCTCCCAGGGCCCATGGGAACCTCTGGGGGCTGGAGAGCGTGCCAATGGGTCCCAAAAGATAGCTAGACACTCCCTCTCTTGCTATTGCAGTTTTGGCGAGCTTCCAGAAAGCTGAAGCACTGGCCCATGGGCTTTGGCTGCCGTGAGAAAATCTAGCAGCATCTAGGAGCATCGCAGCAGCGTTACGCAGATCCCTGAGATTGTGCTCCCTGGGTGTGTATTACGGGATTATCTTCCCTCCCTTTCGCACACCCTCGTAGCGACTGACTCACTGAGTTGATCCAGCAAAAAATTGTCTGGCTTCCAACCATCAGCTGTTGCCATGTCAAGTAAGTTCATTTTCACCCTGAGCTCCTAAAGTTACATCCACTGCATGGAAAGCTCTTGGAATCCAGGAATATGTGTCATGAGAAAGGTCTGAAAGTAGTACGCTAGCTCAGGAAAAGAAATAACACAAGGCTGAAAAGGACGTTGGCGATATGGCATGGCAAATGAAGCAACACAGGCTGCAGAAAGCAGTTTTTATAGAATGCAGTGATACAATATGCCAGAGTTTCCTGGTTTTCTTTTCCCTTCCTCATCCAGGGCAAACTGCTCAAAGTGCAGGGCACCCTCCGCCCGGCATGCCAAGTCCGATCTCCAGCCCTGACCTCTTGTGTCCTTCGGCCGGGGTTGTTGTGAGTCGCGAAGGCCAGTCCGACCCATCGCGACCCCATGGACAACATTCCTCCAGGCCTTCCCGTCCTCCACCATCCCTAGAGTCCACTCAAGCTCACACCCACTGCCCCAGGGACTCCATCCAGCCACCTCATCCTCTGCCGTCCCCTCCTTCTTTTGCCATCTATTGTTCCCAGCATTAGGCTCTTCTCCAGGGAGTCCTTCCTTCTCATTAGGTGGCCAAAGTATTTGAGTTTCTTCTTCAGGATCTGGCCTTCTAAAGAGCAGTCAGGGTTGATCTCCTCTAGGACTGACCAGTTTGATCGCCTTGCGGTCCAAGGGACTCGCAGGAGTCTCCTCCAGCACCACAATTCAAAGGCCTCATTTCCTCAGCGCTCAGCCTTCCTTATGGTCCATCTTTCACAGCCTTACATTGCAACTGGGAAAACCACCGCCTTGACTATAAGCACTTTTGTCAGCAGGGTGATGTCTCTGCTTTTTAGTATGCTGTCTAGATTTGCCATAGCTCTCCTCCCCAGGAGCAAGTGTCTTTTAATTTCTTGACTGCAGTCGCCATCTGCGGTGATCTTGGAGCCCAGGAAAATAAAATCTGTCACTACCTCCATTTCTTCCCCATCTATTTGCCAGGAAGTGAGAGGACCGGATGCCATGATCTTAGTTTTCTTAATGTTGAGTTTCAAGCCAACTTTTGCACTCTCCTCCTTCACCCACATCAAGAGGCTCTTTAGTTCCTCTTCACTTTCTGCCATTAGAATGGTATCATTTGCATATCTGCGGTTGTTGATATTTCTCCCAGCAATCTTAATTCCAACTGGTGATTCATCCAGCCCCGCCTTTCTCATGATGTGCTCAGCATATAAGTTAAATAGGCAGGGCGACAGTATACAGCCTTGCCAAACTCCTTTCCCAGTTTTGAACCAATCAGTGGTTCCGTGGCCAGTTCTCACTGTTGCTTCTTGACCCGCATACAGGTTCCTCAAGAGAGAAATAAGGTGGGCTGGGGTACCTGCCCCTAAAGCCAGTGGGCAGCCTGGGCCTCTGGCTGAGTCCACTCTGTATAAGTGGGGCCAGAGATAGTTTTCCAGCCTGCATGTGAGCTGAGCCCAGGAACATGGGCCATGTGCAGGGTGGGGAGGCTGCTGCGTGAATCCAGCCAGCCCGAGGAGGACGAGGGCAGCAGGCACTCCATAGGTACACTGGCCGTGTGTGACTTGGCACCTGCCTGCCCTGTCAGCACACAAAGGGTTGCGATGTCAGCACTGGTGTGGGAAAGCCCCTCGAGACCCCTCGCCTTTGCCCACAAGGGCAGGACAAGTGCAGGAGGAGAAGGCAGGGGAAAGGGAAAGCTGGGTGTTGCGTTCAAAGGACGGCCAGTCCCAGTTTCGGCCATGATTGTGGGCCTCTGCCAGGAGCTATGACTGACCTTGCAAGTTTCTAGTCCTCCTGGAACCCAAGACGGGAGGAAATGATGCACCCGCTGTTCTGCTCATTGCCTCCCTGATGCTCGCCTTTCAGGCTTTTTAGCCAATGAACAGAGCAGCCCCATTTGGACGCAACTGCAGCCTCATAAGGAAGAATCCAGAAATCCACACGCTGGGCTTGCGCAGGGATGTTGCCACCAAAAAAAGAAAGCTTAGCAATAGAGGCAGTTCATGATCTTTCCAACTCAGTTCTTCTTAGTATTTTTGTTGCTGAGTTTATAAACATCTAGAAAGTTAGAAACCCAGATAACCTGTGCAGATAAAGTTTGTCAGTAATACTCACACAAGGCCAGAGACGGGGCTGTGGCTGAGCCCCAACAAGTTGCCCAAGACCTGCAAGACGTGTATTTACCCTGCACGGAATTTATATCCCATCTTTTCCCCTCTTGTGAGGATCCCTGGGGGCTTCACGCCATTCTCCTCTAGTCCCTTTTCGTGCTCACGACAACTTTGTGTGGCAGGATAGGCCGCGCGAGTGTCCGGCCCCAAATCGATGAGTGAGCCTCGTGACCAACCTCCCAGGCCTCCAACTGAAGCCTCTCACCACCAGAGAGATGCCACCGTGCCGCAGGGGGGCATTTACAACCATTTTCTATTGCAGCGCGGTGGAGATGCTGCTCTTGCAGAAAAAGGCAGGTGCGGCTGTGAATGTGATTGCCGCCGCAGGGCGATCCATCCCGCCAGAGCGGAATGTCTCCCCTTGGCTCTCCAGTGCCACGGTGGGCCACGCACAGACGCTGCAGCCCAGCCCAGAGGAAGGCTGCCACCCGATGCCAACCAGGCCCCTTCAGCCCGCTCTCGCCTCTTGCCCAGAGGCCCGGGACAAGCAGGAGGCACCGTGGGAGCAGCAACGGGCTTGGCGGCGGCAGGCGTCCCCTGCCCAGACTGCCCACCAGTCACCTGCAAGGGAGCAGTGGCGGCTTTCAGGCCGCTGTGCACCGGTGCAGCTAGGTATATTGCTGTGCCTGGGCCTAAGGACTTCACAGGATGGAGGCAGGCTCTGGACGGCCACAGGCCTCTTTTCAGCTCCGCGGCACACAATTCGGCTCTCTTCCAGCGCCTCCCACTGCATTCCACGTTTTCAGATTCCTCCTGCATTCCGCACATTCGAACAAAGCTTTTGTCCAGCCCCATTTGTGAAAGCGGCCTCTGCACCTGTGCCATTTTTCACGTTCAGCTCATTCAAGTCACAGCGCCGGCATAACGGCAGGGACTAAACAGCCCCTGCTGCTCATCTGGGTGGGCCCAGGGCTCCAGATGCTGGCCCAGAGCACTGCCACGTCCAAGTGGGAAGGCCAAGCAGGAAAGAGGAGGAAGATGACCCCTGCCCACGTGCAGAGAACCTGTCGCTTCCTTCTTGCTGCAGCATCCTGGCCATCCTGCAAGGAGAAGCCCTCATGGCACAGATACCGGCATGGAAACCACTCCAGATGGCAGCTGTGGATCCCTGGGCCAAGCGGGATACGCGGCGTGACGAGCTGCTTGCTGCGGTGCCTTGTCTCCAAGGAGCACAGTCTTTCTGAGACTGGAGTGGCCAAGCCACTGCCCGAACTCTTGCTGCCAGATTCTTTCTCTTCCTGGACCCAAAGACAAGCGCGTCTCTTGCAGGGTCGGTCCCAACTCCAGGTGCGGCCAGGAGCTCCCGTGACTCACAGCACCACGTGCCCTCTTGCGGATTACCCCCTCGGGAGGTGTTAGCAGCCCACCGAGCTCCCCGGGCTCGGCTCCGCGACACCCACCCGCTTCCCCAAGGCCCGGGCCCGGCTTTCTCGCGACCACGCTGGCCAGGAAGTCGGCCCAAGCAAGCGCTGCACCAGCAGCGGCCCCGTCCGTGCATGGGAGCTGCGGCCCAAGCGTTTGCCAACTTCCGTCCTCCTTCCCAAGTGAGGGCAAGCCCAGGAAGAAGTCCAGAGGGACGGATTCCAGGAAGGATCGTGAAAACCTTTACTTCTCCCAGGCTGGTGCCCCCCCCGTCTTGGCTGCAGCTGCCAGAGCCGCCCCCTCAGCCAGCCCTGTGGATGCGGCCAGCTGTAGTGCCACACAGCTGCAGGAGGAGACCCCGTCTGGAGACCCTGCCCTTTCTCTTGTGCCTGGAAAGCCACACCATCCCTCTGAGTGCGGAACCAGAGACGATTCCCAAATGGATCCAGATGGAAGATCCCATGCAAGTGGGAAAGACCAGAAAGCAGTGCAAGGCCGCAGATAAGCGCAAAACCAAGATCTGAAAAATCAGGCTGCCTTCCTCGCCTGGAAGGAGTGTCCTTTTCAGAAAGGACTGGGAGAGAGAGCGACCCGTCCAGAGCTCACAAAATAAAGCCTTGATCATTTAAAAGAATTTGCTACGGGAAGATCAAGGGGGACAAACCAAGATGAGGCTTCTCCAGGCTGTCAGGAAATTGAAAAAGTCGACCTGTGCAGCAACTCTTGGCCGAATGCCATACCGGGGATTAAGCACAAAAGGAAACGGAAACGCAGTTGGGAGCATCAAGCTGCTCTTTGGCAACGTTCGGAGCATGCCGCTCCAGCTGGTGCACCTCAAGAAAGATGCTGCCGAGCTGGAAAAGGCACAGAAAAGGGCAATCCACGTGGCCAGACGGATCAGCACGTGCCCCGAGAGGAAAGTTTTTATGTCTGGGAATGCTGCGCCCATAATAGCACTGAGCCGGCGGGGACAAAGTGTACACAAGCATGCACGGAGCGGTGGAAGCCAGGCCCAGGGCCGACCGGGGAAGCTGAGGATGGGCGCCCAGTCTGCCGGCTTCCCCAGAGGCTGCCGATGTGGCCTGCTCCAGAGGCGGGCAGTCCTCGATTTGAGGGAGGCCACTATTTCAAAGGGCAGCCCAGCCGAGGCACGGGACGAGAAGCAGCGACGCGTGAGGTGGAGTGAGCAAACAGGTCACCTGCTGAGGCTCTTCCCCACTGCTGCGGGACACACGGCTCTTTCTAAGTCCGAGGCCTTCTCTGCAAAGTTGCACCCTTGTGTAAATCAGCGCCGGCCAGCTTTCCCGGCGTGGTGTGCCTCCAGATGCGCTGGACGACGATGCCCAGAGCGCCGCAGCCACCGTGTCTCCCTCCCTCCTCCTCCTGGCAGGTGCAATCCCCCCCTTCGGGCAGTGTGTGGCTGCCCACCCCATGGCTGGCCGCTGAGGGAAGAGACTATTCTGGGCTGGTCCTTGTCAGCCCCAGCGTGGCCCTTCCTCGACTGGGAGGCGATCCTCTCGAAGCGGTTACAAACAGGCAGAGAATGTGGATTGGGAAAGAGCACCTCTGCTGCTGATGAGTCAGCCGTTGCAGGCTGAATCCACCCGAGGGCCAGGAGTGGCTGTTCTGCAGGGGCGTTTGGGCGACATTGCAGCATGGATGGGGAAATCCACAAGGTGGGGCAAAAAGCCGGTCAGGGACAACTCGGCCGTCACGTGCACCGTGCCGTTTCGGTGCAGCAGGGCCGGCCGAAGCACAGCCAAGCGGTCAGGCACATTATGCAGTCCGTGAGCAGAGTCGAGCCCATGGCGTTGCGACCGTGTGGTTCGCAGCACCGGCTAGGCCGAAACCAGCAGCGCCTCCCCCCAGAGCCCCATCCAGGTCTCAGCTGCAGTCCGCTCGGCCCCTCTGACAACCCACGGAGAACCGTTGCTCCTCCTCCTGGCTTGCCTCTGGGGACGATGACTCTCCTGGGGGCAAGGGGACTGCTGAACCATGCTTCCCCTCCGCCTCAAGGGCCAAGTGGCCGGCACCGGCAGGAGACGGACCGGCAGCCCTCCCAGCCCCCCGCAAAGGCACAGCCTCTCCTTGGTCTTCCAGTCTCTTGGGGTGCCCTTGATCTGCGAGAGTTCTCAATTCCTCCAAAGAGGGCTCCCCCGGGAGGGGCACGCCAGCTGCCAGGCAGGGGCCGTGGGCCCACACGTGAGCAGGGGCCCACATGATTGCTCCCCTGCTTCAGTGCTGCAGGCTCCCTTTCCTGTCCACCGGGTCTCGGCTGGCCAAGCAAGCGACAGAAGAAAGCGTGGAGCAAGAGCAGCTGTCAGCCCCTGCAGGGAGTCCGCCAGCTCGCCCACTGCCACCCACCAGCGGAAGCTGCGACACAGACCCACGGGCCAGATTTCCCCTCTAATGCCCGAGCCATCATTTCTTTCCTGCCTGCTTCCAGTGGGAATTCCGGCAATGCTGACACAAATCTAACAATCTCAACGGCTTCCATCCTGACCCCTGGCCCGGCCCGGCCCTCCGGGTACACCTCTCTGTCTTGGAGACTCCAGTCACTCAAGCAATTCCTTTAATCTGTTTCTGCACCGAGTCCGACTACCTTGGCTCAGAGAGACTCCTTCAAAATGCGTCACATGTCCCTCACCTTCCGCGCTCACCCACCAGCTTGCCAACCGAACGGCACTGCCGTGTTCAACCGTTCCGCTTCTGACCTCGTGCTGCCTGGTGCGCCTCGATCCCATGCTTCTCACATCCCACACCCCCTTAGCCCCCGTTGTGCTGAACTGGACTTTCCTTGCACCTTTATCCATGTCAGCTGGTAGTTTTCTTCCAGCTTTGATCTGGCTGCATCATTAGCGACGGAACTATTTGCACTTGCCCTTTGCTCTGCTGAGTCGCTGGCCGAGTGCCTTCCGCCTGGGATTTCATCTTTCGGCCCTGTTTCTGGGTTCGTTTTGGGCTGCTTCAGCAGAGGGTTTCCAAGGTGCCCATCCCGGTTGGGAGGGCCCTTCTCTTCGGAAGAGGGGGATGCATCAGAGTGCGGCGCCTCCGCTTCGGCCACCCCGCCTCGGGGCCCCTGCGGGACTCCAGCCGAGGGGAGGACCGGGCCTCCTGGCAACGTGGTGCCCTGCCTTTCGTGACACTCTCAAACCACGCGAGTGTGCGCGTGCCCCGCGTCTCATGACACGCCGAGGAGTCAGGCTGTGCGCCCAGGGAGGCCATCACAGGGTGTAATTCACGCCATTCCCACAAATGAACAATGCGCCAGAGAGGTCCTCTCCCGTCATGCGTCTTGCACGATTCCCCTTCACTGAATGCCCGAGATCCAAGATCATGAACGGAAACAACGTCCACTTCCTCCTCCCCATGCATAGTTTCCTACCCCTGTTCTGCCCCCGTACATACTCGTACTTTCCTTTTCGTCTAACCTTAAAAGCCCCCGTTACTGTCATCTTCCCTCAACAGGAAGAGGTTCTGGGGCTGATTGCTTTAGTCACTCCTGTCCAACTCACAGAACCGTTTTTGAGATGTGACAACCGCAACTGCATTCGGTCACCCATGAGTGGGGCGGACATCCTCTCCGCAGGGTGGTTTGCAGTCCTCTCCCCAGCGCTCTCCAACAGGCCTTTCGCCCTCTTCCCAGCCCCGGCCCACAGAGCCCCCGTCCTCACGTCTCGGCCGTCCTCTCGGCCAGCTCAGGCTCCCGGTCAACTTGTGCATGAAATTCAGCTTGCCTGCTGCGACACACACACGGCTTCATGCCTGCCCGCCCCAAATCCCCACTGCCATTCTGGGCCCAACGGCAGGGCCAGCTAGTCCAGCTCTGGCAGGCAGGACCTGCGCAAGGCAGCGGTTTTCCCAGCCTCACTGCCGGAGACCCTGCAGCCTGGAGAAGCCAGAGACCTGAACCTGGGGCATGCCGCTAACCTACCTCCAAAAAAAGAGGAAATGCACGGCCAAAAAAGAGGGCAGGCGTCTGAACAGCATTTGTATACATACACAGTGTAATATGTGTATTACAAGCATATATTTGGAAATGCTCCCCACCATTCTTACTGAAGTAAGATGCACCCCTCCCTAGAATTCCAGGCGCAGGGCCCGTCTCTCGGTGGAGCTCTTCATCTCTACGCTAGCCTTCGGCAGGACGGTCCTCTAAAGAGGAAGCTTCTCAAACAGAGAACTGTCCTCCGTACAAGAGGACACATGACCACCTCGCCCCCACATTTGTACTTCATCGCTGTGGACTGGCACACAACAGGAAGTAGCATTTCTCTACCTCGGGCCATTTACAGGATTGATGTTTTTTTTCTTACATTTTTCTTTTATTTATCTTGGTTTTCTTACATCTTTGATATAGACCTGGAGCCTGGGGTTGTCCACCACCCCGGTGCAGCCTGAAGGGCCCCGCTCCACCTCCTCTCTTACGGCAAACTCATCCCCCAACCAGACTCGGATGGGACAGCATTTCAAGTAAGAGGACCCCTCCAACCAAGGAGTGCTCTCTGCCAAGTAGGAACCCTGGCCACCCTGACAAAGGCTGTGCAGAGGAAGGGGGCACAGAACCCTAGAGGGAGGACACCCCTGGCCTTGTCCTCCTCGTCTTCTGCCTCCCTTCCTTTCCTCGATCCAAGACCCTGCTGCCAGGCACATGCCAAGTCCCTGCCTCAGTTTCCCCTCTCCCATCTTCTGCCTTGCGAGCACAAAGCCCTTGCCCACGCACCAGCCCAGGTGCTCCACAGCCACCCCCAGGGCTGCCTTCTGCGCTTATTTTTTCCTTCCAGGAGGTGCCACAAAGATGATCTCAGGCTCAAAGCTGTCGTGATGGCACCAGGGGTACCTTGCTTGTTCAGACGCCTTGTTTGAGAATAACTGTTTCAGTGGGGGAGGGGGTGCCACTCTGGCCCATGAAACACAGGCTAGGAGGACAAGCGTTGGCCATAATAACACCTGAGGCCAATGGCTATTCTGGCTGGGAATGATGGGATCTGTAGTGCAGCAACAGGCTGGGGCAGGCTGCAGCATCACAACCGTCTTTGATGCATTTTGAGAAACATCGAATTAGCCTCAAGGAGTGAGACGTTCACAATCATATGACTCCACCAGGCCTCTGACTTTGACCTTTCAGCTCTTGCACCAGCTAGAATTCATTCTGAGCTTTGCAGAACGTTTAGAAGCAGTTCTTCCAACTGCCCCGTCAGTCTCCCCACACTAAAAAGAAAAAAAGAGGGAGAGAACGAAGCGTGGAATGAACACAAAGCTGGCTTTGCTCCTTGTTCCTATCCTGCATCAGTAGAGATCTCCCCTGCAGATCAGCCCTTCTTACCCACAGAACACAGTTCCTTCCTCCGTGAACCTGCCTCACTCCCATCAAGTTTTCCGTCCGTTTCTGCCACCTCCGCAAATCTGTACTGCCAAAATGGGTATCTTCCAAATTTTGCAGTAATTCTGCAGGAAAGCCAGGTGCCCTGTTACCATGAGGAAATCCTTCCGCTTGAAGGGACCTTTCACTGGATAGACTCTCCGGTCTGGTTTGAAAGTGGAGGGAATCAACCAAACGGTAAAGGAGAAGCAGCACAAACGGCACAAGTCATAACTCTGGAACGTGAACACAGAAGGGTATCACCTTTTTAGAAAGGACAGGAAGGGAAAGAGCGGTGGGGGGGTGGCTTTATACATCAGGGAAGGGATAGGATGCAGTGAGATAGAATGCAGCACAGATGGGGATTCGGTAGAGGCAGTCTGGGTGAACTTAGCGGTTTTGACAGGGAAAGAGACCTGGCAGTGGGGGTATGTTATCGCCCTCCAGGTCAACTTGAGACCTGGATGATGTCCTGACAGGCCAGATTCTAAGGATATCTCGGGGGAGAGACACAGTAATTATGGGAGATTTCAAACTCCCGGATATTACTTGGGAGACTCACTCAGCGGTGACAGCCAGGTCACGTCGCTTCCTAGAAGCCATAGAGGGAGGGTTTTTCACACAGAGGGTCCGAGAGGTGACAAGGGGGGAAACATCCTTGACTTGGTCTTGACCAATGGGGAGGAGCTGATAGATGAAGTACAGATCATTAGGGGAGCTCTGGATGCGAGCGATCACTCCATCCTTTGCTTTGAGATCAGGGGACTGGGGACGTGCAGCAGGTCGAGCACTAGAAGCTGGGACTTCAAGAGGGCCAACTTTGGCCAACGGAAGGCCAGACTGGGGAAAGTCTCCTGGGATGGGTTGCTGGAAGGCAAGCGAGTTGAGGAGGGGTGGATGGCACTCAAAAGGGAGGTTTTGGAGGCGCAAGCCTTGACGATACCTCTAGTCAGTAAGGTGGGGAGGTGGAGGAAAACGCCGCCATGGATGCGAAAGGAGGTGGTTAGAGGGATTAGACGAAAGAGGAACCTCCGTAGGAAATGGGTACTGGGGCAAATAGACAAAAAGGTATACCGGGAGGAGGAGGCCCATTGCAGAAGGATTCTTCGCAAGGCTAAGGCTGATTTTGAGCTGAGACTTGCCAGGAATATCAAGAGCAACAAAAAGGGCTTCTTTCAGCATGTGAATAGGAAGAGGAAGGGGAGACAAGTGGTGGGACCACGAAATAAGGAGGAAGGAGATCCGGTGACTGATATGAGGGAACAGGCACAGATGCTAAATGACTATTCTGCCTCTGTCTTCTCCCCAGAGCAGGACAGGGGAGATCCGCATAGGAGATTAGATGAGGCCGGGGACTTAGGGGCACAGATTAGAGTCACCCCCCTAGAAGTCAAGGGCTTCCTTGGGGCATTGAACGTTACAAAGGCGCCAGGCCCCGATGGGTTACACCCGAGAGTACTTCGAGAGTTGGCAGGGGTTCTCTCACACCCACTGGCCTCCATTTTTGAGGCCTCCTGGAGAACGGGTGAAGTCCCAGAGGACTGGAGAGTGGCGTCAGTGGTCCCAATTTTCAAAAAGGGTAGTAGAAGGGACATGGGGAATTACAGACCTGTTAGTCTTATGTCCATTGTAGGAAAAACAATGGAAAGGCTCATAATAGAGAGAGATCTAGTGATGCTAGACAGGGAAGGGAGGCTGACAGCCACACAACACAGCTTCCGCAAAAACAGATCCTGCCAGACAAACCTTGTGGAATTCTATGACAAGGTTTTGAGATGGAGGGGATGCAGTGGATGTGGTATACCTGGATTTCAGCAAGGCCTTTGACAATGTGCCCCATGATATCCTGGTGGAGAAACTGAGGAGTTTTGGGATACACCAAAGCACTGTCCAGTGGATTAGGGAATGGTTGACTGACTGAAAGCAGAGGGTGGCCAGTGACAAGTGGGGTCCCCCAGGGCTCTGTCCTGGGGCTGATTCTGTTTAATCTTTTCATCAATGACATGGCAGAAGGGGTGAACAGTTGGCTTATCAAATTTGCAGACGATACTAAAACTGGGGCAGTGGCCACAACTGAGGAGCAGGTACTCCAGATCCAAAAGGACCGGGACAAACTATGGAAGTGGGCAGGAGACAACAGGATGGCATTCAATGTGGATAAGTGCACCACATTTATTTTCCTGGGCTCCAAGATCACCGCAGACGGGGACTGCAGCCAAGAAATTAAAAGACGCTTGCTCCTGGGGAGGAAAGTGAAGGCAAATCTAGACAGAATACTAAAGACCAGAGACATCACCCTGCCAACAAAAGTGCGTATAGTCAAGGCGATGGTTTTCCCAGTTGCAATGTATGGCTGTGAAAGCTGGACATAAGGAAGGCTGAGCGCCGAAGGATTGAGGCCTTTGAATTGTGGTGTTGCAGGAGACTCCTGCGAGTCCCTTTACTGCATGGAGATCAAACCGGTCAGTCCCAGAGGAGATCAACCCTGACTGCTCTTTAGATGGCCAGATCCTGAAGATGAAACTCAAATACTTTGGCCACCTAATGAGAAGGAAGAACTCCCTGGAGAAGAGCCTAATGGTGGGGTCAATAGATGGCAAAAGAAGGAGGGGACGGCAGAGAATGAGGTGGCTGGATGGGGTCACTGGGGTGGTGGGTGTGAGCTTAGGTGGACTCCAGGGATTGTGGAGGATGGGAAGGCCTGGAGGAATGTGGTCCATGGGGTTGCGATGGGTCAGACTCGACTTCGTGACTAGCAATAACATGGTTTCAGGAACTGTCTGCTCACCCAACTTGTGCATGTGCAGAGAGAGAGAAAAGTCCTGGGCCATCCACAAAGGTTCGGAATGACTAAAGGTTACAAGCGGCACAGTGAGATAACCCACGGCGCTTCTGAAGCTGGTGGAGATGATAAGGGCAAGTAGACAGAAACCACTCATTTGATGACAAAGACGGGAGGTTTTTCGGATGAAGAAAGATGCTGCCATGCCTGAGGAAGAATTTGCCACCCCTTCTGCAAACACAGAATATTCAGTGGCACCTGGTATTCTCAGCACAGGTGTGCCTTTGCAGCACTGTTAGGCCTTTTGTCCAAAACTGAAAGGCACTGCCAGAATGCAGTCGGACAAGTACGGCTGGGCTGCGCATAAATCAGGACAGGCGAAGGGGTGAGACGGCCCTGTAAATCTCTCTCCATCACGAACCAGAAATCCAGCAGGGAACCAGTGTGTGCTCCCAGAACTTCAGTGGTGCTTGGACCTGGACTGGCACCCCCTTCCACGAGGACACCAAGCTCCAGGGAGCAGAGGCACCAAGGCATGGACGGAGTGCTAGCCTCCGGGCCAGGGCCCTGTCCAACCTCCATCCCCTGGGAATGGCAGCACCTGGGTCCCTGCTGACCTCGCCTGGGCCCTGCAAGGTTCAGCCTCCTCTTGGACTCACTATGCGATGGCGACCCACACGCGTCCCAGGCAGGACACTCGCCGGTTCTGGACTCTCAGAGGGAGCCTGGACATGGACACCTTCCCAGCCTAGTGCCCTGCACATATGTGGGGCGGAATGCCCCTCTCCTTAGACATGGTGGGCACGGGCTGTGCAGTCCAACACACCTGGGGGCACCCAGTTGGTGGAGGTGAGAGCAGAGCAACGCCAGCTTGGAAGGGGGAGGGTGTCAGGAACCAGGTCCCCCCCCCCCCCCAGCCCTTTCAAGCCACAGGCAGTTCTTCGGCAAAAACGATTTCCAAGCTTCATGCAACAAGTGATAGCCAGCAAGGGATCCTGGAACAGTCAAGTTGGAAGGCGCCGAGAAAACCATCGGGTCCGCCCCCCGCTGGTGCAGGACACCAAGCCGCACCCTCCCACACAGAGGGCTGCCCAGTTCCTTTCTGGATGCCTCCAGGGTGGGAGAGCCCCCCGCCTCTCCAGGCAGCCAGTCCCACTGCCGTATTGGTCTGGCAGAGAGGAAGCTTCTCCTGATGTCCAGCCTGGCTTTGGGTTGCCGCAGCTTGACTTGATTCTTCCGTGCCCTGCACTCTGGCATCAGCAAGAAGAGACCTTGACCTTCCTCTTTGTGGCAGCCTTTGAGGGACTTACAGAGGGATACTGTGTCCCCCCTCAGCCTTCTCTTCTCAAGGCCGAACATGCCCAGTTCCCTCAGCCTCTCCTCACAGGGCAGGGTTTCCAAGCCCTGGGTCATTTTTGTCGCCCTCCACTGGTCCCTTTCTAATTTACCTGCATTTCTCTTAAATCTTGGTGCCCAAGACTCCAGGTGGGTCTGACTAGTGAGGAGTTTAGAGGAACTACGACTTCTCATGATTTGGAAGTGACACTTCTGCTAATGCAATTCATAGCAATTGCCCCTTTGGTGATTGGCTCATGTTTAGCCTATCGTCTACAGTTACTCCACATCCCTGAGCAAACCCAAACGAAAGCCTGTTTCTGGGAACCGCCCAGGCGCCTGGTGTGCACATCTCTGTACCAGCCCCCAGTCAGCCAGCTATTCCATCCCGACGCCATGAGCAACTTCTGTGCCCGACAGGGGAGTCTCCAAAGGTTTCCAGAATGCTTTGGACCATGGTGCCTCCACCGGTCCTTGGCTCTGGCAGGCTTACCCCATTTTAAGCAAGGGATGGATTTCCCCCCTCACTTTCGCTCATACGGAAAAGAGCAGGGGGTCAAGCTGCACAGAACTGGAGCATTTTCAGGGGTCCGTAAGGTTTGGCCGCCCACCCGAGTGAGTCAGCAAAACGAAAGTGCAAGGAACGGGCAGGGCTCAGGGACCTTGTGGCTGCTCAGCAAAATATGAAGCCAGCGAAGTGTCTTTCCCCTTCCAGCTCAGTTCCGGGTTGTTCTTCCAATCAGTCCCAGATCCTAAAGGAGAGTAGAATTCTTCGCTGGGGCAGGTTGTACGGCAAGAGTGCGGCACTGCAAGACTTTTCCGAGCATAACAACACAAAGAAATGCCAGGGTCAGCAATGCGGAAAGGATTCTGCTCCCGGGAAAACCAGAGAGTAGGTGGGTGTTTTGGCCTGAGCCGCAGCCTGAGAGATGCTGGATATATTAAAGGCACCTTAATAAGAGACCTGATAGCGTGTGGAATATGGGGCACTGGAGGGCAAGAAAGACTGAAGGCTGCTGAGGGAGGCAGCACACGGAAAGAGGGCGTGACGGGCAATAAATCAAGCTGTCAACACGCAATAGAAAACGTCTCCAGAACACAGCAGCATAAATAACTGTGGCCAACCTTCAGGGGTGTGGGGGAGCCCTTGCCATTGCAATTAAACCTTGGCACCAGTGACAGGATTATCCCCAAGTACCTGGCGAAGCCAAATATTCCACTGGAAGAAACAAACTCCGCATTTGCAACCCAAAGACCAAACAAGAAATACAGGTTGGAGCTTGTGGTTGCAGATGCCCGGAAAGCAGTGCAAGAGTCCAGGGGAAGGAGCTGGTAAAGGCACAATCCCAGAAGTTGTTGACAGTGGAGTGTGAGGTTCTGGGAAATCCAGATCAATCTAGATGCTGGATCGAGAAAGGTTTCGAAGGGAATTCAGAGAGATCTCCATACGCTCTCGCGTATTCCCTCCCGGTCCCTGTTTGGACAATCAGAAACAACCTTGCCTTCATCTTCCAGAGCTGATTCATCCTGAGCCAGATGGGTCTGGCCTCCTCTCACCTTTATCCCAGGGGATGCTTTAAAAGCTCCCTCGCTGCCTCTTTTACGTTTGTTTATTTAAGGCGTTTGTGCACCACGCAGCCACTAGCTTCTCCTGACGGGATGCTGAGACAAGGGGCCAGCTCCACTTGGGACCTTCTCGCGTAGCTCCTGCGTATGTCAAAATATTCCCGGCGCTTAACAAATCTGGACACGAGCTCTGTGCCACACTGTCACCCCCCCCCCGAGGCCTTCTGTGGTTAAATGTGGCCGGCACCACGTGCTTCCATGTACCCGCGCCAGGGAATGGGAGCCGGGTGCTGCCGCTGGGCCGCATCCCGGCGTGGGCTTCCCCTTTGTCGGGCCCAGCGAGGTTCTCCTAAGACTCTTTCTGCACCCACCCCCTGCAGTTGAATGATGCTGACTTCTCGCGCGTTCTTCTTTCCTGCGCTGTCTTTGCACAAGCACTCCGTGTGTCAGCGAAGTGTGAACGGTGCGCGGGCCCAAGCATGCCTCGCTCGTTCAGCGGCAGGACCATTTCCACCAGGTCACAGGAAGGCGGTGTGCGAGGCGGCGCAGAAGCGGGCGCCCTGCAGGCTCCTGCCCGGGCCACCGCGAAGCGAAGCGAAACGCTCCGAGGGTCAGCGTCGGACAAGGGCGCGATAAGGCTGCTGGCAGGGGAGCGATTGCCAGCGGGCGGCTGGGGCTCCGGTACCAGGCGGCGCTTGTTCGGCCTCCGTGGACGCTCCTCTGCACACACAGCATCAATGGCATTTCAAGGGGGAAAGAACAAGAACTCGTTTGTCCGGCTTGGCTCACTCCCTCAACTCGCTGGGCTCGTTTTGCAGAAGCTGGGGACGCGGATCGCCGAGGGACACGAGGGACACGCAGGGAGACGACACACCGCTCTCTAACTGGAAGGCTGGGGAAAGCGGCGGAAGCGCCGGGTGGGTGCGTGTGTGCCGCGAGACACACGTCCCGCAAAGGGCTGCCTCTGCGAGGACCCTTCCGCCGCCCTGCCCAAACCGGGCGCCCTGCAGACGTGCCAGACTGCAATGCACATCATTCCCAGCCCACGTGGCCTTAGGCTGCCTGGGCATCTAGGCTGGAGGAACAGGGGTAGGGGAGTCCCATGAGCAGGATTAGGCCCACGGGGCAGAGGGCCCCCACTCAGGCTTGACAAAATTAACAAGGTGACCCACTGCCCCTCTCAGGAATTGAGGTGGGGGGTGGGGTTGAAGGAATTGTGTTCCTCTCTTAATGTGGGGTTTTATTGTCTAGAAAATCCATTTGGATGCTGTGCTCCACTTTGTTATATTGTAAGACCGTCCCGAGACCTCAGTAGTGCGTGGCATATAAAAGTTTTAAGTAAATAAACAAACAAACCCATCACTCAGTAACGAACTGGCTGAAGATGCGCCATGCTGGGGAAGGGGGCGGAAGAAGCCCCCAGGCGTGGCCTTCCCTCTGCAGCTGCCTCTTCGGGCCAGCCGCCCCCCCTCCAAAGAGGAAAGCAGGCTGCCCCTGCCCCGCGGGAGGGGCCGCCTGCACCGTGGCTGCTGCTCAGCCCTGCGTCTCTGCCCGTTTCAGACGCCGTCTCGAGACGCTTGGCTGCTCGGGCTGCGTGGCACCGTGCAGGCTGCCATCCAATCCCCAGAGAGCTTCAGCTCCTGGGCATGGCAGAAGCGGAATCGGTCCAAAGCAAGCTGCATGCTGCCCCCCCCCCCTCACAGGGAGCTGCGTTATGCCAGGCGAGACCCTGGGCCCACCAGTCCCGTTCCTCCGGCCTCCTCTGACGGCCCCGCTGCGGGGGAAGGGCCTTTGAACACGCAAGGGGGCAACGGGGGCCTTTTGCGTACCCACAGGTGCACCGCGGCCAAGGGCTGGCCCCGCTCTCTGCCGGTTAACCCGAGAGACAGCAAGCCCCCTGAGGCCTCCAGCAGCAGAAGGGACCAAACCTGGCTCAGCCTTCCCTTAGGGAGGGCGTCTCTTTCGTGCGAGCCCCCACCCCACCCCTGCCCCGCTCACTCATCCTGCCTTGCAGGATGGCCCTTCATGGTCCCTACAGCCTGGGCTTCCAGGAAAGCCATCTCCCGGGCTCTGGAACGCCCTGCCGGGAGAAGCTGCCTCGGCTGCCCGCCGCTGGCTTCGCAGAGCTTGTCTGCGGTGCACTGGGGGCTTCGATGAGTCAGGTGCTTCTTCTCTTTGGGATGCACTGTAAGTAACTGAGCAAAGGAACTATTCCAGGCACGGCAGGGTGGTTGCTTCATTCTTGTGCCCAGGGGCCTCTTTAAAGGCTGGTGGAGCAGCTCGGAGCAATTGCACACTCTTTCCACGCTCGCTCAGCAATTGCTTCCGCCAGACAAGCCTCCCTCCCCCCACCAGGCCAGCAGTGGAGATTGGGGCTGCATTCTGCCCCCCCCCCCCCCCGAGGATGGACCCCCTGTGAGCGAAGGACCCGGTGGCCGAGCTATTAAGTTTCTGGAGGCAGCTGAAACTTCAGGGTGGCCAAAGGCGGGTCTGGAGGGAAGAGTCAGCCAGCCCCGGTTCGCTCTAGAGTCGCGGGCACAAGCCCTGCGGCGTTGTTCCCACCCCACCAGCGCCTGCTTCGCAACGCATGTGACGAGCAAAGCGGTGTCAGTCTAACCCGCAGGCACTGTGCCTGCGCACTCCAAAGAGAAGGCAAGTCGTCTGGAAAGGACACACACGGAGCAGCGGTGCTGCGCTTCTGACCCACCGGGCGACCCATTCGCCAGCCCCACAAGCACTGCCTGGTGTTTTCCTCCCTCCCGCCCCAGCGCCACGTCGCGAGGTCGGACGGCTTCTTCGAGAGTGTTTCTCTCCTTGCCACATTTTCTGTGTTAACGGGGAAAGTGGGAAGAAGCCCTAAGGAAACAGGGAGGGTTCTGAGTAGGAGACAATCTTGGTGGGACCACCCCTCAACTTCCGAGCTTGAGTGAGGGTCCCGGAGGCACTGAAGCTTTGTTCGGAGGCCCTCCAAGCTCCGAGTGGGTCAGCTTGCCAACTGGACAAAGCTCCTACTTCAGCCCCCATGGCCTCAACTGTCCCTGTTCATTCTTTTAATCCAGTCAGTTCCCAATGTTCTCTTGGCAGACCACAGACAGTTAAAAGACACGATGCCACACAAACAGTTGAAAATATAAAGTACAAAACTGAATTTGACCTGTTCTGGATACTACCTTTGCCAATTTACAGCAAAAATTATACACTCTTGCAGAAGTGGAAAGAGACTTGAGGACTAGAAACCCGAGCAGGCATTCTAGCAGATTTTTCTCTGTGTCCCATCGTACTGGGCAGCCACGCAAGTATTTCGTACCCATTGGTGTTTCTCCCTCAATGTCTGGCCAGTCATAAAGTGCACTATTCAGTCCTACAGTGAACGAGGTCCTTTGATGTGGGACGCAGCCGTGCCAACAGCCACCGATCACGTCACGGCAGTGCCACAAGCAATGCTGAGAACGGGTGGCCCTCTCCTACAATCAGCACAGGACATTGTGCAATGGCTGACCTGGGGTGTCCGTGTGTGTCTTTCAGTTTGATCTAAGCACCCCCTTGTATTTCTCATGCGACGCCTAGGGAGTCAAACATTGTTGCTTGTGCTTGATCTGCATACCTGACAGTTTGAAGCCGCATCTGAAAACCGTTTCCTCTATGGCCGGGGTCGGCAACCCGCGGCTGCAGAGCCGCACGTGGCCCCTGAACCCCTCTGCCGCGGCGCTACTGCGCACATCACGGCCGCCGCCGATCCGAGGCCCGTGCCGGCACAGCGCTTGGATAAATCGAGGAAAAGAAAAGTTTCCGAAGAAAACCAAACGTTTAATGATACCTGGGTAGATTCATTTGCTTTTACTGCTGACGAACTTATGGGGTTTGCTGTTTAATGCATGCAGCCCTTTAGCACTGACTTTGACCCTTCAGGAAGCTGTTCTCCTATTCAAAATATATGAAAGGAGTCTTACTAGTTTATAATGTAAGAATAAAAATAACGGTGTTTAGAGACTGGACAAGAGCTGCAGCTAAATCATAATGCAGAGATACATAGCATTAAGGTAAAAAACGATATATGCAGTGTGATCTTCATGTCAGACGTCAAAGGGGTTTGCGGCTCCCGGGGTTTTCTTTTGTGTGGGAAACGGGTCCAAATGGCTCTTGGAGTGTGAAAGGCTGCCGGCCCCTGACCAAGACCGTCTCTACTTGAGACCCTGAACTTAATTCATTTTTAAGATAAGCTTTACAACTGAATTGATTGTGTCTGTTGGGCCAACAGAGTAAAAAGACTGAATTAATGTGCTGGATTCCTTTTAGAGACTGATCAAGGCTAATAAGAGATGCCTACACATTTCAGATACTTTAATAATAATATTAATAATAATAATTATTATTTATTATTATTGCCACCACGATCATTCCCCGCAGGAATGTTAAGTCACCTTCTGCACAATTCCAGGTTGGAAAACCTCCTGAGAGGTCTGTGCCCCTGGTAGGAGGTGCCGAAGGAAAAGGGGCCAGGGCAGAAAGCGCCCAGATGCCAGCCCACAGTCGCCTGACGTGCTTAATTCCAGGAAGGGCCCATTCAAAGCCAGCCAAAGGGGGTTCCTGAGCGATCAGAAAGGAAAACCAGAAACAAATGCAGGCATTCGAAACGCCTTTACAGCCACCACCGTGTGGGCTCAGTCCGTCATCCTTGCTCACTTCCGCACTTGCCCAGAGCACAGGCACCGGGCAGTGGGTGGAACGCTGCACAGGAAAAGTGCATTAGCAAGACAAGATCTGGGAAGGACTGCAAGAGCCAGGAAGCTTGGTTTTAAGGCCCTTCCGCCCGTCCTTTGTGGGAAAGGTCATAGGTTTATGGAGCAAAGTCTGCTTCGCTCCAAGGTCCCCCCTGCAGCGGCGCTGAGGGCAAAGTGGGGAGGAAATGGCACTGGATAATCATTAGCAGCGCAGCACAGGTGTTTGCTCAGGCATAGGGTGGGTCAGCTACTCCATCTAGCCCCACCTTTCACCTGTGCCCCACAGGGAACTCCAAGCGCAACCAGTGATGCAGCCGGGTTGAAGGATTTAACTGGAGGAGGTCTTACAAACAAAAGCCGAGGCTTCCTGTACCCTCGCTGCAAAGCACAGGCAAACACTTCCGTTGCCTTTCCCACCACAGCCGCGACTCTGTGCCAACAGCTGCCTCTGATTCGAAACCCTGATTCCAAAAAATAACTATGCACTTCAAGCAGGTGGAGTTTTGCTTCCTTAAATGCTATACTCTAGTAGTGGGGTGCTTGCTTTTAAGTTTGGTAAAGCTTCAACACTCTGTTAGGTAGCGTAAATTGTTATTTGCTTTCATTTCAAGACCGCCTCATAGCCAAGGCTCCCTGGCAGCGCATCCCAATTTGCGAAGTACAAAGCGAGGCCAAGCAAAGCAGAGCCCTTCCAAAGCATGCAAGGAGCTGCCTTGCCGTCCTGCTGAAGAGGCAGCACCACGATGGGGCATGAATGTAATGCTGACGTGACCGAGCAGGGAAAGCGGGAGAAGGAAGAGGAGGAGGGAGATCAATGTTTAAGGAGCCTACGGATCACCTCCATGGCACCTCAAGGTACACTGCTCTCAAGCCTGGAGGCTCCGCTTAGCTGGCACGCCTCACAGAGCTTCACAGACTGATCTCTTGAGAACCTTGTCGCCTGTATCCTCACCGGCCAAATTCTGATCAGTTCGAAGGATGTGCCTCATTTCCTTCTTTCTTTCTCCCACCGGAGTTTGGCTGACCCTCGCATCTTTCCTAGCGAATTAGCAGAGGGCACGACCAGAGGTCGCTGGATGGGGCCAGCCTCATCGGTTATCCGGGATGTGTTGGTGTCTCTTCTCGAGGGGAGAACGCCCACAATCGTGGCACCAGCACCAGCTTCCCCCGTGTCATCCTCACAACGCAGTGAGTGAGTGAGCGAGTGAGTGAGAGACACACACCCCAAGCCGTCGTTTCTACCTGGCTCCGAGGGGAGGGGGGTTCCGCAGGCCCGCTGCTGGCACTGGGGGGCTGCAGACGGTCGGCTGGACCTCCCGAGCTCCTCCCAACACCCCCCGCCTTCATTTCTCAAAAACTGCGTATCTCTGTCCTCTCCCGTAGAAGTTACGCTCCTTTTTCCCGCTGCTTCCTGCATGGAACCCAAGGTAGCTTTCACAGTCTCCTCCCCTCCCTCTTATCCTCACAACCACCTCGTCAGGTAGGTGAGGCTGACGCTCGGTGCCTGGCCCAAAGGTGCCCGGGGAACTTCGCAGCTAAAGGGGGACGAGATCCCGAAGCTCTCAAGCGCCAGGCCACGGTTCTACCCACTCGACCGCACTGCCTCTCACCGCGCAGAGTTTGACTTTCTCTAGAATTGCGCACGTTGCTCCAAAAACAGAAAACCGCAGGCTAGGGCAAACTTCTCCGAGCAGGCGCCCTCGCGGGCCGCAGGACCACCACGCCCATCTCTCCCAGCCAGTGGCCCGAGACACCTGGAGGCAGCGGGTGGGAGGCGCCCCCGGCCCTTTGCGCCCCTCGTTCCCTGGCGGGCAGGCGGGCAGCCCCCCCGAAGAGCGGCGCGCGAGCGGGCCGAAATCCATCAGGGGAGGCGCGCCGCGCCCCGCCCCGCCCCGCCGGACGGGCGCCCCCTCCGCGCCCGCGCCCGCGCCCAGGGCCCCCGGCGCGGCCGCCCCTACCTGCGCGTCCCCCAGCTCGCCCACGTAGTACTGCTCGAGCCAGCGGCGCGCGTTGCGCGAGTGCCGGTGCGGCGGGCCGTCCAGCGCGGCGCTCACGTCGGTGCCGGCGCGCTCCAGCAGCAGCTGCTGCCCGCCCGGGTGCAGGCGCACGAAGGGCGACAGGTCGTAGAGGCGGCGGCCGGCCAGCACCAGGCACGCGCCCCCGGCGCAGCGCTGGCGCACCTCGGCGCGGGTGAAGCGGCGGACGGGCGGCATGGCGGGCAGGCGGCGCTGCCTCTGCGGACACCTGCGCCTCCCGCGCTCCGCCTGCTACATATGCACGCGCGCCCCGGGCACGCCCCGCCCGGCCCGGCCCGGCCCCGTCCGTGCGCTCGCCGCAGGACGCGAGGAGGGCGCCGGCGCCGCCCCAGCACGCCCCTTCCCGGGCCCGCGCCTCCCGGCCGCCAGGCAGGCAGGCAGGCCTCCCTGCGCGCAGGCCCGGTTGCTCCCGAAGCCGCGGGAAGCGGCCAGCACGCGCGCCTCTGTGCATGTGCAGAGCCGTCCCGGCTAGTCTAGGCGCGGCCTCCCCCAGCCCGGCTCGCGCTCACGCACATGCCTTGGGCAGGCCTGGCAAGCGCTGCCCCGACCCCTGATTACCAGCCTGCCTGAGCGCCCCTCTGGCGCAGCACGGAGGAAGCCCTGGAGCCATCCCTGATCGGAGATCCATTCTGCCTCCTCTGCCACTCCTGCCGGCCGGAGTACGGGCCAGAGGGAGCAAAGCTCGGGAACGCCCGTGGTGCCCTTCACCTTCCTCGCTCTTGCTGCATCAGAGTAACCGCTCCACCCCTGTGGAAAGGGGCCCTCCTGGATACCACCCAGCGCTGGGTCACAGGGGGTGGGAGCCAAGCCCCTCTCCCGGGAAAGGGAGGGTCCCCAAAGCCACAGGCAGCTTCTGTGGCACAGTGACCCTCCATAGCCACACCGAGGGTTGGCCTAGAGAGTTTGGACAGCTGTCTAGGGTGCCAATCCACACACACACACACACACACACACACACACACACCCCGGAAAGCCCTTGCACCTCACCTCATGCGAGGAGTTGAGGAATGCAACAGTTGAGAGGGAAGGTAGTATTTCAGACCTCACCTGGAGTCCTGTGCCCAGTGCTGGGCACCAAGATCTAAGAAAGATGCAGAAAAATTGGAAAGGGTCCAGCGGAGGGCGACAGAGATGACCCAGGGTTTGGAAAGACTGCCCTGTGACTGAGAGAACTGGGCATGTTCAGCCTTGAGAAGGCTGAGGGGGGACATGAGATCCCTCTATACGTAAGTCCCTCAAAGGCTGCCACAAAGAGGGAGGTCAGGATCTCATCTCGCTGATGCCAGAGTGCAGGACATGGAATAATCAAGTCAAGCTGCAACTACCCAGATTCAGGCTGCACATCGGGAAAAGCTTCCTCACTGTCAGAGCAACACAACTGTGGGACCGGCTGCCTGGAGAGGTGGGGGGCTCTCCCATCCTGGAGGCATTCAAGAAGAAACTTGGCAGCCTGCTGAGTGGGACTGTGTAAATTGCTGTCCTGCAACAGCAGGAGCTGGGACCCGATGGCCTTCTTGGCCCCTCCCAACTCGACTGTGCTAGGATTCTTTGACTCGGCGTGTGTTCCGCTCACCCCTGCCAGCCTCTGATTTTCATTCCACTTACCCACTCAGGACCGGATGGCGGCTGGGTCTGGGGTCAAAACACGCACCTTGGAGCGCAGCTGAATCTCCCCTTGGCCCGCTGCAGCTGCCTTTGCCGGTGAATTGGGCTGGGCAAGGGCTGCTCGACTGTGCTTGAGGGAACTGAGGCAGACCGAAAACACAGTCCAGAAAACTGCGTTGGGATCTTAGGCTGTATTTCAGCACGCGGCTCAGAAATTCTTCTTAGTGTGAGCAACCCACTAATATCATGAAGTGAATGAATGAGTGAAAAAGAAAGGGGGCACCACAACTCGATCGCACCACGGCCAGTTCAGGCCACTGCTGGGGCCCCCGTTTATTTTTATTTTTATTTATTTACTGTTAAGATGCATATTGCATTGTCTGCTAAAAGCCACCCACGTGGTGCGTGGCATCTCAAAACGAATCCACCAATCAGCAAACCAGCAACTTTAAAACCACATCTTTTCAGTTGTACTTTATCTTATTTTTTAATTGGACTGCCCTGGAATTGTAATATCACCTACCTCCAGTTTATGCAATTCCAACAATTTGTGAGTACCACCATTATCAATAATATTGATGTTGCCTATTTTCCATCAAATGCAAAATAATGGAATGTCTGCATTATTAAAACAGCTAGTTGGTTTGCTCATAATATTGTATCTTAAATTGCTCAATTTCCTAAACAATTGTGCCCTGGAACAGTTTGTTACAGAACTGATGGGAAAACAATGGATTTCAATTTAATCTGAGGTGAGGTTGCCTCAGAACAGAATTGCTACGCGATCTAAGTCTTGCTGTACGAATAGGAAATAGGGACCATGGCGCTGCCAGATGCTGCTGCTGCTGCTGCTGCTGCTAGTCGCGAAGTTGCGTCCGACGCACCGCGACCCCACGGACGACATCCCTCCAGGCCTCCCCGTCCCCCACCATCCCCGGCGTCGACCTAAGCTCAGGCCCACTGCCCCACGACTCCATCCGGCTAGGCGGCTAGACGGAGTGTGGTGGAAAAGCGCAGTCACCTTGGCTTTCAAAAGAGGCAGCGGCTTCTCTAAAACTGTTCAA
This sequence comes from Varanus komodoensis, assembly GCF_004798865.1. Classification (NCBI taxonomy): domain Eukaryota; kingdom Metazoa; phylum Chordata; class Lepidosauria; order Squamata; family Varanidae; genus Varanus; species Varanus komodoensis. Next base: position 10,436,745 of record NW_025335701.1, on the reverse strand, counting down.
AGCACGGGTCCTCAAACTACGGCCCGGGGGCTGGATCTGGCCCGCCGTCACCCCGTGGGAGGCAGCACTTTGCTCACGCGGGGAAAGCGAAAGCGAAAGCGAGCAAGCGAGCCGCTGCCTAGTGCACCTACACCCGCCCCGGCAAGCGTGCCCGCACACACCCCGGCACCAGCAGCTTTCAACCGCCCTCCCATGGAAAGGCTTGAGGACCCCTGGGTGAGAGGGACCTCAAAAGGGAGTCACGAAGCTGAGATCCCTTCAGAGTGTTTGGGAATTGCCCCAAAATCACGCGCTGCCTGAACGCGCGGCAGGGCAGGGCAGGCAGGGAGCGCCAAGCACCAAGCGCTCCCGAAGCCCCGTCAAGGGGCGCGCTGTTAGCAGCCGCTGAGCAGCGCTCTTGCCCAGACGGGCAGAGCAAAAGAGGGCGCGGGGTTGGGTTGGGTTGGGTTAGGACTTCCTGGCCTGACCCATCCATCTCTTACCAGCAAGCAGCTGATAAGAGATGGCTGGAAAACGAGCTGAGGAGCATTCCCCTAACAACATCAGGGCCAGCAATAAAGAATTATTAATATATCGGAAGAAGCAAGTCAGCAAAGCAGTTGGACCATTGGTGGTGGTGGAGTTAAAGGGGTATGCGGTGAGATTTTGGAGAAGCTGAATCTATTCTTTTTATCTGTCTACAGTGCAAAAGATACAGGAAGGGAGGAAGTTCAGGAGGGGAGCCTGAGGAAAACCATTCTCAACTTCTCTGACACACTGAAAGTTAATAAATCGTGAGGCCAGGAGGAGATCCATCCTAGAACTCATAACGAACTCAAAGATGAAACTGCTACTCAGATGGGGTTGTGGTGGACAGCCTGCTGAGAGAAGGAGCTCAGTGCGCAGCTGCTGCGAAAAAGCACAGCCCCATGTTGGGCATAATTAGGAAAGGAAAGGAACGGAGCGCGAAACTGCCGCGTTCTACTGCTCTTGATTGAGTGGTGCGACCACACACCTGAGAATCCTGTGGACCCTTCTGGTCACCACACCTAAAATAGGCTGTTGCAGAGTTGGAAAAATGTCCAAAAAAGGACAACTGAAATGATTAAGTTGCTGGAACAACTTCTCTGTGAGGTAAGGTGGCTGTGGCTTGGACTGTTTAACTTAGAAAAAGTATGACTAACAGGAGAGATGAAGGAAGTGCATAGAATTATGCACTGTGTGATGAAACTGCGACGGAAGATATTTTTTCCTCCCATAATGCTAGCACCCAGTGGAGTCATCCCATAAACACAGAAACATAGAATCAGAGTGAGTCAGGAGGGGCCTCCCGGGCCATCTAGTCTGACCCCCGGCTCCAGCCGGCTCCACTTGCGTCATGCCCACCATGTGCATGTCCAGCCTATCCTTGAATACCCGCACCGATGGGGCCTCAACCACCTCCCGGGGAAGCCCATTCCATGCCCTCAGGGTCCTAACCATCAGGAAGCACTTCCCGACATCCACCCTCCACCCTGAGCTTTGCTCCATTGGAACACGTCCTGCCCTCCGCTGCCGGGGGGGGGGGGGTCACGACCCACCTCTACATGGCACCCCCTCATGCAGCAATATGTCGCTAACAGGTCCCCTCTGAGTCAGACCTGGCCCCCTCCGTATCCATGGGGAGAATCCAGAAAAGATGGATACAGAAGAGCTGCCGCAAGGGCACACCGCAGTCTAAAAGGGGCCCAGACCACGCAAAGTGGACAGGTTACTGGGGCTCCTGCCCTCCTGGCAGGCTGTGTGTGAAGCTCTGGTTTATTTTGTGCTACAGCCTTTTTCTGTCTCCAAAGAGAAGGGCTGGAACAAGGTGTCTACTCGGTTTGGCTTGAAAGGGTTGTGCTTCCCGGGAGGAACCCAAGAGTAACTGAGGGCAACACCCACCACTCCTGACCTGAGGAGGGAAGAGGCCCGGGATCGTGCAGATTGGTTTGTCAACTCCCATGGCGGAGCAGATAAGGACCTTCCAGCTGATGCAGGATCCTGATAAGGCAGAGGTCTGTAGGCGGCTCCCTTGCCTGGGAATCGGGATTTACTGATCTTGCGCAAGGCTGCATTAATAGAACACCGTCAAGAGCCGAGGCAGCGTCAGGGCTCGCTCTGCTGGTCAAAGACCAGCGCAGCAGCCCTGGTACTTGCGGGATTACTACCCCGGCTGCCAGGGCTCTCATGAGCTCCACCTGGGAGCCCTGGGAAAGGAGCTGTGTAAGAACTGGCACTTCTCCCCAGAAGCTGCCTTGGCAACAAATGTCCGTCTGACTTGCTGAAGACCTTCTGGTTTGTGGGCGCCTGGACTTTGTTCTTGGGACTCTGTCTGCAGCCCTGCTCCAGTCACGCTAAGCCTTGCTCCATTTCCACCTGCCTTGCTCCAGCCCTCAAGCTAGCTGCCCGCTTTGGCTTGTCCTCCCAGTTTCCGGATGCCCGGTTGTCTGGCCACGCTTTCCTCCTGGACGGACTGTATCCAGTGCCGCAGCCCCTGGCTCAGACCTTTGGCCTGTGCGATCGTCCCCTTGGACTGCCCTCATGCCGCACCCCCATTGCCTGGGCTCTGGCGCTTCTGCCTGCCCACACCCTGCACTGACAAGCAGGCCGATGTTGTGAGGACGGATCCATCACTACTACCGGAGGATTACTTCAAGCAACTTTGGAAAACATTGCTCCCAGTAAAAGGTCTTCTTGGTATCTCCTCTGGTCTCCTTGCATCACCAGTGGGCAAGCGGACGCTACCTTTCAGCTGTCTGAGCCAGCTTCCAATGTCTAACGAAAGTCTTCTCCAGCAGCTTCTGGCTAGATGGCCATACTGGAGACAGCTTGCACCAGGCGCCCCCTTTCCTAACCTGGGGTGGGGGGTGCGGGGAGTGGTTCTGGATGATCTCCATCACTGTGGTTTTGAGGAACCACCAAGCACTCAGAGATTTAGCCCCCTAGACTCATTTCAGCCTCCTTTTTGATGCAGGGGACGGGGGCTTTGAAAATTGAGACATGTAACCCTTTCATCCTGTCTAGAACCAACACTGATTTAGTCAGTGTGCTGCTGATAAGCCATGGCTATGCTTTGGCTGAACATTTAGGTTGTCCAACTTACCTAGACAGGTAGAACCCTGCGAAATTGCTGCTCCCAGCAGTGACAAGTGCCGGATTTGAGGCCTCCCAGCCTACAAGTGGGCAGTGTGTGGGTCAACCAAATGCTAATTGCTGTTTAGCAATTAGCTCAAAGTCCACCTTGAGGCTTAGTGCATCCTGTATTCAGATGAGCCTGCAGGCTTTGGTTTTGCTTATTTTTAATTTGCAAGCAATGTGCATTTCATGTGCATGTTTCCAAATGTATGTAGCTTTTTTAAAAAGTATGCATTTTCCTCTCCTTCTTTAGACCATGTTTGCATATCTTTGCTTGAAAAGGGCACAGGGAAGAATGTCAGCTTTTGAAGTGAAGGCATATTTCAGGCACATTAATACTTCTGTTCCACAGCTATCAACATAGGATCAGAAATGCATGGAGCAGCTGCAGTCGCGTTTGGATGGGGAAGGTGTGTGCAGAGTCAAAAGGGAACTGAATAGAGTTTCTCGCCCCTTGCTTCCCATGATGGCCACCCCTCTCCCTTTCCCGTGTGCCAACTTACAGACAGATATTTTAGACCCGGGCCTCTGCATGCCAGGTTCGCATGGAAGAAATGCATTGCGCTTTCTGCATGCCCGGCCAGCATGGAGGGACTTGGGTTCCCCTGCTCACTCTGCCGATATGCGTTGATTCAGCTCAACAGGCATTCATAGCCTCGTCCTCACAATCTGATCATCTGCAAGACTGTTTCACAGCTCTTGCAAAACTTACAAGGATCCCTTCTTTCTCCTTTATGGTCACACTCATTTGCAAGTTCTTGCGGAAAAAATATTCCCTCGTGCTGCTTGTGTCGCCGTGTGATTTTGGCTTTAGTCTCTTGGCATTGCTTTGTTTTGAAGTTGGGTTTTGCAGAATGTCTGGCTTTCTTGAGTGCTTATATCTGCTAAAGAGGGCTTGCTCTGCAATGAGAAATAAAAAATACAGACTAGAAAGCTGTGCGTCTCCAGGCCCGGAACATGACGTCCCGTCAGCCGCGTTTCTCCCGACGTTTTGATTGCTGATGGAGGGAATCTGCCATCGCCTGCACTTTGTTTGTGCTTTGAATGGTCTTAGCAATTACAGGCACAATGCAGCCGATCGCGTCCGGGAGCTCCTCTTCCTTAGTCACAAGTCCCTCCTTGACACCTTCTGTCTGCAGCTGTATTTGTTGCCACCCCAGGTGGAAAGAACACCTCCCCCCCCACCTGGAGCATCCAGCCAAACCCAAAGACTCTCGCAAAGAGCTCCCCTGTGGACAGAAGGTTCCCAGGGTGGGAGCTTTTGACCCAAATTATGACAAAAAGAGGACATGCATTGGCAAAGAGAGTGAGCGAGGACAGCACAGGGTCGTGCAAAAAACTGTATAATTGATATGTGTGGAAGGGACTTTGGAAATTTTACTGTGACTGAGACAGATACGCCAGGAGTCCGGTGTGTCCACTTTCAGGTTTCTGAGGTTTTTTGAGCTTTAAAATTGGTGTAGTCTGGGCAGCCCATCAAATTGTGGGTTCTTCTCTGCCATCTGCCCACAACTGAGCAGAGTGAGAAACATGCCATGAATTGTAACAGCTGATGGACTTAATTAGGATTCTATTATGCTCAAAGTTATGTGGGATTTTTATCCATTATTACTTTTTTACAGTGACACGTTCGCAGCAACAGCTTGCTAGGCACAGTCCCAAAGTCCCAGCAAACCCATCATCGGAAAAGCCTGCCAGCCCAGCCCACCAGTGCCTGGGTCTTGACCCCGGTGCACAAGCGCTTCCACCGAGCCTGCCCCCGTTCCTCTGTCACAACTCGCTTCATGTGCACTGGCTCTAACGGAGTTCTTTTTGCAGCTAACCTTCTGCAGAATTACGCCTAGCAAGGCATTCTCTATTGCATCCTGAACGACATTCAGTGAGCCACATTGGTAAACTTTATCCCGCACCTATATACCTATATAACATTGTTTACTTCCTGGTTGGACTTCTGTAACGCGCTCTGCGTGGGGCTGCCCTTGAAGACAGTCCGGATACTTCAGAGGGTGCAAAATAGAGCGGCCCGGTTGCTGACGGGGACTGGGCGTTACTCTCACTGTCCTCTACCAGCTTCACTGGCTTCCCATCGAAGTCCAGGCTCAATCAAGGTGCTGGTCATTACCTATAAAGTCCTAACTTCTTGGGACCTGGATACCTAAAGGAACGCCTTCTTCCATATTTGCCCTCCCGCCCCCTGAGATCGGCAGCAGAGGCCCTCCTCTGGGAGCCCTCCGTGAAGGACATTAGGAGGCAAAGCACCCGGAGGAGGGCCTTCTCTGCGGTGGCGCCCCATCTGTGGAATGTGCTCCCCAGAGAGATCCGCCTGGCGCCCTCACTTTTTTTTTTTTTTTTGGTGCCAGGCCAAGACGTTTTTATTCAAACAGCATTTTAATAATGTTTAATATTTTTATATTTTGATTGTGCAGCCAGTGTGTTTCCAGGTTTTAATTGTAATTGTTTTATCTGTTTACTTTTGCGAGCTGTCCCGAGGCTATGTAGCAAAGGGGACGGCATATAAAAACTTTAAATAAATAAATACCGGCTAGGCCGTCCTTTTGGGATTGGTGCACCTCTGCAGCTGGTGGACAACTTGCAGAGGGCCGACTTTCTGTAGACATCACAGAGCCCCCAAGTGGATGTCCCAAGAGCCACTGGGCCCGCCAGGCCCATTGTGCAGGTGCCGCCAGCCAGAGTCTGGTGTACTTCGCAGGATGCCTGGGCAAAGCTCACCGACTCTCTGCCCAGTCACGGGGCTTTGAGCAAGGTGCCCTGGCTTGGCCCTCGTCCACTCCAGAGAACGCGGGGTCAACGCAGGCATGGCCTGGTAGGGCATCAGGGCAGACAAAAGAAGATGCTTGATGTTGCCTGGGAGATAAATTCACCTGCAGGACGCGGTGGCACAGGATGGGACCCTAAAAAGAGTGATTCGTGGGGGAAATGCTGTCGCTCATTTTTCATCCCTGAAAAAGTATTTTGAATAATCCTTAAGGAGCACACTGCACTCGACCGCAACTGAAAGGTCGGAAATCACGCCGAGTGCTGCTCGTTTCTCTCCATCACAGAGCAGTGTCGAGGCCGCCTTGTCTGAACGCACTTTCGGTGGAGTCACTCAGAATGAGGCTTGCTTTCTTCAGCTGGCTGACTGCCCGCCCTTGTTATCCTGGTGCCTTTAACGAAGCTGCTCGTTAGCCACTCCGCAGGACCAGCGCTGCACGGAAGAGCGGGGTGCAGGAGGTGGAGAATACACAACCAGGTGGCACTGCCACCGCTCTGCGAGCCGGCCTTTTGCGCACGGCTTCCTGCGCTGATCCAAGCCGAGGGTGTGGGCGCTCAGCTGCCCCGGACACGTCTCCACTGCCGTCAGGAGCCCCGCTGCGTCTCACATGTCCCGTCAGAGCCACGTGTGCCCACACCCCTCCGCCTCTCCGCCAGAGCACAATGGCTGGCCATAACTAATTGATGGGCACCCTGCTCCCTCGGGGTAACTTGACCCCGCAGAGGTGGCCCTGGTGTGGAGCTGCTGCAGGAAACCCGACCCGGCCCGGAGTGAAGTCGCCTGGACGGGAGGGGAGGGGAGGGGCCCTTGGCTCTGCACCTGCCTATAAAGCGGGCGAGCCGTGCCTTTTGCAAGGGGTGCACCATGAGCCGAGCCCTCGACACCTCGTCAGAATCGCTGCCGCCGCACACGAAGCATGGCCACCTTCGTCCCGGTAAGAAACCGCCCAGCTGATGGGATGGAACAGAGGCCAAATATTCTCCAGCTTATTCTTCAATTACTCCCTTTTCCCGGTGGCGTACGCTGTGTGGTCTAAATGCCCCCCTCCCCCCCCCACTACTCGTGCAGTTTCCAATTGAGGCTGCAGCGTAAACGACACACTTTTGTTATGCCTTGATGTGAAGGGGAGGCAGCTGGGCATCCTCCTCGTGATGCGGGAACCTCGAGGGCTGTGCCGATCGGCAGCTTCCTGGCAAACCCTCGGTCCCGGAGGTGGGAAGGAAGGAGTGCCGTTCCCTGGCTCCAGGCCACTTCCAGTCAGCAGCGGACACAGGGTGTGTGTGTGTGGGGGGGGGTAGAGACACATGGCGGCAGCGCTGGGGACCTGGACAGGACCGTCCAGATGAGCTGCCACCTTCCAGCTGGCCTCCGAGCCGCTTTTTGCCGCTTGAAGGCCCGGCCTTGGCACAACTTTGCCAGCCTTCCAAGCAGTCCAGGGCCGGGCAGCTCCAGATGGCTTGGCCTACAACTCCCATCTTCCTCAGCCAGCGGTGGGCGGCCGCAGGAGCTGTGGCTAGCACATCGGGAGGGCCCCAAGTTGCCAACCCCAAGTTTGGCGGAGGGCCACAGGGCCGGGGCACAGCACGCGAACCCTCCCGGCTGCGCTCCTGCACTCGCGCCCGTCTCCCCTCGCACACAGTGCGCCTCCTGCTACGGGAACAGGCGAGCCGTGCAGCTCCTTGGCAGAAGCAGCTACTTCTCCCTCTTCGCCAACCCGCCCTGCCTGATCGGCCAGCGACACCGGCTGGCTTGCCAGGCCCCAGAGATGACGCTCCGGCAGATCAGCCGGCTGATCCGCGTCCTGAGGCAGCTGAACCTGCGAGACGCCAAGCAGCAGCAGCTGCCGGACGCACCAAGGTGAGTGGCTCAGGTGAGGATGGATGACACTGCCCGCCGAGGCTTGTGGAAGCAGAGAGGAAAGGGGCAGAAGTGACCCCTCTACCCGGGACTAGTTAGGCCTCCTCTTGTGTGCTGTGACTGGTCCTGGGCACGACACTTCGAGACAGAAGCGAGCAAGCTGGAAAGCGTCCAGAGGAGGGCAACAAAGAGGCTCATGACGCCCGTGAGGGAAGATAAGGCTGAGGGGGAGATATGCTAGCACTCTTCAAGTGCCTGCAAGGCTGTCAGAGGGGAAGGGCAAGATCCCCTCCCGTTCAGCCCAGGGTGCAGGGCACGGAACAATGGGCTCAGGTTGCAGGAAGCCAGGTTCCGTCTAGATAGCAGGACAAAATTTCTGTTTGAGCAGTACAGCAGCGGAGGCAGTGACCTGGGGAAGTGGAGGACTCTCCCACCCTGGAGGCAGTTGGACAACCATCTGTCAGGGACGCTTCACTTGCACTGAGCGGGGAGTTGGACTCTGGTGCTCTTGGGCCCTGCCAGCCCTACTCTTCTTGCTCCCTGAAGAGCAAACAGAGCCGTCTCCAACCCGGGAGGGCAACTACCTCATCCTCAAACACCGAATGCTCCTGCTGCAGAACTCCAGAGGCTCCGGACTAACGGCGAAGCCCTCCCCAGCCACTTGGGAGCACTGCCCGCAAGGGCCTTCTCCCACGCCTGCCAACCCTCCCCGTGTTCTCCTTCTGTGCGTGACGCAGGCGCCCTGCCGCTCCCCACAGGCCGGCTTCGTTCTCGTTTTTCCTACGGTGGTCCAGGGACTGAGACACACATCACCCGACCAAGCTGGAGCTCGGGCCCCTGGCCACGTGACTTTGCTCCTTTTTGCCTTCCAGGAGCCGTTCCAGCAGCTCTTCCACAGACTCGCAGCAGTCCCGGGGCTCAGACCAACGCTGCCTGCCCTGCTTCCAGAGAAGACGCAGTTCTGGTCCACCCTGCGTTGGGTGAAGAGCCGTGTAGCCGTGGGGCCGGCCTGAGAGACCCAAACATTGGCCCACCTTCCGGCTTCTTCCATCTCACCCCCAAAATCATCCTGCTGAGGCCATGTTCAAGGGGGCTCGTGGGAGAAGATGACACCAGGTGCCCTGGAAGCAAGACGGCCCTGTGACTCTGGCAAGACTGTGGCTGAAAGCCACACTCCAGTCTCTTGGACACAAACGGCTTTTCGCTGCAGTAGAGAGAGCAAGGTTTAGAGGGCAGATGGACTGTAGCATCAGTTTCTGAGCACTGGAGGGAACCAGCCGTCTCAGGCCACGACGTGTCAATTGCAGGGAAGTGCATCTATACCAGGGAGGGTCAGTTGCTTTCATCCGGGGGGGGGGGGGGGGGTCCATTTGGGAGACGCTCTCTGCAGCACCAAGCGCAAAAATAGGCTGAGCACTCTTACTGCCACTAGCGAAGCTTTTACACAGGACAGCTCAACTTTTGGGAACAGAGAATCTGCCGCACAAAGCCTGGGACACCACCAAGTGATGGGAAGCTGGGAAGCTGGGAAAGAGCGGGCAGAACAGAAGGGTCTGTGGTCTTCAGGGGAACCCCAGAGGGTCAGGATTGGGACCAGAGTTGCCCAAGTATCTGTGCTCCTGACTGGTACACACTGGCAGCAAGGGGGAAAGGGTTGTCGGGAGTTCTTCTTCGGCCCATAAATCTGTCCTCTGAAGGTTGCTCTTGCATCTCAGGAAATAAGCTGAGGTGCACGAAAGTAACTATTACAAAAAAATCTGTAAGGTCCAGAAATTGACAAAGGCTCCTTGGTTTCTTTCAGCTATGGCTATTGTCTTGCCCCATTATACCCTTTCCCAACCTGGTGCCCTCCAGATGTTTTGGACTCTTATCATCCCCCCAGTTGGATAATGGTCAGGAACATCAGGAACGGTCATCCAAAAATCTGGAAGGTACTCAGTGGAGGCACCTGGATGCTCTTCAGTTATTTTGGACTATAACTCCCAATTGATTTAGTGTGATTTTATGGATGCTAATGTTGTATATATTTCACATTGCATTTATTGTGTTGCACGCCTGCCCAGAGAGCGCTTCAGCTTTTGGAAGGTCTAAAAATACATACATAAATAACTTGGTCTGACTGTTGGTCATGCTGGTCAGGGATGATGGGAGTTGTAGTCAAGGCATGTAAGAGCACTAGGCTGAGGAGGGCTGACCTAAGCAACCGTATTGCTTGGGCTCACAGGACGCAATCAGAAGCAGCAATCGGGTGGCACGGAAGAACTTCATCCCCGTCCTGCTCAGAAAGGTGCTTTTGCGGGGGAGGTCCTGGGAGAGGCCGCCTGCCCAGCACCTTTCACTCACACAGCGCATGGTTCAACGGGCTCACAACGCAGCTAGCTGAGAAAACTGCTGTGCGCAATCGCAACCCTGCTTTAGTTACTGACAAAGATCCTAATTAACAGAGCGACTGCCACGCTGCCTCCAGAATGCCTGCCTCAAAGGCCATGCGTCTTGGTATTCACTATCCGGAAGTTTCCACCCTTCCAGGTTTGAAAATAATTTGAAATAAAATAAAGGAACAGATTCGATGTGGGGCACAGCAGCAGATGCATCTGAAAGCAGCCGAAAAGTGCCTTCTGTTTGGTCTTTCAGCACACTCCTTGCTGTATTCGCTTGCTAGTTATACCATTTAGATGTCACTCAACTGACAAATGTGAAAACTTATGATCATAAAAGTTCCAAGGAGCCTACAATTGATAGGCAAGATAACTCAGCGTGGCTAAACTGAGACTTGCAAGCCACACGTGGCTCTTTGAGTTTATTTTGGGTTTTAGTCTGGGAGAACTGGGCGAGTGAGGGGTGCTGCAGGACAGAGAAGGCGGGGGACCAAGGCAGGGTCTCGGAAGGGATCCCAGTGGCAGGCCAGGGGATGGCCTTGGCGGGAGTCACGGGTGTTGCCGTCCGCTGCGGCAGCTGCGACATGTCCGCCCTCCTCCCCCAGGAGAGGCAGGGCTACACTCGCCCTCGGTGCCAGCGGGTGACCCTCCTAGAGGAGGCGGTGAGCTGCCTGAGGGCCGAGAGAGCCCTCCAGCCCCCGGGAGCAGCCCCCCTCCAGACAGAGGGTTGAGGGGGCACGGGAGGAGCAGCCGGGGAGCCACGGAGGCAGGTCACCCACAGGAGGGGGAGGCCAGCACGGCCGCCTCCTCCTGGCGCCGATCTGGAGCCGGGAAGCAGGTTCTCTCCGCTTGGGGAGGATGGGGCTGATGAGGCCTCGGGGGACCAGCGGGACCCCCAGCCTGGGACAAGCGGCAAGGGGGCCACTGCAGGAGAAGCGAGGGCCAGGGCACGGTTGCCCACCACCACCAGGAAGGCACGGTGGCGGGTGGTCGTCGTCAGGGACTCCCTGTTGAGGGGCACTGAGGTGGGGCGAGCCACCCCAACCTTGAGGCGAGGGAGGTGTGCTGCCTGCCGGGCGCACGCATCTGGCATGTGAAGGACAGAGTGGAGCGCCTTGTTCGCTCCGGGGTCACCAGCTGCTCCTGGTGATCCATGTGGGTACAAACGACGTGGCCAGGCAGGGTGTGGGTGGGATCACCAGGGACTTTGAGACCTTGGGGAAGAAACTCAGGGAGCTGGAGGCCCAAGTGGCCTTCTCGTCAATCTTACCGGTCCGGGGATTTGGGCCTGGCAGGGACAGGAGGGTCTCCGAGGTGAACGACTGGCTCAGGGTGTGGTGCCAGAAGAAACACTTCGGGTTCCTCAACCACGGCACCCGGTTTCTTGCCAATGGACTTCTGGCAAGGGATGGGTAACACCTCACGAGGATGGGGAAAAGGTCCTTTGGAGATGCTCTAGTGA
>NW_025335701.1:10365027-10425037 GCF_004798865.1 Varanus komodoensis | reverse complement strand
GGGGGGGGTGGCTTCATACGGCAGGGAAGGGATGGGATGCAGGGAGATAGGATGCAGCGCAGATGGGGATTCGGCAGAGGCAGTCTGGGTGAAGCTTAGCGGTTTTGACAGGGAAGGAGACCTGACAGTGAGGGTATGTTATCGCCCTCCAGGTCAACTTGAGACCCTGGATGATGTCCTGACAGGCCAGATTCTAAGGATATTTCAGGGGAGAGACACAGTAATTATGGGAGATTTCAAGCTCCCGGATATTACTTGGGAGACTCACTTGGCGGTGACAGCCAGGTCACGTCGCTTCCTAGAAGCCATAGAGGGAGGGTTTTTCACACAGAGGGTCCAAGAGGGGACAAGGGGGGGAAACATCCTTGACTTGGTCTTGACCAATAGGGAGGAGCTGATAGATGAAGTACAGATCATTAGGGGAGCTCTGGATGCGAGCAATCACTCCATCCTTTGCTTTGATATCAGGGGAATGGGGACGTGCAGCAGGTCGAGCACTAGAAGCTGGGACTTCAAGGGGCCAACTTTGGCCAACGGAAGGCCAGACTGGGGAAAGTCTCCTGGGAGAGATTACGGGAAGGCAAGCAAGTTGAGGAGGGGTGGATGGCACTCAAAAGGGTGGTTTTGGAGGCGCAAGCCTTGACGATACCTCTAGTCAGTAAGGTGGGGAGGCAGAGGAGAGCGCTGCCATGGATGCGAAAGGAGGTGGTTAGAGGGATTAGAAGAAAGAGGAACCTCCGTAGGAAGTGGGTACTGGGGCAAACAGACAAAAAGGTATACCGGGAGGAGGAGGCCTGTTGCAGAAGGATTCTTCGCAAGGCTAAGGCTGATTTTGAGCTGAGATTTGCCAAGAATATCAAGAGCAACAAAAAGGGCTTCTTTCAGCATGTGAATAGGAAGAGGAAGGGGAGACAAGTGGTGGGACCACTAAATAAGGAGGAAGGAGATCCAGTGACTGATATGCGGGAACAGGCACAGATGCTAAATGACTATTTTGCCTCTGTGTTCTCCCCAAAGCAGGACGGGGGAGATCTGCATAGATTAGATGAGGCCGGGAACTTAGGGACACAAATTAGTCACCCCCCTTTGAAGTCGAGGGGCTCCTCAGGGCATTGGACATTGAAAAGGCGCCAGGCCCCAATGGGTTACACCCGAGAGTACTTTGAGAGTTGGCAGGGGTTCTCTCACGTCCGCTGGCCTCCATTTTTGAGGCCTCTTCGAGAACGGGTGAAGTCCCAGAGGACTGGAGGGTGGCGTCAGTGGTCCCAATTTTCAGAAAGGATAGTAGAAGGGACATGGGGAATTGCAGACCTGTTAGCCTTACGTCCATTGTAGGAAAAACAATGGAAAGGCTCATAATAGAGAGAGATCTAGTGATGCTAGACAGGGAAGGGAGGCTGACAGCCACGCAACACGGCTTCCGCAAAAACAGGTCCTACCAGACAAACCTTGTGGAATCTATGACAAGGTTTCGAGATGGCTAGATGGAGGGGGTGCAGTGGATGTGGTTTACCTGGATTTCAGCAAGGCCTTTGACAAAGTGCCCCATGATATCCTGGTGGAGAAACTGAGGAGTTTTGGGATACACCAAAGCACTGTCCGGTGGATTAGGGCACGGTTGACTGACCGAAAGCAGAAGGTAACCATTAGCGGGGAATCATCAGGATGGTGGCCAGTGACAAGCGGGGTCCCCCAGGGCTCTGTCCTGGGGCTGATCCTGTTTAATCTTTTCATCAGTGACATGGAAGAAGGGGTGAACAGTCTGCTGATCAAATTCGCAGACGTCACTAAAACTGGAGCAGTGGCCACAACGGAGGAGCAGGTACTCAAGGTCCAAAAGGATCTGGACAGACTATGGAAGTGGGCAGGAGACAACAGGATGGCGTTCAATGTGGATAAGTGCAAGGTCTTGCACTTGGGGCATAGGAATGGGTGTCATAAGTACAGGTTAGGGGACAAGTGGCTGGAGAGCAGCACTTGTGAAAGGGACCTCGGGGTGCTGGTTGACTGCAGGCTGAACATGAGTCAGCCATGTGATGCGGTGGTCAAGAGGGCGAACGGCACCCTTGGTGGCATAGCCAGAAGTGTGGCTTCTAGGTCGAGAGAGGTATTACCACCACTCTATATGACTCTGGTGCGCCCGCAAGTGGAGTATTGTGCTCAGTTTTGGGCCCCTCATTGCAGGAAGGATGTAGCCAGGTTGGAGTCAGTGCAGCGCAGGGCCACAAGGTTGGTGGCCGGTTTGCAGGGGATGCCGTATGAGGCAAGACTGAGGGAACTGGGTCTCTTCAGCCTGGAGGAGACTCGGGGGATCTACTGGTGACATACAGGTATGTGAGGGGGTGTCACATGGAGGTGAGTAGAGGCCTGTTCTCCCCTGCAGAGGAAGGCAGGATGCGCTCCAACGGAGCGAAGCTCAGGGAACCAAGGATCCATTTGGATGCCAGGCAGCACTTCCTGACAGTCAGGACCCCAAGGGGGTGGAATGGGCTTCCACGGGAGGTTGCTGAGGCCCCACTGGTGCGGGTGTTCAAGGACAGGCTGGACGTCCACATGGTGGGCATGTCATGAGCAGAGCTGGCTGGAGCCGGGGGTCAGACTAGATGGCCCTGGAGACCCCTTCTGACTTGTGCTGTTTCCGTGTTTCTATTTTGCGGCTCGCTGCTCGTGGCCCCGGGCACCCACTTGCCACTGCAGTCTGCCAATGCCTGCCTGCAGCTCTCAAGCATCTGACATTGACCTGCAGTAACTCCACAACCATTAACAAGCTGCGGTCAAGTGAATCACCACAGCAACCAAGATTACATGCATGTTAGAAACGGAAAGTCTTTGCCCGGTGTCTAACATAACCAGTGACGAGGCCAGCCAGATCTTCACAGAATGGGAGCACGTCCTTTCTTAAACCACACAACCTGCTTCTCTCTGTCCTGAGGTAGCTCAAAGCAACTGCAGCAGCAGGGTGGGGTGGGACACCCCGAAAACTCTTTCTTCCCGTGACCCCCACATCTCCCAAACATCAGGAGGGTCAACAGGAGACCTAGAATGTAAGGAGCTACATTTTCAACGGGTGGGCAAAATGGAGGATAGAGTGGATGGAAACTGGCATTCCTATTCAGAATAAAAGGAATGGAGTAAAATGCTTCTTCCACACAAACCCAGGAAATAAATGTGTGGTCTGTTCTGGCAGCTTCTAAGGGGGAGGGGTGGTATTCAGTTCCTTGGACCCCCATGATGCATGGGGTGGGGATGGGTGGAAAGAGGATCCTTCTATCATCACCCTCTTCATCATTCAAAGAAGCGTGCCTTGCACTTTCCTAATATTTCACAATCCAGGAGAGGGCAGATCTGTTAGCAAAGTCACCTTTCACTGGGACAAAATAAAATCGAATGAGAGCAAGCAAGACTTGAAGTTCCCGAAGCAAAGTGAGAGAGAGAGAGAGAGAGAGAGAGAGAGAGAATGTGTGTGAGAGAGAGACAGAGGTTTCTGCGCATGACAAAAAGTCCACAGTCTTCACTTGACAAGAGCCAGAGATGCTGCATTGGCAGGGCTTGGTAACGGCCCCATCCTCTGACTGAGAAACCCTGAAAACTACCTTAGATATGCCGGTTCCTTGGTCCATCTTCATAACCACCCAAAACGAGCCCTATTGTACACCTGCGAGCTTGGGAGATGCTGGGAATCAGTGACCGGGCCAAAGTCACCCAGTGAACTTCACGGGGCACTGGGACTGGAACCCCAAGCGCGAGTCCCAGTTCAGCTTGCTGACGAGCGCACCACACTGGCTGACCACGTGCCCATGAGCCTGCCTTCCTGGGTGGCGGTGGAGACGTGGCTTGGTGTTACGGCCCTCTGAACACGGGGAGCCAGAAGCCCTTCTCCATCAGCAGCGAAGCTCCCAGTGGCCCCCACTGGACTCCTGCCCACCGGTCTCTGAGCACAACTGCTTGACAGAAGGCGCCTCGGCACTCGCAGGACGCACCAATCCTGGCTTTCAGGAGCCCAAAAAGCTTCAAGCAGTGGGGGGGGGGGGCATGATGGAAGCACCAGGCTAGGTTATCTCAGAGCTCTCGTGAAGCTACAAGAGGAACATTTCCATCGTTTGGAATGGGGGAAATTGTGCCAGAGCTGGGAAGCCACTTGACGACTGGTGCATGTGGGAAAGTGGCGGGCCCAGGGGAAGGGGTGCGCCCACTGGGGGTCCTGGGGGTCTAGGCTCAGCTCCCAGGTCCAAGTTCTACACCTCCACCTAGAGACACAGACTTAAGGACAACACGGGGGCAAGGCTACGTGACACGCTCCGCAGTCACCCGCATTCTGGAGCACCGTCGCCTTCCTGTGCCTCACGGCTGGTGGGGAGTCCGGCGTTATTTTGTTCTGGCGCAGGAAGCTGCTCGGCCTTGTGGTGCAGGAGGGGGTGTGTCTGTGCACGATTGACTGATTTTAAAATGGCGCCCTTTCCCTGGAGGAGCGCCTGCTTTTGCAGCCACCTTGGCTCACCCCACCAGCCAGACTGCTGTCAGCATGCCTGCCCCCCAGACTGAAAATCAGCCTCTGGTACAACACAGGGATCCACAGACCAGAGACTATTTCGGAGCAACCGTGCCTTTCCGAACGATTTGCTGCTGTCACCTGGTGGGGAGACGAGCAGCTGCTGTTTGACTTCTGGCCCTGTTGTGGCCTCAGCCCGACACAGAACGTGGCTCGTCTTTTGAGTCCAACTGGACCTTTCAGACAAGTGCTGAGAAACCGGTATGAGGCACACTTCTCGTGGTTCTCCAAGACATAGGAACACGGAAACAGAGCGAGCCAGAAGGGGCCTCCTGGGCCACCCTGGCTCCAGCTGGCTCTGCTCACGACATGCCCGCCATGTGCATGCCCAGCCTATCTTTGAATGCCATCACACAGGGCTCATCTCAATGAGTTACTTTTTGGAGGACATGAGGGGTGTTCAGGGTGCTAAGAATAAAATGGAAGGGAAAATATAGTCAAGAGACGCTTGGGTTACAGGCTTTCCTGAGGGCAGAGATGTCTTTCACCCCGGATCCCGGTTACTGTGAGAAGAAGCACAACCATGGACAAAGTCTTGGCCGAACTACTAAATCCAGACTATTCGAAGCAGACCCATGGAAAATCAGTAATAAAAAGGTCAGTTGTGCCTAGCTTATATCCCATACACTCCATTAGTCCCATTCTCTTGTCTGCACCAGCATCTAAACCAACGGGGCACTTCCAAGGTGGCAGACGCTGCCTCCTTCCAGAGGTCCTCAGATAAAGATAGGGCATAATGAACCACCCACCCTGACCTGTCCTTGACAAGCAGACACCCACAGTCCAGTTATGAAGAAAGGGACGGACATCAAGGTAGGAACCCGGCAGAGGGCAGGATGCGTTTTGGGGGCAACACAGAGAAAAGCGAAGTGCTGCTTCTTAAATATATGGTCTACTTGCGATGCTTCTTTGAACTGAGAATATGCTCAGCAACACAGAAAGAAAGCAAGTTTGCTCATCGGTTTCATTCCCATAACTTACCTGTCAGGACCTGGGCTGCTCTGGGGCTCCATCTGGTGGCCAGAGCCAGAATGCCAACCTCAGTACTGGCAGGACCGGTCCCAGGCCCTGCTGGAGCTGGCCTCCTGATGAGCGCTAGCTGGGAGCCCTGGGGGAAGAGCCAGAGGTGGGCAAGCTCTCCCTTCCTGGGGCTGTCTTGGCAACTCGGGTTTTCCTTTTTGCTGCAGCACCTGCAGACCCAGATCTTGCCTTGCTGTCTCATCTTGGCGAGGAGCCCTTACCAGTAACCCGCGGCGCGGTTCAGCCCCTGCACCTCTCCTGGACCTCGCTGCATCTGGTCCCTGCCGTGTCGCCTCAGAAACGCAGGGCTGTGTGTGCACTGCAACCTGGTGCAGCTCCTGTGCTTGCCTGCTCCAATTTCTGTCCCGCCTGCTGTGCTGTCTTGGCAAGGCCCATCTTCCGGCTGTGACCCTTGCGTATCACCTCAGCGACGTGGGTCTTCTTGCTAGCTGCTGTACGGTCGCGCCTGGCTTCATCTAGCTCCTGCCCTGCCCTGCCCTGCCCTGCCGCAAAGCCTCAGCAATTCGGGTCTTGCCAGCTGTGGTTCTTCACCTTGCCTCACCCTTGCTGCACCCTGCCTTGTCTGGCTGTCCTGGCTTTGCAGGTCTTCCCGAGCACTGCAACGAGTTCCAGCCCAGGGTCCCACCTGGCCCTTGTAGGCTCTGGTTCCCGCCATGCCTTCCTGCCCCAACCCGCCTTGCCTGGCTTGCCACACCTTTTCTGCTCCAGATCCCATCCAGTTATCACACGCCTCAGGTAGATGCTCCCGGCTCCTGCCATCTTCTTGGTTTTCCACCCTTGGCTTGTTTGCAGCCCCGTCCTGGTCTTGTCTCGGTAATACTCCGGGTTCCTGGCTTCAGCCTGTTCTGTGACCACGACGTGGGCCCTGTTCTTGCGCCTTGCACTGCCTTTGGATCCTGCCTTGCTTCCGTGTCCGCTGCCCTGGTCCCCGGCGCTTGCTGGCCACATCCCAGCGCATGACACAACCCTGCCAACACGAGGATTCTTTTGCACATCTCCCAAAGCCACTTTCTGCAGTTCCACTGGCTATTCCTTGTCTCTGTGAGGTTGGTTTTCTCTTCCGAAATCCTTTGCCCTTTCCCATTGCCGCCTGAGCCCTGGCAGTCCTGTCCACTGACCACAAGGAACCTTTGCTTTCAGACTGCACCCCTTCCTTACCAGAACTGCTTTTCCTGATTTTTGCAAGAGCTAGCTCTCCCCTGGTTGCATTCTGGGCTTACAGACAACTCTCTGCAGTCTTGCTTGTGTGAGTTTTCCTTTCGTTCCTGCATCACCATCGCCATCACTGTTATTTTCATTTCTAAACAGCCCAACAGCAGACTCTCCCTGAGTGGCTCATAATGCAAATAAAACAATAAAGCACCAGACACTTTTCCAAAAGCGCAAAAATTTAAAAACCAATTAAAAACAGCTCAAACTTCATATGAGTTAAACATAGCAAGTAGCTCCATCGAGCCTTTAAATACCATTGTATGCCTCGGCGTAAAAGGGCCATCTTAACTTGGTACCAAAAAATAACCACACTGGTATGAGGCAGACGTCGGTGGTGCGGTCACACCAGGGTTGGCGGGGGCTGCCACCGAGAAGGCCCTCTGCCTCCTTGCTGCCCTCCGAGCCTTCCTCAAAGCTGGCACCTTGAGGAAAACCCCGAGATACTGGCCAAGGTGTCCGGGCAGATCGCACCTGGGAGACAATCCATCCCATATTGCGATCCCAAGTTATTTAAGTTATATTTATATACTGGTTAAAATCAACATTTCCAAATGTAGTTTATAAGCAGCCAAGTGCAAGTGGGCCAGAACCGGTCTTATTCGGACTTCTTGGTCCCAGTTGTCAGTCAGGCTGCCCCCCTTTGCAGCAAGCTGCAGCTTCTGAACAGTCTCCAAGGAAAGGCCCATGCAGAGTGGGCTGCAGCAGAGATTTATGAAGTTCTGAAGCTCAGTTTTCCTAAGGGATTTTTCAAAACATTTCCAGATGGATTAATTATGCCATCTCCCTATGTTAAGAGATGCTTCATGTTTTAAGCCACATTGTTCCACATACCTTTTAATTTAATCACAGCATTATACTTCAATGCCTGCAATCTCCCCGACATTTCTTCAAACATCCATCTTTATGCAGTATACTTTAATTTTCCTCTGGTTTCTTGAATGCACTGGCTTCATCTCATAGACTGAATTCTCTCTTTATCTGCTGGGAATTAAATAAATCTTTCATGTGCATTGCCTCTGTACAGGGGTACTGGTAAATGGCATTTTTTAATACCTCCTCTTAAAGAACCAACGAACTTCATTTCCAAACTGAAGAGAAAGCACGGGGGTCGTTAAAGGGAAAGGTCCACATCAGAACCGCAGAGGTGCTGAGCTGCTGCGACTTCACCGGAACCTTGCAGGGCGATCAGACTCATTCTGCCTGCCCAGCTGATGCAAGCATCGCCATTATCAGCACCAGTGGAATTTCACTTTCATACTCTGCCCTTCTTCCTCTCCGGTTTGCTCTTCTCAACGATAACCCTGCAAGGTAGGTTAGGCTAAGAGCCCGTGACTGGCCCCCAATTCCCCCGAGCTTCACGCTTGAGCAGGGACAAGAACAGATGTGGCATGGATGGCGAAGGCCGTGTCCAACCAAGGCAGAATAACTGAAGCTGACTTTCAAGCGATCGCAAGGGTTGCAGACCAAAACAGCTCTTAGAAAGTGTTCTTGCTTTATTAAAGAATGTACAGAAACACACTTCCCCAGCCACAAGGCTTGAAAATGATGCTGCAGGCCGTGTCCGTGCTCAATGGGCTCACGAATGGAGGGGCTGGGCCCGAGGCAGACGAGCGCAGCTCAGGCTTGCGTCTCAGTCTCAAAAGCATTTGTGCGATGGCCAGGCAGCGCACAAGACCGTCCGTTCCCCCAGGCTGGAATGCACTTCGGAATAAGAACTACAGATCCTCCAGTCTCGACTCCCAGTGCGCAGCTGGAACTTCTCCCGCAGCACTCAGGCCCTCCTTTGGGCAGAGTCCACGCTCGCGTGGCCCAAGCAAGGCCTGTGACGGCAGGTGGTTGCGGGAGGAATGTCAGAGGGAGGTCCAGCCGAGTAGCCACCGGAAGCACCACGCTCGGGCTGCTGCAGAGCTTCCAGTGAAGAAGGAGCGGCAGAGGGGGAGAAATCATCCAGAGGAGACAGCGGAACCTTCTGCTCGCGGGGACACACGAGTCAGTTCACCCCCCACCCCACCCCAGCCCGGCCCTCCGTGCTTGCGCAGGAAGCTGTCTGTCCTGATCCTTCCTGCTCATGTAAGGCAGGGAGCTCCCAGGCCCTAGCAAGGCAGTTCGAAACACCATCCGCATGGCCCCATGAGGCTGGCCATGCTCAAGTCTCCACCAGGGACGTCTGCTTCATTCTCCCAGTGCCAGGCGGGGAGGCCTGCGATCCATCCATCGCACAAGCTCTGCCTCTCTCACGCCAAGCCTCCGTGCCGGTCCCCCACGCACGGCCCTCTTCCTCTTTGCAGCATCTTCCCAGGAAGGAAGCCCACAGGGGGTTTGAGAGATGCCCCTGGGCCACCATCCATCCCACCCACCCTTCTTCCGGGGAGCGCAGAACGCCACCGACCACCAGAAAGACCGGCTGCCCGTTTCCAAAGCAAGCCGGGAGAACGGTGGCCTCTCGGGAGCGGCTCGACGGAGACCGAGGTGTGGTCAGACCCAGGCCTGGAGGGCGCTCGCTCAGAAGGTGCTCTCCAGCAGGCAGTGGCAGCCGCAGCCGGTGGGACACACCTCCTGCGTGCGGAACCACTCCATCATGTGGCTGGTGTGCCCCCCGTGCCCACAAGTCAGGCAGAAGTTGGACGAGCCCCGCACGGCCACGTGGCAGATGGCGCACTGGAACGCGAAGCCCTTGCACAGCGCGCACTGGACGCCGCGCACCTCGCTGCGGCAGTGGCTGCAGTAGACGCCGAACTCTGCCGGGAGAGCGAGAGAGCAGAGGGGGCTTACAGGGGGAACATCCGCAGAGGGGCCGGGGCCGGAACGTCCTTCTGCCGCGGGCCAAATTCTCTTCCAGGCACGGTCTCGGGGCCGCGTCCAGGGAGAGAGGTGCACGAAGGTGAGGGGAGTGAGCAAAGCCAACTGCCGAGCTGACAGGGCCCCGACACCTGCACTCTGCCATCTAAGGCGCCGGCTGCTGGCACAGAAGCCTTGGGAAAGGAAATTCTGCTGGGGAGCTGGAGCACAGGACCTGGAAAGCCACCATCCCCGGGGGGGCGGGCGTGAGTGAGCGGTCAGGAGAAATCTGGGGCACCCGAGTGGGCTGGACGGGGACCCCAGGATCTGCCAGATTCACACACACCTTTCGTGAGGGCCAAATAGGCAGGACACCTTTTCTACAGGCCCTTTCCCACTGGGCTCTCCCGGGCCCTGCCAAAACCCACACGAGGCTTCAGCTCTGTTTTGCCGCTGCTACCCCATAAATTGTCCTTCTGCTTGGTGCTGCCCTGGAGGGCATCAGAAGCTGCCTGATCCGAGGCCAAGCCGCCATCCCCGCTAACCCAACCGGGCAGCTCTCCAAGGTCTGGGGCAGCCACCTTGCCCACCCGTCACTACCCCATCCCTTCCCCCGGGACGGCCAGAGGCCGAACGCAGGCCCTTCTGCGGGGAACACAACGCCCCCCGCATCGAGCTGGCCCTGGGGCGGCTGCCACTCACCAATCCCCTTGTGAGGGTCGGGGGGGCAGGAAACAAACTTGAGGACTTCCGCCCGCTTCTCTCGCAGGCCCCAGCGGTAAAGGATTTCGCCGTAGCACTTCTTGAAGTCATCAAACTGCTGGCTGTTGGCTGGATCCAAAACCCTGGAAAAAGAGACCAGGGTCCCCTTTGCGGCGGAAAGGAAGCTCACGCCGCAGCCCCCACTCACATCCAGGCGGAGATTCCACCTCTCTGCTGCCTCGCCTTTCCCTACGGACACTTAGACTGTAGCCTCCTTGCAGTTGCGACCTCTCTGGAAGACGCCCAGGGCCCACCTTTTGTTCCTGTCGTGCTGGTCCTTCTCCCGATCCCGATGGTCGGCGTATGCCAAGTTCCCGAAGCGGAAGTCCTCTGGCGAAGACTCGCACCAGGCCAGGGTGTGGTCCAGCTCTTTGTTGGCTGCAAGGAGGAAAGTTGGTTGGCAGGACGGAGAGGCAGTGAGGGCGGCTCTGGGACGGCCAAGCTTGCGGAGATCGGCGAGTCGGCCCAGAGCTGTGGAGCTCTCGGTCCCCGAGAGGAAGGCTCCTGTGCATGGCTCCCCGGCTGCCCCCACAGAGGAACGGGGGGGAAACGGGCCAGCCCCGCTAGCCTGGTGCCTTCTGTTGGATGGGACTGCAAGGCCCAAAATCCCCCCGCCAGCCATGCTGGGAGGCTGCAGGTGGGGAAGGCTGACTGGAGAGTACGATCCGCACAGGCAGGCAGGCAGGCAGGGCCAGTGAAAGGCCTGGCGGCGCTGCCGGGAGGGCTTCTCTGCCGCGGACGGAGGTGCGCTTACCGATGTTCCAGAGGCTGGTGCTGAGTCCAGGATCGGACATGCTGGAACAAGAGCCTGAGGAGGTGAAGCTGGGCTGCGGGAGGAGGAAGAAAGATGGCGTTACGGCTGGCAGACCCGGCACAGGCCGGGCCCTGGGGAGGGGAGTCACGGGTGGCTAGCATCTACCCGTACATAGCGGCTGTGGCTGGAGGAGTGCTGAGGAAAGAGCCCCGTGGGGTTCAGGGGCCCCTGCGGCCCGGACTGGGCCTCGAAGACGCTGCACAACATGGCCAGTGTTTGCACGTCATGGAGCTGGCAATAATGAGCCACCCTGTGGAGGGAAGGAGAGGAGAGGGAAGGTCAGGCGATGGCACTGCTGCGCAGACACACATGCGCTGCGTAAGCTACCCTCCCTCAGCCCGAGTGTGTGTGGGGGGGCTACGCAGAGCGCGGGAGTAGCGCTCATGCTCAGTGTCGGCTCCAGGGGCTGGCGGGGCGGGGACCCTTGAGCCGATCGAGACGCTCTCTGCGACCCGCCAACAGGCATCAGGGCTTGGAAAGGCCTGGTGAGGCTGAGCTGACTTGTGGCCACGCACCCGTCCCTGTGTCTTCCTGCACATTGCATCACAAAGCCGCACATGTGGAACGCAAGGGACTCCAGGCTCAGAAACGGCACTTTTTCCATGGAAAGGCAGGTGGCACTTAACCGCGGGTCCTCGCACTATGGCCCGGGGGCCGCCTCCGGCCCGCCACAGAGGTTTCGGGCTTGGAGAAAACGGTCTGTGAGCAAGCGAGCGAGCGAGCGGCCGCCTTCCCACGCGCCCGCCTGCCCGCCCGCCGCCGCCTCGCAGTGCCCCCGGCCCTGGGCAGCAGCTGGACTGCTCTGGGCGGCTTCCCCACCCCACTGGCCTTCAAGGCGCCTGCTTACAGGGACTCCAGCAGCTGGCGACCGAACGGGTGCTGGGCCCAGGGCGTCTCCAAGTCCGGGTCAGAGTTTGGGCCCAGGCAGAGGTCAGTGGCTACCGTGGCCAGCGACCAGACCTGCAAGAGAAGGAGAAGGAAAGGAGCTGGACAGCGATGCCTCGTGGACCGTGGAGGGTACGACCCAGCCCATGCTGAAGCGGTGGGAAGGCAGACCCACCAGTGGTCTTGGAGCTGGACTTCAAAGCAGCTGCCTAGATCTTCTTCCCTCCTCCTCAAATGGATTCAATGCATTTTCCAAATACCGAGAGACGCAAACAAGAAAAGTCACATCAAGCTTGTCGAGTTGCTGAGAGAGCAACCGGACGTCCCCCAGTCACACATGCGCACCGCCCTTTACTCTGCAGGCAAAAACATGGGTGGGACGCCCTGGCCGATCGGGGCCGTCAGTATTTTGCCCATTTTTTGCAACGTGAGGAAAGGGCTCGCCAGGCGTTGCTGCATTTGTCCCCGATTTGCAAATGAAACCAGACTGCTCTGTGTTTCAACCTTTGGCTCTAGCGAATTTACGCTGCGACATTCTGCCACGCTTCTTTGCCATGCCTCCGTGCACCACGACGTCGGCAATAAACGCTGCGCAGCTTCCAGCATGTACCCAGTGCCCTGCAAGCCGCCATCAACACACACACAGTTAATGCCCTAGGATGCCACTGCTGCATTTTAACGTATCATATTTGCCATTTCTGAAAATGTCACATTTCGAAACTGTGATGCGACAGGACACGGCCAGCACAAAAGAACGCACACATCTCACTGACTCGTTTCTCCAACATGTTGTGTTGTTGCGTTCGTTGCCCTGCCCAGACACTCTCAGTCCTACCAGACCAAACACTTCCCCAGCTAGCAAAGCGATGGCCTGGCTTGTCTGCTGACTGCGCTGATTTACATTCTGCTGTTCCCAGTACTGGGACTCTCGCCCTGTTACATCAGTGGGGAGTCCGAATGGGCCGTGAAGGGAGGACCATGCCGAGCACGCCTTCTGGGAAGCCCGGGTGGATGAGGGGGCAAAGGCAGGAAAAGCCCAGCAGTGACGCACAAGCAGGCCAGATCTGCTGTGACACGCGCATGGATCCGCACCGCTGAGCATCCCACGGGGCAGCGGTGCCGAAGAACATGCAGCTGGAGTCATGCAAGGCACGGGACGACATTCCAGCACGGAGCCGGAAAGCGACAAGTGGGACGCTGCGTTCCGGAGCAGGGCGCTCTCCCCCTCGCACCAGAAGGCATGCCTCTGCCCCGGCTGGGTGCCCCACAGCATGAGCGGCCATGCTGTGGGGACGGGGAAAGGCTGTCGTTTGGGAGGCACTTCTGCCGGCAACTCCACGCTGCAGGAGGCGTCCTGCCCCGTCTCGGGAAAGGAGAGAAAACGCAGCTTGCCCTCCGGGTCCGTCCTCTTCCGGGCTGAGACGCAGCCCTCTTTTCCCACTCATTTCTCTCCCCCAAGCTACGGAGCGAGCAAAGACCCTTGCCGAAAGAGTGGCGGGAGGGGTGGGGAGAGATTAAAAAGGCGGTAGGCAAGCGAGCGGCTCATCGTAGGGGGAAGAGAGGAAACGCTCACGCGGAGGGCTGGGAATGGCTGCTGGGGTGGGGGGCTCTCGCCCGCCCACGCACTCTTCTCGCTCAGGGCCGTGAGGTGCGCCGCAGGCGGGGAAGAGTACCTGCAGGAGATCCCTGCGTCCCATGGCCAGGGCGGAGGCAGCGTTCTTCTGGCAGGTCTCCTGAATGTCCACCACGTTCAGTCTGCAAGGGGGAGAAGCGCAGCTGATGTCGGAGAAGGCCTGCAGAGGCGGGAGAGGAATTTCCCGCTGGCCTCCCCAACGCCAGGGGCTGTGGGGGCTCTGCATGTAAGACCCCAACACCGCTACCGAGTGTGATGCACAGAAGCGCAGTCAAAGTAGCAATGCGAACCGGAGCTGCAGCGGCAGCCGCGCTTTCCGTGGCCTGCCTCCCACCCCCGGCCCCAGGCCCAGCTCTGCAGCATGCTTCCCGCCGGGCGAGGAAGGCGTGGCAGCCTGTTTCTCTGCACTTTCAGGAGCGCACGGCCAGCTTCAGGGGCGTGCTGGGTGTGCAGCGCATGGCCACCTCCCACGCAAGACGGAGTGCTGGGCTTGGCCTTCCCCTGTCCAGGACGGAGGCAGAGAGAAACGAGAGGGGGCAGGGGAGAGAGGGAACAGTGGCCGAGTGCGCGTGTGCGCAAGAGAGAGAAGCAGTTGGCAGGCCTTTTCAGGCTGGGAAGGAGAAGGGGACTTGCTGGGTAAGCAGGGGGCAAACCTGGCTCATCACAGGCAGCCAGGCGTCGGTGAGCACACAGGGCACTTGCGAGGAAGAACGGACTGCGGAACGCGAGCGGCCTGGAGAAGGCCCTCCGCTTCCCTCCCGGATCAGCCTCACACACGAATTACAACCCCCTTCAGCAAGTGCAGTGGGGCATCAGAGGAGGAGGAAAGGCCCCTCGCGCACGGCCCTTGTACTCACATGTACATCTCTCCAAGCGATCGGTGCACAGGCAACAGGCAGGAGATGTCCTGAATGATCACTTTCCCAGCCGCTTTGATCGGCCGGCTGCCGGCATCTGTCCCCTCTCGTTTGCTCTTCCATCGCCTGGATTTCTGCGGTAGACGGAGCAGCAAGTCAGAGCTGGCAGAGAGGGGAACTCAGCTCAGCCTCTTCCAGGGCATGTGCTGGGGTGGGATGGGGAGAAGCTTTGGAAGAACAGTCAGTCCACCACCCCCAAAGCACCGCCTAATGAAGCAGCTGGACAAGAGCAGCAGAGACACGGAGTGGAGCAGTGAAAACCAGGGGAAGGGCTCCCGGGTCTGTCGGAGAGGAGCGGATGAGGCAGCTCAACCAACAGGGATACCCAATGTGCCTCAGACTGAGCCTTGGCCCACTGACCTACTTCTGAGCAGGAGAATTCCCAAGTGCGACCTGGGACAGAATGCGGGACCAGCCGTCCCCAAGCGAAGAAGGCCCTCCGCCGCCTCTTCGGAAGCAGCAAGGTGCAGGCTGGATGGGAAGACGCCCTCCCAGCCCTGCAGCTGCACACAACCGCCGGGGAGAGGGAGGGAGGACGCTTCCCCAGAGCCGGGTGAATGGGCAGAGCGCCCCGCAGCCACGCTGGGGAAGGTGTGGCCTCTGGATCGTGTGGGGCTGCAGCCCTCATAACCCCACGCAGGACAGCGATCGTGTGGGGCTGTGTTCCAAGACGCCCCAGCAGACCTGGGAAATAGGGTAGAGCTGTGATGCCGAGGTGCGTCCCATCCTCCCAGGGGAGATGCGGACCTGTGCAGGCAGCCAGGATCCCAAGAAAACCGCCTGGAATTTGGGGAGACAAGTCTTATAGAGCTCCATTTCCACACTGGCAGAAATGTGATGGGGTGATTTCTTCACCAGTATTGGGAGAAGAGCTGATAAGACCTGACACACACTGGCGCTGAGACAAAAGGACCCCTATGCCGAGATAAGGCTCCAGTCACACTGGGACCATGGCCATCACCCCTTGGGTTTGACAGCAGCCCGACTTCACCGCCTCCGGTTCCCCAGAGGGGAAGCTGTGATTCTACTTTCCTGCACGTGCCACGACATGGTGGCGTGTTGGAAGCCCCTGCAGAGCTGGGGCAGGGGCAGGGGCAGGGGCAGCTCTTGTGCCCACCCTCCTCGAGGGATCCTGCATTCCTACAACATTCCTACACATTACGAGGCAAGGTAGGTGATCTGGCCCACCTTGAAAGAAGCGAGATGCGGGGGACAGCCTCGGTCGGCATGCGCTGTGGGCCAAAGACACACTGACTGGGAGAATAGCAGGCCAACTACTTGGAGGTACCGGCTCACCAGGGCTGCGTGGAAGAGAACCGATACCCTCCGTGATGCAGCAAAGGGCGCAAGGCACTCCGGATTTCACTGTATGGATCAAGTGCGCAGCGCAGGCTCTTGCTCAACCATTAGTGCTCTACCTTCCTAGGCACAACCCTTGGGGCCCAGGAGGACACTGCGCCTGCTCTTCTAGAGCCGTGGGGGAAATCCCACCAGAGTGCGCTTGCTGCCCAAGGTCTGCATGCAACAAGAGTTGCGTGTCATGCGCCTCCTGCAACCGGGGACTTTGCTAGAGAGCGTCTGCCTCCCCAACCGAGTTTCTGCATGCCATACAAACACAACTCCAAAAGCAAACACGAGCTTTGGAAATGGCGCTCAAGGCAGCTAATACTACAATACAGCTTCAAGAAAAACTGCATGCAAAAACACTAGAACACAATGAAAAGCTCAAAGCAAACAAGAAATGGTGCCTGATTAGAAACCCTTTCAGTAAGAAGCCTGCCGGCAGGTGTGTGCCCCACCTGCCACAAAGGTTTCCGAGGAACCTCACTCCATGAACTGGACTGAACTCAAAGCAAAAAAATCAAGCTCAAAGGGGGAGCTGCAGCCGATTCCTTTCAGTTCGCAAGGGCGATGTGTCTCCCACACCCGGCCAGAACGGGTTTTGTTAATTTAACGACGTGCATAATGTAGCTTTGGAACCCTGGCATGATCCTCCCCGAAGCAGGCATGAGGGACTTTCGGGCACCCCAGAGGCAGCCTGCCAGCACTGGCTGGGGCCCCCGCAGGCACGCAGCCCCCAAGGAGCTGCTCTCCCCAGTCACTGGGGCTGCCGACTATGCCCCCGCACAGGACTTCCTCGCATCGTGCCTTCTCTGGGGCAGAACTCTGGTCAGCTACTCAAGGCACCTGCCGAGCCTGGAAGGGGCTTCTCCAGGAAGAAGGGGCTGGTGGGGTCTGTCCAGGCAACTTCTTGTGGGACAGGCGGAGTCCAGGGCCAGGTTCTCCACCTGCAACTGTGCAGCACGAGCAGCGGGGAAGCCCCGTCAGTCGGCTCGTCAAGGGGAGACGAGCAATGAGCTCAGCCAGGTGTCTTGTGCAGCCTCTGGGCTGAGGAGTCAGGAGGCCAGCCCCCGGGAAGCCACAGGGTGGACAGATGGAGATGGGAAGAGGTGTGCGCACACACCTGCCTGCACAGCTACACGTTGAGCTTGCATGTCGAGTCGCCTTTGCTAAGCTGGACAGGCACAGGCCCACAGCTGCACAGGGGACCAAAGGTGGAAGTGGAGCAGGGGCTTGGACTCCATCTCCTTATAAGCCCTTCCAACCCTGCTTCCATTCCGTTCTATTCTACGATGGGCTGTGCTGGCTTCCCTGCATCTACACAGTTGTGAGGCTTGCCACCAGCCCTGAAATATTACACCTCAACCCCCTCCAGTTTGAGAATTAACCATCTGTCCCACCAAGGAGGAGGGGCTTCACAGTTAGATGTGCAGTTTGCATCGACAAGCCAAAGCGAAACGGCAGACTACTCTGATGTGGGGAGGCCGTCAAGGGATCACCCAAGAGGGAGCTGCAGGATGCAGGGAGCTGAAAGAGGCTGAGTCGAGCGCAACGCCAGCACCCTGTACAGTGGAAAGGAGGCTTCAGGCACAGCACAGCTGAAGGTGATGCTCAGCATAAATCATGCAAATCAGAGCAGCTCGCCTATATTTTGCATCATTCATTCTCAGGGGGAAGGCCACCAAAGCTACATCCTCAAGGCTCCCAGGAAGAAATGCTGAGCTTCTCAGCTGCACCAGGCAGTTCCACACAATTCAGCCACCGTAAGGGCAAGAATAGCTAGCATTTGCATTAGGCTTCATGTACATTATTAGGTGTTGGGAAGCCCTGTAACAGCTCTGCGAGGCAGGCCAGCGTGACACCTGTGTTGCAGATGTAGACCAGAGGCTGAAAAGGGCGTCTAGTGCGTTCATAGCGGAAGCATATTTTGGATCAGGGGCTTGTCCAGTTATCGTCCAGTCCCTTAGCTGCGAGGCTGGCCAGCTCTTGAACACTGAGGTTGTTAAAAGCTGGATTCCAAACCCAACACAAGTAGAAAGAACCACTCCCCTGCCCAATGTTTCTAACACAGGACCCATGGTCTGCGCTCCACCATCACCAAACCTTAGCCACAGCTGTCCCGGTTGTGCTGGAAGAGCGAGCCTGCTTAGAAACACCACCACTGGATCCATGGGACCACACAGCCTATGGACAGTGCCCCCCCCCCAGCTGCAATCCAGGTTACGCAAAGCCAGGCAAGTGGCGGGTTATTCTTGGGCCTGAGGGAGCAGACAAGAGTTGGTCAAGGGCAGCGGCAAGGCAGCACACAGTACCGAGAAGTCGTTAATCGCTTGTATGGACCAGCGCCGTCTGGCTGAGCAAGGAGACATCTGTGTATGAGAATGTTACGCCCAGGAGGAGGAGGAGGAGGAGGAAAGAAGGAGAGATGTTGAAAAAAAGAGATGGGGAAGAGGAAGAAAAGTACATAGCGAAGAAGCTCTGAGCTGAGGGACCAGGGGTTCTGTGCTGCAGGAGAACAAGGGGTGGCAGATGCAACCCCAGCCCTGCGGGAACGCTCCTTCTCCCATCTCACCAGGCACCGTCAGCTCAGCCAGGTGGAAGAGCGGGGCACAACGAATCAGCCCAGTAACAGAGCTGCCTCCAACCTGGCGGCCTCCAGGTGGTTGGATGACGGCACCCGCTGGACAGAGGATGCTGAGACTGGCCATCCAACCCGTCTGAAGGAGGCCAGGCTGGGGCAGGCTGCAGTCCATGCCGCCCTGACCGCAGCCACGGCCTGCTTGGGCCTGGCAGTCAGCCACAGGGCAGGGGCAGGGGCTGATCCTGTGCTGCTTGACATATGGCGGGTGAGTCTGAGCGGCCTGACTGCCCCCCCACCCAAGAAAAAACATGGCATGCCTAAACTGTAGGCGCAAGCTTGCAACCACCGCCAAGCCTCTTCCGCGCCAGCCCTCTATTTTTGTTACTGAGAGGAGCACGCAGAAGGGGGATCCTGACAGAGCCTCTTACATCAGAGCCCTCTGATTCCCAGGAGACCCTGAGCAGCCTGGGAAAGGAAGCCAGCTCTCTGGGGAGGGATGCCTGCGGACTGCAGCCTGGCTCTTTTCAGCCTGGTCATGCCCCGTGATCGTGAGTTGCAAGAGTCCACTTTTAAAGGCTATTTTCACATTGCATTATTTTAAAAATGCATTTGCGTGATGCTGTTTGCATGCAGAAATTTAGTGCGCCCGTGCAATGCAACCATGCTGCTTGGGGCACTCCGGGGAGTTGTGAGGGGCTGCAGCAGCACCCAAGAATTTTAGAGATTGCTTTAGGTTCTGATCTTGTAACGTGAGCAAAGGCTAAAACCAGAGAAAGGAGATAAAGGGTTCAACTGCTCCAGCGTCTAAAAATGGCAACGTCCCCTTGAGGGTGATTCCAACGGCTTGCGCAAGTCCACCCTTAATCCATAAATTCCGTCACTGCCATGCGGGAACAGCACTTGATGCTAAAAGAGCTTTGGGTGGGGCAGATTCTGTTGCTTCGCCCGCCAAAGAATCTAGGACAACTGCTCTGCAACCCAGCAGACCCCAGAGAAGATGGGTGCAGCGCCCTCATGCTGGCTGGGGG
Organism: Varanus komodoensis; assembly: GCF_004798865.1. Classification (NCBI taxonomy): domain Eukaryota; kingdom Metazoa; phylum Chordata; class Lepidosauria; order Squamata; family Varanidae; genus Varanus; species Varanus komodoensis. Next base: position 10,405,496 of record NW_025335701.1, on the reverse strand, counting down.
ATGCTGGCGCTACAGTTGGACACATCCGGAGGGATACTGGGGAAAAGGTCATGGAGCAACACGCATCCTATGACGGTCGTCCAGGCATGCCCGCTGGGGAGCTCCAAAGGCTCCCCCAAGTAGCAAAGAGTACGAGAGACGACTAGATTCCAACATCCCAGTAACTAGATGGAAAAAAGAGACCAAGTCTCATTATGCAAATATCGATGTCGTTTTCTTTCTCAAGTTAGCTGTTCCACAGAATAAAACTATATATTTTTCCTACATCCTGAGACTTTGCTCTTTTCCCCAGTGAGCTGAACACTTGGGTAAGAAGAGCTGCCAGCCACTCAGCCCATGCCTCCCGCTTGCTCCTCTTCCTTCAGCAGCTAATTTTCTGGTGAAATGGAGAGGAAAGAGGCACAAGGGGCAAAGCTCGCTGCTGAGGCTAAGCAGATCCAGCCGGACTGCAGGCTTGACCACAGTCGCCTCTACCGCTGCGCTTTTGCTCGGCAGGAACACTCAGTCCTCCCAGTGCTCTGGGAAGATGTGGGCTGCCATTGCATGGTCATGGCAAGGTGACACGAGGCCTGTGAAGACGCTTCACACAGCGCCCAGGCGGAAGGCATGGCCTTCTGGGCTGCACCCCTTCTGATTACGAGTTGGGGTCATCGTTTTGAACGCTTCCCCTACATTCAAAACAAAGAAACCCTCCACATCCTCCCACATTGTGAACTAGTGCAGCAGAAGGAAGAAAGGTGATACAAGTTTTACTACAAATGGGGAGCTTTTTAACACGAGCGGTCAAAAATCCGATGCTGTCCCTGCACTCCAGACTCTGAGTGGGACAAAACTGCAGCGTCTTGTCCTGCAGGATGCAAAGGCTTAACACATGATCCACTTGGGCTTTCGGGGCTGCCTATGAACTCGCGGGCTCCATCTTTGCTGTCTCGGCTACAGTGCAGCGTACGAATGGCACGGCCAAAGGAATGAACTTCCACTGACCCACTTCCCCCAAATGGAGAACTTTTGAGAAGTGCGTCTGGGTAGCAATATGTAAGGGAAACAGGGCTCTCTCTCTGTCTCTCTTTTGGGATGGTGGGCACATTTAGAATTGTGGGAGTTTTGGATGCCGTCAGAAAAGGGTCGCCATGGCAGGCGATAAAACACTCACTTCCCAGAAGCAAAACAGTGAGGCTAAAAGAGAAGCAACTTACTCAAGAACCTAAGTCTGAGGCAAGGAAGGGGTGGGGCTGAGCTCCAAAACATAACAGTTTACTGAACCCAAATACCGAGGGTGCTGGAATCCAGGCTCCCAGTTAAAAAACAAAGCAGCTGAAGATGAGAACGAGGAAGAGCAAGGAGCCTGGAGGATGCCCACGTGAGAATTAAACTTGGGACACCAGGGACAGAACAAACCCGACGAATCACGAGCAGCGCACCCACTGCACTGGGCAGAAGAGATGCCTCCCTGGCCACATCATCAGATGAGGAAGAAGGCAGGTGAGTGAAGAGGGTCTCCCATCGGGGAGCGGGGCCTTTCCAGCCTGTGCCCATCCATGCCCTGTAGCGCAGCTGAAAGCATGAGGCATGTGAAGGCACCGAGGGCTCACCTGAACAGTGGGATGCAGGCATTCTGGCTTGGTGCCCTGGAGTCAACGGCATCCTTCGACACCGAGCGGGTGCTCAGCACCTAGCGGAGCAGCATCTCGAGGGCATCCAAAGGGACGTGAAGAGGTCCAGCCCACACAGGGGACATCCCAAACTGCATGGATGTGTTCCTGGGCAGCACTGCAGCCCCCTCCCCCACTTTGCATTACCCCCTCACAACAAAATTCCCATAATTTGTGCTACTAAAGCAGCCACCAAATTGCACAAGGGACTGTGGCAAGGAAGAACACAAGGAGACTGGCTGGTTACTGAGGAACCAAGTCGGAGCTCCTGGCCAGGTATAACCGGCACATTCCAATCCCTGACTGTCCCCAGACACTTGTTACCACCTGAGCTGGAGACGCTCTTCCGAGTTGGATCCCCTGTACATTCAGCCCTGTGCAACCGAGGAGCTGCCATCCTTGGGCGGAAGGACTCTGCTGGTCTCTGGGGGTTGCCCTCCTCCTCACACCACAGGCCCGTCTCTCTGTCTAGCATCTCCAGGGGAAATCCACCTCCATCGACACAGCTGATCTGGCTTAAGCTGGGACCCAGCCCTGGGAATCTGGCCGGCCCAAGCCGGCTCAGGCCAAGTTCCGCATTGCCAGTGCCGGCCGGCGGCTGCCCTCCTCCCCTTCGTGGTCAGCTCAGCACAGACAGCAGTTCAGAGCGAGGTGGTGCGCCTGGTGTGTGGAACTGCAACTCGCGCCATAGCCAGTGGCCGTGCGGGGCGGAAACGGAGGGAGGTGAACCCCAGCACTGCCGGAGGGCCCCAGGCTGCGGAGGGCCATGCTCCCAGAGGCTGGAGCGGCAGTCAGTAACGGACTCTGGTCCAGAACCAGATAGGAAGCACCTTGCCGCTTCTGCTTGGGTAGAGCATGGGTGCCCCGACAGCCTCCAAGGCATGCCGGGAGCCCGGCCTCCTGCACGGAGAACACAGCAGGGACCCTGCGCTGCCTGCCGCCAACCCAGGGCCCCCTGGGGAGCATGAAAGGCGGGGAGCCTCTTCCACAGCCGAGACCAACCTGCGGGTGCAGAGGGGTGACCGCGGGGGCACCTGAGCCATACGTCCCATTTGCAGCGCAGCTTATCCCAGGGCCCCCAGGGCGGAGGATGCTCGCCTCACGAGGGCTGCCGGGAGGGGGAGGAGGCAGTGCCAGCAGACTCTCCTCACACGGCTGGAGGTGAGGCGACCTGGCGAGCTCAGGGCAAAATGCTCACCCTTTCCTTGTAGTAGAAGGAGCTGATGGAGACCTGCTCCTTCTCGCTGCGGGTGGGGCTCCCCCCGTACAGGCGCAGGTTGCCAGGTGTCTCTGTGCGGATCTTCATGGGGGTGATGAGGCCACTGTGGTAGGCCGAGAGCGCCGACAAGGATCTGAGGATGGGAAACATGCTCCTGAGTTTTGGGAGTGCTGGTGGCATGTTCCAAATCAGCCGGGTGGGGGCAGGGGCCGCCATGGCATCCCACAAACCAAAGTCGCCACCTGGCGTGATGTCTGGCCACTGATCTATCCTGCGCCCTTTCTGGAGGACAGCAGCTCCCCGGGAGCTCAGGCGGGGGCCCTTCCCAGACCCAGCGCCAGAGAGCCCGAGGAATGAACGAACCTGGGCCGGCAGCAGGTCTCTCCCTCTCCTGAATTCCCAGAGGGCTTGTCTCACGCGGAGGATACCCCACACTCGGGCCGCAGAGCACTGGGACAGGTCCCACAAGGGTCATTTCCTGACACGCTGTGTACTTACCGGGGAGTTGGCTCGGTCGGCGATACTGCCCGGTGCATCGTCATAGGCCTTGTGAAGTATACCAGGTACCCTGCAAAGATTAGACACCCCACGCTGAGGAAAATCACCTTCAAAGCAGGGTGGGAATCTCGCAGGTTAAACCTCTCATGGGCCATGGAGCCAATGGGAGCTATAGGCTACAGCTGAACTCCTCTATGTGCAAAATTAATTTTAAAAAATACTAGGCAGTCATGAGAAGTTCCTCCAAGGTTCTGCACAGTATCCTGAAAGGGCAGCTCAAGCCTGCCCATTAAGGGATTTGTGACTGCATGTTCTTTTGCAAGCTCTGGTTTTCTTTTTTAAGCAGATAGATGCAATATCCCCTTTATTTTATACCTGCTTAGTAATTGACTAGGAACAGCAGGAAGGGAGAGAAAAACCTAAACCCGAGACTGGAAACTGTAAACTCTAGCTGGCAGAGTCTGAAACAGCATGCAAACGGAAGCTGTTCCTGCAAAGTTGCTGGTTCTATCCCAGCCCTGGATTCTGCATCTCCAAGGCAAGAGTTGCAATCCCAGGACCATGCACACATTAAGCCTCTCTGCAAACACTGCGAATCGCTGCTTTGTGTGCAGGTGCGCATCTTGACTCGCCAACCAAAGTGTTTGCGAAGCAGCGTATTGGCCAGCCAAGAGACGGGAAAGGGCCGAGTGGTGTCCCCTGCTGTGAGGATTTCCAGTCTCACCAACTCCCCTCTCCTTCTGATGCACCCTTGCTAGGCGCTCTGGCCATTTTACTGGGCTCCCCTGGCCTCGCTATTTTGTCTCAACCAACCTGCCCCACAGAACCTGGCTCCAGAGGTGCGGGGGAACGGGATGTTGGAGTCCTGGTAGGAGCCATAGGCATTGGAGACCCTGGGAAAGGCTGGCAACGGCGGCGTTACGGAGTTTGGGAGCGCATAGGGGTTGCCAGAGGAGCTGTCCTCTTGGTTCTGAAAGAGACGATCACATCAGAGGCTGGACTGCTGGACTCAGGGTAGCAACACCAACGTCGCCACGGAACGGTGTGCTGCAGAATGCTGCTCTTTGCCCCTCGCTTCTCCAACGCAAAGGATCACGGTGGAGAAGGCCTGGGGAGAGGCTGCCGGTCAGAAGAGATAGTACGGAGCCATAGGCAGGATGGGCAACCCGTAAGCCAAAAATCCAGAGGGCCACGACTTCTGCGAGTCCCAGCCGGCAAAGTAGGGGGCAAAGGCTGAACGTCTGAAGCCTGCTATGCAAGGTCAAGCCTTTTCAAGTCTCTCTCAAGACGGGTCTAATCAGCCACATCGAAAGATAAGCTCTGGGCGTCTCATGGTCTAGGGCAGGGGTCGGCAACCCGCGGCTCCGGAGCCGCACGTGGCTCTTGAATCCCTCTGCTGTGGCTCCGTCGCTCAAAACACGCGCCGGCACAGCCGCCGATCTGCCACAGAGGCTCCGAGTTACAAAGTACCAGTAGGTGATGATGAGGCATCCACTCAGGAACGCCCCGCTAGCTGGTTAGGGAAATTGCGACATTCCTGTGCTAGTGTGCAGGGAAAGAGTGGGACAAGCTTCCTGCAGGCTCTCATGTTACACAAACGCTGCTGAAAAGATTCTCTTTGTCCCAATGTCATCTCCTTCCTCTGAATGATAAAAGCTGCGCTTGGGACCTGTCACAATTCACAGCACTTGACTGTTTATCTGCTAATCAGTCACTAAACACATCTATATCTGCGACTTCCCCCGGTAGGCCAACCATGGATAAATCGAAGAAAAGTTTCTGAAGAAAACCAAACATTTAATGATATGTGGGGAGATTCATTTGCTTTTACTGCTGACGAACTTATGGGGTTTGCTGTTTAATGCATGCAGCCCTTTAGCACTGACTTTGACTCTTCAGGAAAGCTGTTCTATTCAAAATATATGAAAGGAGTCCTACTAGTTTATAATGTAAGATTAAAAATAACGGTGTTTAGAGACTGGACAAGAGCTGCAGCTAAATCATAATGCAGAGATACATAGCATTAAGGTAAAAAACGATGTATGCAGTGTGATCTTCATGTTAGACGTCAAAGGGGTTTGCGGCTCCCGGGGTTTTCTTTTGTGTGGGAAACGGGTCCAAATGGCTCTTGGAGTGTGAAAGGTTGCCGGCCCCTGGGCTAGGGAGAGGTAGCGATCTGCCTTGTCTCTTTTTTGGGATCCCCATGACAGAAAATGGGAAGCATTTGACCCTGTCTGCAATGATACCACCTATCTGGGAGTTAGTCACTAAATTTACCGTCACGGGAATGACCAACTCGCATCCTAGAATAATAAATGAGCCAAGCACAAGGCTATGGAAGGGTGTCCCTTGGGGCTGACAGGTGGCAGCCTCGACCTCAGTGTGGTCACATCCAATCCTACTTGTGCACGGAGATTTCTAACCGGCCCAGACCCTACCGCACGCGCCTGTGGAAGGACCACAGAAAGGGAATGGCCATGGGCGTGACCTTCTGCATGTGGGAAAGGAGCCGCCAGGTTTTGACGAGTGCTTCCTGATCCTAGTTACAAAACAGAAACGGGAAAAAAAGGGACCTGTTAAGAGGAGAAATCGATTATCTGTGAAACCGGGACTCATCTATTTTTAGGAGCCAGTCCTCTGGGGTTTTGGCATTCCTGTCTAATGCGCTTTTTGCACTTCAGGTTTAGGGCACGTTGCTAAAAACTGATAGCAAATAAAAACAAGGGATTGGTTTTTGCTTTAAAAGCTGCGTGCCACTTCGAATTATGTTTATTAAGAGGGATACTAAGTAAGTAAGTGCGTGAATCCTTCGACAGCTGTGAAACAGGGGGATTCTGGAGGTCCAGTCCAGTCCATCTGGAGGACTCCAGGTTGGCAAAGGCTGGACCGACTGCCACCAAGCGCATGGGGCCAGATGAGGGTCGGGGGCGAACTGCTTCTTACCACAACAGACTCCAGGCAGGAGACCAACTGGCGCAGACACGGCTCCAGGCAGCACTGGTTCCGCTTGACCTTCTGAGTGGACGTATCCTTCAGGATCTACAAGAGTTGCAAGTGCGGCTTGGATCATTTGGGTCAACCCCCTCCAGCCTCATCACTGGACACACGGTCAAGTCAGAGCTCGCCAGGGGACCCACCTTCAGCAGCTTGGCCTTCATGGTGGACGGGATGGTGGTCTGGCTGACAAACTGGAAGGAGGGGGCGGCGTTGTTGGGGTACTGCGCGGGGAACATCACGAGCATCTTGACCCGGTGGTTGCTGCAGTGTACCGAGACTGTGCAGCTACGATTTACAGCATCCATCTGCCACAGCCGGGCACAGAGAGATACGACAAGTTCTTGAGCTGGCAGCAAACTGACACTACGCCTTTATATCACTGCTTAAGATTTTTAAAGGTTATACTTAAAAAGGTTTGCTTTCAGGAAGGATGGAACGCCACCGAAATTGCTTTTAAATAATGGAAGGAGTCTGTTCTCTGCCAAGGCCATCTGATTGGGGTTTCAGAGGGAAAGGCCACGATGGGCACCAGCATGGCTCCCCCACACCTTCCAAGGACACAGGAAGTGAGAGCATCATGCAGGCGTCATGCATGTGCACCGTGCTGAGGCATTTCGATGGGAACTCAAGCTCAGAGAGCAAGGGGACTGCCATGGAGTCTCAGCATGTCCAAGCAGTGGACCAGGGAGGTACGGGAGGAGGAGCTGGCAGTTCGGGCCCTGGTCCGTCCACCAATCCATCCAGAGGATTTGGACTGGAGGCCCAGCATGTCTCACAGTGGAGACGGACAGCTCAGTAATTTGTTGGACACAGAAATCCCCCTCCGGGGAAGGTGGGGCTGGCTGCGAGGCACCGGCAGAAGGTTCCATTGGGTGAAAGACGGGAAAAATGCAGCTGGGCAAAATTTCACAGTGCCCCTCCTGAAATGAGATGCCAAATGGGTTATACAAAGGCAAGGGAACAACTGGTTTTAAGAGGGCTCAGACTTTCTTTCTGGGTGAACTCAGAGCTGTGTATGAAGTCTATTGGAAAAAGGAGTTCTGGAGTAGCATGTTTACTCATGAGGAGCCCAGCTTGTGACCCAGACGACTTGCCAGGGGAACCTTGTTGCCCTTCCCCTTAGTGTGTCAGGTGCAGGGAAACGGCTCGCGTGGCACGGAGGAGAGAGTGCCAGACTGGGACTCAGGAGCACCAGGCTCCGGTCCCCACCAGCCATGGGGCCCCGTGGGTGACTCAGGGCCAGCTCCTGACTCAGGCTAGCCTACCTTACAGGGCTTTTGTGAGGATAAAGTGGCAAGGTGGGGGACTATGTAAGCCCCCCAGGTTCCTTGCAGAGAAAAAGGGACACAAGATTAGTATGTTAATAAATAATTGTGCAAGGCCTCGTGGATTTCAACCTCCCAAACCCTAGCATGCCCGGGGGCGGGGGGGGGGAGTGATGCTCCCTCACCTCCATGTTGACGTTGCGGATCTGCACATTGATGAGCGAGAACTCCTGCTGCAATGTCTGGGGCAGCCCCGGCTGGTCCAGCTTGTTCCCCACCAGGAGGCCTTTCTGGGTGTCTTCTTTCAAGGCTGCCACGGAGAGAAGGGCAAGTTCTGGAGATCTGCCTGTACCCCTCAGGAACAGGGGTGAAGCTTGGGGGGGTGGGCTTGGCCAGGGACCTGGCGGGTCTGTTCAAGTCAGGGAGCTCATCGAGAGCTGCAGAGCCGGACGACGGAGGCAGGAGGTGCATTCAGCAATAGGGATCATTCCTTCTCGGACCAGGGAGCCCTCGAATTCGGGGCAAGGCTTTCGAGGCAACCTGCCCCGCCTGGGATGGGACAGCTCTCGCCATCTCCCTCCAGCATGGGCTGGGTGTGGTGGGAACAGTCATCTTCACGTGAGCCTCTGACTAAGAGGCGCAGCATATAAATGCACAGCCCGATGCCAATGCGGGGCCAAGGCTGCTGCAAGGCTTACCCTCAGATCGAGCAAATTACCTACAGAGACCAAGCGAATTTGCCAGAGGAGGATCCACAGCCAGGAAGGGGCACCCACCTGCACAGCCCCTCTGTCCATGCACCTGCCACCCACCTTTTCAGGTACTCAAAGACACTGCACGGCTTTTCCAGGTAGTGAGAAATGAGGAGGTGTCCCCGAAACAGCATGCAATGGGCATCACCTCCTCTTTCCTCCTCCCCCTAAAGCCAATCTGTCACTAGAGAGAGAGAGAGGGGAGCATTTGCCAACACCCAAGCAGCTCTTCCTGCCCGCCTCACCTTCCTCCTCGCCGTGAGTCACCATTTGCTGGGGCTCTGTGTCCTGGGCAGGCAGGGCCTTGTCCGGCTCTGGCAGGAGAGAAATTCCATCGATGAGTTCCTCCACTCCATCCAGGAGGTCATTGGAACAGAGCTGGAACAAGAGGCAGCGTGTGTGGCAGCACAGGACAAAGCCGGGCGCACTGAGGCTGGGCGGGCGAGAGGCAACGGGGAACGCTTCAGGACACGGAGCGTTCAGCTCCCGGCTGGCTTTTGGCACCTCCCCTCAACTTCCACAACGTGTTGCTCACTGCAGTCGAAGGTGAACAGATTTTCCAACACGCCCAGAGAATCCACTTTCTGCACCAGTTTGGCTTCACACCCATACCATCCTTAAGCTTTCCTGCAGATCCTAAAGGCTCCTTCTCCCTGTGCCTCTTTAGTTCCTGCCTAAGGCGACTCTCGAGAGGAGAGACACACTTTGATTTCTCTCCGAAAGCAATCCCAAAAGGATGTCCACGCCACACTTCAGAAAACCTCGATATCTGGATGGAGAGGCAACAAGCAGATGGGAAGGCCCGCTCCCTGACAGAAAGCACAGCAGAGCCGTAATGCCAGCCGTGGAACTGTGCCACGGCCTTCACTGCAGCGCCTGAGATTTTGCCCAAGCAAGGGGCTGCTCTAGAGGATGCTCAGAGTAGCTGCCCATAGCTAGATTTAGTTTCTCTCGAATCCACCATAAAAATCAGCATTGAGAAAGAAGAAGTGACCAAATCAAAGAGAAGAGGACCTTCAGTTACAGAATGTGAGATGATAGGTACAGGCACTGGGGTCAGGCAAAGTGACCATGCTGTATTTTACCCTCTCAATCCCTCAACTTTAAGGGGCTGCAAAAGGAAAAGTCTGCCAGCCACCGTACCTACCCTCTGCAGCTGGGCATCAACTCGCCACATCCGTAGCGTCTGATCTCGAGACCAAGTGACCAGCTGGCAATCTTTTGACCCTGAAAGGAGGAGAGAAGAAAAGCATTCCCAATCCAAGAGTTAAAGCTGTCCCACTTAAGCAAAGGGCTACCTTTTTATTTAAGCAGCATTTTAAATGTTAATATTATTGAATTTTATCTGGCCAGGGTGGCTTATTTTATATGGTATGTTTATATTTTATTCTAATGTTTACATTTTTAATTTATGATTATGATTATTTAACTTATTGTTGTAAGCCGCCCCGAGGCTTTGGCGAATGGGGCGGCATAAAAATGTTTTAATAAGTAAGTAAGTAAGTAAGTAAGAAAGAAAGAAAGAAAGAAAGAAAGAAAGAAAGAAAGAAAGAAAGAAAGAGGGAAGTTGGGGCTTAGCAGAAATCAGGGGCTGAGGGTGCAAGGCTACTAAAGCTACTGAGTTTTAAATCAACCAGCCTGAGAACAGGGGGTGTGTAACAGATGGGAAGAAACACAGAAAATGCAGCCTAATGCAGACCTTAAGGCCTGCCTCCAGCGAGGCCCTAAACCCCCTTCCAAAGAGCCCCCTGCCACTGGGGGACGCATCTGAGGACAGGAACGTGCACCTGCCCCACCTGGCCTTGTCCTGCCCCCAGCACCCTCTGCCACCAAACTCTCTTTGGAGAGAACCCCACTGATTATGCGCAAAATGTCTACCTTGCTCGTTATGACATTTTTATGTAGAGTGTAAGCTGCCTTGATAGGACCTATGTCCATCGAGCAGCATATAAATCAGGGGTGGGCAGCCTTGCTCCACAGAAGAGCGGCAGACGGTCAATTGTCAGACTTTTGAGAGCTGCAAGCGGGCGGCCAGTGGGTGCCTGTGGGCAGCAAGCAGCGAGACGCTGAACGAACTCAAAGTCACATGCAGCTCACCAGCCTCCGTTTGGCCACCCGCACACGAACTTGCAACACACAGGCTGTTAAATTGGGAAGCTGCGCATCCCCCGGACCAAGGGTGAATCGTTAGAAGACAGTCCGGAGGGGCCGACCACAGCGCAGCCTTCCCTCTTGCCGGTGCACCAGCAGAGAGAGGCTGCTGCAAGACGCCTGCCCCGGCACACACCTTCTTTCTGCTTCCGCCACTGGAATTCCAGCACCACGTCATCGTGTCCGACGAAGGTGTGAACTGGCGTGTTCAAGTCAAAGACATTCCAGAGGAGGAGACTGTTCTCCCTTCGCAGCTGGGGCACCATCACGGTCACCAGCCCGTTGCTGAAAGGCTGGAGAGGGGAGGGGAGGGGAGGGGAGGGGAGGGAACTGCAGCTCAATGCTCAGCTCAGAAATTCTGCAGCATTTCTGATGTTCCTTCCCACCACAGGCACTGCGGCATACCAAGGGACCAAGGACTGGCCCAAAGGGTACCCAGCCCTGTCACAGGCCAGACCTGTCCCGGCACCAGCTGCAGGTCACTCTCCTCTGCTGTGCTCAACCACTTCTGTAACATGCCAACAACTGACTCCCGGATACACATCGGCAGGGTGGAAGCGAATATGCAGCAGGACACAGCTTTTGTGCAGATGCTGCTCAGCGGAGCCAAGCCCAGGGAGCCAGGGTTCCACCTGGATGCCAGGAAGCACGTCCTGACCGCCAGGACCCCGAGGGTGTGGAAGGGGCTTCCCCGGGAGGTGGCTGAGGCCCCATCCGTGAGGGTGTTCAAGGACAGGCTGGATATGCATACGGTGGGCATGTTGTGAGCGGAGCCGGCTGGAGCCGGGGGTCAGACTAGATGGCCCGGGAGACCCCTTCTGGCTCGCTCTGTTTCCATGTTTCTATGACTCATGAAGCAGTCCTCCATCTCTGCAAGTTTTCTTTTTTTTTCCAAGGGCCAGTGAGGTGGTGGGCAGCTTAAAGAAACTCATGCTGTCCCGCATCCTTGATCTGCCTTCTTCCTCTCTGCCTCTACCCCTTTGCTGAGGCAGAGGAGGGCCTGCACTCTGACGCTGCTTTCTGTTATCTTAGCTGCACACAGGCACTATCAGTGGATATGTTTTACACGCTCACTTCTCTGCTGTTAATCGCTGCTCATCCAGAGGAAGGCCAGGAGGAGCACCCATGCTCAAAACCCCTCTCTTCAAACAAACAGGATGACTGCAGATCAAATGGTACCAAAAAATGTGGTGGGACACTGACTCCCTTCCACCGGGATGCAAGCAGAAGCTGAGAAGCTGAAAGGAGCAGTATTCGCCCCAGACATGCATGATTCACACATCCAGCCGGCCATCCCTCTGGGGTAGGGTCTACCTCAGTCTACTCAAATGGACAGCAATCTGCATACAGCCTGTGTGTCTATGACCTGCATTTTGAACGGTAAGCCGCCCAGAGAGCTTCAGCTGTGGGGTGGTATAGAAATGAAATGCATGCACGCATCTCAAAATCCCTTACGGGTTACGGAAAGGGCTGCCGTGTTTTCCCCAGCCTCCCTCAACCTGGTGCCTTCCAGCTATGCGGGACTACAACGCCCAGGCAGTGTTCGGCCTTGCAGTTTAGGCCATCTGGCGGGCTCCAGGGTGGTCACTGCCGGGCAAGCTGTCTACCGGGGAGGGGCTGATCATCCCTCCCACCCTGCCCCACACGGCTGGCACCTTCCCTCTCCCACCTGCCCTGTGACTCGCCGGTTCTGCAACAAAGGCTCTGCTCTTACCGTGTATCTGGCTTTCCAGACTGGGACCTGACAGGCCAGGATGTTGAGGTATTTTCGGGGCTGCCGGTAATCCCAGAACTTCAACAAAAGAGATAACGAGCCAGCTCAGGAGGATAGGAAACAGCAACACGGTGAAGCCACCCCAACGAGAGCAAGGGCTGCAAGAAGCGAACCGCCAACAAGGGCAAGAGAGGCCCACCATCCTGGTGCTACCGGGAGAGTTCCATTTCTTGCCAAAAGGTTCAGACCAGTGCCGACTTTCACCACCCAGCAATCACCTGCCTGGTGGTCTGCACCGCGGGGAGGTGGGAGGCAGTGGGAAATAGAGGAGAGGCTGGTTCCCCCAGGAGCTCTGAGCACCACGACTTGGGCATGGCTGCAAGCAGCTCCAGGCAGCAGGAAACAGCTTTATGCCCGCAGTCAAGAGTGTCAGATACTGGCACGGCCAGAACACTCCGCAAGCATGGACAGCGAGCTTCAGCTCTGGTGCGCTTGCTCTTGGTTACAACGCCGCGATGAGCCCCAGGATCTGGCCCACCCAGACACCTACCCTGACGGAGTTGTCCTGGCTGGAAGTGGCCAAAATGTTTTCATTGTCCGGGTGCCAGTCCAGGCCATTGATTTTAGAGAGGTGTGCTGCTAAGTACTCCACCGCCGTGCCTGGTTTCTGCAAGGAGGAAAAAGACGCCTTGAATCCTTCCACAAAAGGCAAGAGCAGAGCGACCGACGTGCCAATCACTGGCTGCACCAGCAGTTTTCAAAGCTTCTGCTTTGAGGGAACCTGCAGAGCCGGGGAGAATGACTGCACCCCAACCGAACATCAACTGACAGGAATGCCAACTGATAAGCCGTTGAACAGCCGGTAAGACTCAATTTAAGGCAGTAGGGTTCTGATGGCTGAAATCACAGTGAAACTTAAAAAGGTGCTTTCAGTGGCGATATACACCCCAAGACCATCAGGAAATATTTTACCAAAAATTACATACTTTACTCTTACAAGTGGGCTACCAGACTGTGTGTGTAATGGGAGATTTCAATGCAACTGTGGACAAGAAAATGGATCATAAGAGTGAGATGAAAGGAAACAAGGGCAGGAGGATACTCCCAAAGTCTTGTTCTAATATGATTGAAGAACTCAGATTGATAGATACTTGGAGGCATAAAAATCCAACCTCTGCTAAATATTCTTTTTACTCAGACAAAGGTCGTCGTCTAGAATTGATATGGTTTGGATAACCCTGGATTAGTACCAGACTTGCTAGAAGCTGAAATAGAAACAAATGCCTGGGCGGATCACAACCCTGTAGCTTTATCACTGAAAGGAACAGCAACGACACCCAGATGGAGCTTAAATAAAGTCTTATTAAAGGATAAAAAATTTATAGAAGAGATAAATAAGAAAATGCAAGTATTTTTTCAAATAAATAAAACTGAAGAAACCGCTCTACAAAATGTCTGGGATACAGCTAAAGCCTATGTCAGGGGATTGATAATAACATACTCAGCAAAAATAAACAAAAGAAAGAGCAAGAACGAGCAAAAATAGTAGAGGAATTGACAAAATGGGAACAAGAACTGCAGGAAGATCCATCTAAAAAAACCTTAAGGTCCAAATGAATATTTTAAAGCATAAATTGAATCTCTTGGACACAAATGAACTTACTATGCAAATGAAATTGGCCAAACAGAATTTTTTTGAAAATGCTAATAAACCAGGGAGCTGGTTAGCCTATAAAGTAAAGAAAGAGAGAGAGAAGAGACTGATTTCTAAATTGAAGGATGGAGAAGGACGACTACAAGTTCAAAGTATACATATTAGAAAATAGCGGAAGATTTTTTTACAAAGCTATATCAGAATGATGAGATCTCAACTGAGAAAGTAAAAGAATATATCCAAAAGGAAGATTTACCAAAATGACCAGAGAAATATCAAAAAGTACTGTATCAAGAAGTAACAACTATGGAAGTAATAGAGGCAATTAAGCGGCAAAAGAACGATAAAACTCCAGGCCCGGATGGGCTGCCAGCAGAGCTTTATAAATCCTTTGAAGGAGTCTTTGTTACGCTTCTTAAAGATATATGTAATGCAGCACTGTTAAATGCTAAAATACCAAATACTTGGACAGAAGCAAATATTACATTAATATCGAAAGAAGATATGGACTTAATGCAGATTCAAAATTATAGACCTGTATCATTATTAAATGTGGATTACAAAATTTTTGCCTCCATAATGGCAGAAAGATTAAAGAAGTTTCTAATAGACTTCATTCACTCAGACCAAAATGGTTTTTTGCCTAAAAGACAAATGAAGAAAAATTTGAGAACTATCTTGGATATCCTAGAGTATTATGAGATACATACGGAAAAACCAATGGCTTTATTATTTATGGGTGCACAGAAAACCTTTGATAATATCGGCTAGGATAATTAATGGAGAATTTACAAAGGTTATAGAGTTACAAAAGGGTACAAGACAAGGATGCCTGTTATCACCTCTGCTGTTTATACTGAGTTTAGAAGTGTTGAATAGAAATATCAGGGATGATGTGGACATTAAAGGTACCAGAATTAGAGATGAAAGCTATAAATTGCAAGCATTTGCAGATGACCTGGTTTTCATAACGGAGGAATCCTTTGCAACAATGCCTAAACTCCTACAAAAGATTGAAGAATATGGCGAGGTTACTGGGATGAAAATAAATAGAGAAAAGATGAAACTGTTAGTAAAAAAATTTACACAAGACCAGAGAAAAACTCTGCAGGAACAAGTAGATTTGCAGACTGTCAAAAAGGTTAAGTATTTGGGAATTTATCTTACAGCTAAGTGTACTACGCTGAAAGAAGACAATTATGATAAACTATTGAAGGATATTAAGAGTGATTTGGAAAAATGGGCTAATTTACAATTATCTTTGCTGGGAAGAACAGCACTTGTTAAAATGAATATATTACCAAAGCTTCTGTTTTTATTTCAAATGATTTCCATAAAAATTGATAGAACATTTTTTGATAATTTAAATTTTCAAATTTCAAGATTTGTATGGAGAAAGAAGAAACCAAGGATTAAATTAAAAATGCTTCAGGAAGCTAAAGAGAATGGAGATTTTGGTCTCCCTGATTGGATCTTGTATTATCAAGCTTCTGTTTTAACATGGTAAAAAGAATGGATAACTTTAAGAAATAAGAGAATTTTGTATCTCGAAGGGCATGATTTGCAAATGGGTTGGCACGCTTATATGTGGTATGAAAAGGGTAAGGTACATGGTTCTTTTTTAAGTCACTATATTAGAAAATCATTAATGTCGGTGTGCGAAAAGATAAAACTGTGTAATAAATTACCAAGATGGCTTTCACCCATGGAAGCTTTTGTGTATCCAAATGCATTGAATTTTGAAGGGATTATAAGATATGATGACATTTTGGATAAGGATGGAGGACTGTAATTGAATCAAGAATCACAAGAATAGGGAGCTGATATAACTTTGTGGCATAAGGTGCAGATACAATCGAGATATGCTAAAGATTGTAAAGTGTGGGGTTTTTATAAGGACTTAACAGCGTTTGATCAAGTGATGCTTAAAACAGATGAGAAAATGATTAAAAGATTATATGACTTCTTACTTGATAGGAAAATGGAAGATAAACAGGTTGAGGAAACTATGATAACGTGGGCACAACATTTTGAATATAATATTGAATTAGAAAAGTGGCAAAAGCTGTGGGAGAGAAATATCAAGGTAACATTAGCAACTTCGTATAAAGAAAACTTGTATAAAAAAATGCTTTATAGATGGTATCTGTTGCCAAATAGATTAGCTAAAATGTTTCCAAATATGTCAAATGGATGTTGGAAATCTAAACATAAATTGAGTACTTTTTATCATATGTGGTGGACTTGTGATGTAAAAAAAGTATTGGATTAAAATACATAAATGGCTGGAGGAAATGTTACAAAAATCCTTAGCTTTTAAACCTGAAGTTTTTTTATTAGGCATTATACCGGAAGACATTAGTAAACAAGAAATGTATCTGATTTTACATGTAATCACTGCGGCGAGGATTGCATTTGCTCAACACTGGAAAAGTGAGGAACCACCCACCAACGAACTGATCCTAAAAAAGATCCTGGACTGTGCAGAAATGGATAGATTGACTTTATCACTGAAGGAGAAAGAAGATACTGACTTCTATCAAACTTGGGACTCTTCTTATTACTGGCTAGAGAAACGGGACTTCATATAGATTTAAATATGGTTTTAAGTTATCATAAATAGAAAACAATGTGGGGGCTGACCCAGCAGGTCCGATGTTTCTGATGACTGATGTTGTTTTTAGTTTTCTTTTTGTTTTTTAGGATTATAATTTCTCAAATAAAACTTATTTAAAAAAAAAAGACTCAATTTAAGGGACTGCAGGTGGTGTAGTGATTTAAACTGCTGTGCTGCGGGGCTGGTAGATCGAAAGTTCGCCGGTTCGAATTTGCACAACGGAGTGAGTTCCCGTTGCTCCGTCCCAGCTCCTGCCAACCTTGCAGCTCGAAAGCATGCAAATGCGAGTAGATAAAAAGGTGCCACTTCGGGGGGCAGATAGCAGCGTTCCGTGCACCTCGGTGTTCAGTCATGCGGCCACACGACCACGGAGACTGTGTGCAGACAAGTGCTGCTCCTCGGCTAGGAAACGGAGATGAGCACCGCCCCCGAGAGTCAGGCATGACTGGACTTCACGTCAAGGGGAAAACTTTACCTTTACCAAGACTCAATTTAAAGGGATTTTAGTTTTCAGGATTTTAAAATGCTATGATTAGTGCTGGAGCACAAGATTCCACAAGACTGGACACGTCCAAGTTTATTTCCACCGCTGAAAGAGCGACTGACAGGGCTTGGAATGCCACACCATGTTTCACACTCTCAAACGCAGAGCGTGACGCTGGCAGCACGGAATGCGGGCAGCTGGCGGGGGGAAGAGGGGAGCCATGGAATCCCAAGGTCAGCGGGAAGTAGCTGGGAGGCGCGAGCCACGGCCTGCACAGCGAGGCTACGGAGCAGCCACGCACACCACTGCAGGCATGCCTGCATGTGCGCCTCGGCCCAGGACCCAGGCGTTCCTGCGGCTAAGCCCCGATCCAGGCTGTTTCCTGGGCACTTCTAGGCCACCTGTCCCATGGAGAGTCTGTGCTGCAGGGGCAGAACGCAGCTCCCCAGCAGCAGCGAGGGAAACGGGGGGGCCACGCGGCAGTTCATTGCTAAGCCAGGGCAACGCGGGGCTATCTACCGCCTGGCGCCAGCTGCAGGGGCTCAGGAGTGAGAAGGCCAGGGGGCCTCGCCGGCCTATGGCATCAGGGGGCACCACCCCCTACTTGGAGGGAAGGGCCACACCGACTCACCCGCTTATCCCAAATGCGCACATCCCCATCGTGGCTGGTGGCCAGGCAGCTGGCGTTCTTCTTGTTCCATTTCACCTGGGAGGCTCCGGCTGCACGAGAAGCAAGGTGCACAAGGTCAGCGCAGGTTTTCCAGGAATCAACCTCAGCAGGGCCACACGGCCACGCAGGTAGGACAACCCCAAGCAACTTCCAGGAAGCGGCCCACCCCTTACTTGGAGTCCACCCTGGGACCCCACACCCTGCCTGGCACAAGCAGCCAAGAGCAGACGTGCTCCCTCCAGCTTCTCAGAAGGAGCTGTCACCCCAAGCGTGTGCCGAACACACTGCCTCCGGATGCCACCCCGGGAGAAAGCGGCTCGCCTGCGGCCTGCATCTGCGGCTGTCCATTTTCGACCAAGTGGGAGGCACGACAAAGCCCAAGAGCAAGCTCCTGCCAGGCGCACAACAGCGCCCTTCATGCCCCTTGTGGAGGAGGAGCTCGGTGGTGAGCATGTGCTGCAGCCAGGCGCATTCTGCCCCTTGCTCCTGACCAGAGGTACCCCGAGCACCCCACTGCTGGTGGGCTGCCTTCCACCGGTCAGCTTCCTGTGGGGCTACCTGGGCAATCGACACTGGAAAAAGAGACCGCAGCAAGACTTCTTGCTAGAAACGGAGGAATCTGCTCCGCATTAAGACATCACCCACAACGGCAGGCAATCCAGCTCTCCTTCTCCCCGCCTTCATTTTGGATGCTCCTTTAGCATTATTCTACCACTGTATTGTCTGTTTTGCAAAATGCACCAGGTGCCGGCTGCTGAGAGGAGGCAGGCACGGGAATGTCGCTCCCCCAGAGCAGAGGCTCTTCGGGGAGACGGGAGACGCACAGGAACGGCTGCCAGGGGAGGAACAGCAGGTGGGCGGCGCAGCCAGCGCTTGAAAGGAGGAATCCCCTTACTTACCAACTGCAGAGAGTGAGACTGTTGGCTTCCGGGTGTCTCTGAAATATGGAATACAGGCATAAGGTGCATCCTCTCCAAAACATCCCTGTTCCCCATTATAGCTGGAGGCACACTTTGTTCTTGCACCTGAGAGTGCTTCCAGAGCCCCCAAGAATAAAGGAAACCCACCCTCAGAGATGCCCCCCCCAGGGCTTCTGTGGGTCCTGGATCGCTACAAGGCCTCTGTTGAGGTGGGGGGCATGCCCAGAGCTTTGCCTTTTATTTTTTTATATCCCTCAGTAAACGATGCTCTCTGGGTGGTCCATGGCAATTTCTCAAAGCATAACAAAAACTCCGCCCTGCAAGAATGGCCGATTCTCTCGCAGCGCTACCCCAGAAGCAGTGTTTTCCCTCCTAGCACAGCCGACTGGGGACAGAGCAGATGCACTCGTCCGCAGAAAAGGCTGACCAGGTGGCGGCCAGCCAGACCTCTGCTGCTCACTCACTCAGCTGACTTGCTCCTCATGATGCCCTGCCTGCACCAACCGCAGCCGAAGTGACCACGTTGCCCAGCTGGACGCTGGAAAGCTGCCTTCCATAATGGCTTGGAGCTTAACTGCGCTAATGAGGTAGAGCACCACCCCACCACAGATTTGGGTTCCTACGCCGTCTGGCTGGAGGCAGCCCCGCCTTGCCTGTTGTGAACAAAGCTCGGGTCACGGAGTCACCAGTGACAACCCATGATTAGCGACTGCCCCACCTTGCCTCAGCCACTCCCACACCCCAGAGGAGCTTGGGCCTCAAAGAACCTTCCTCTCCTTGGTAGCCTCTTGCTCTTACTTGATATCCCAGATGTAGATGTAGGTGTCGACTGAACTGGTCACCAGCAGATCTGGCTCAAAGACTGCCCAGTCCAAGTCACTAGGAAAGATACAAACAGAGCGGGGCTGGAGTGGACACACAACAGCAAGAGACCTCGGTCGTGGAGGCTCTGTGCTCACGAGAAGCCATCTTGCCTACGGTCAAGGGAAACACAATACATGAACAGCAAACGGTGGAAGGGTCCCTTTGCCCACTGTGACCTCTTCGCCACCCTCCTTCATCCACGAATAGGACATCTTTCCTCATGCGGCCTCACCGAGGAGTTTCTATGAAAAACTGAAGTGCCAACTCTCATCAAATACTTGTAGGGCACTTTAAGCGACACACCCTTTGCTTCCTGTCCGAGGTCATTCACAGGCTGGTGCATGTCTCTAGAAGGGTGGTTTTCAGACCGCCTACTATTGGAAGTTCTTGAAGAACAGGATCTAGGATGGGAGACAGATCTCCCAGAAAAAAGAATGCACCCTTCACAGTGTATCTTTTCCCTTAAAAATGCATTTGGGCAAGGGTTGAAAAATAGCAAGGAGGAACACCGAGTGAAAAACCCCTGGGATTAAGAAATCCCTGCCATAGCCAGTCTTCTGTTAATCTCTTCTCTCTTTGCCTTGGTATTTCGTTCCTCTAGCCTACGAGTATTACTTCACTGCCTCTGCTCTGTTGCAATGGCCAGTTTTAGAGGCTTGCATGGTCAGGAACCTGGAATGAAAGATCCATGAATCAAGGCAAGCTGGACGTGGTCAAACAAGAGATGACAAGACTGAACATCGACATCTTAGGAATCGGTGAACTAAAATGGACAGAAATGGGTGCATTAATTCAGATGAGCATCAGGTATATTACTGCGGACAAGAATCCCTCAGAAGAAACGGAGTAGCCTTCACAGTCAATAAAAGAGTAGGAAAAGCAGTACTGGGATACAGTCTCCAAAATGACAGAATCTCAGTTCAAATCCAAGGCAAACCGTTCAACATCACTGTAGTCCAAGTCTTTGCCCCAACCACTGGTGCTGAAGAGGCTAAAGTTGACCAGTTCTATGAAGGCCTACAACACCTTCTGGAATTAACACCAAAAAATGATGTCCTTATCATCATGAGGGATTGGAATGCTAAAGTAGGAAGCCAAGAGACAACTGGAATAACAGGCAAGTTTGGCCTTGGAGTACAAAATGAAACAGGACACAGGCTGGTAGAATTTTGTCGAGAGGATATGATGGTCATAGTAAACACTCTTTTCCACAACCCAAGAGACAACTCTACACATGGACCTCATCAGATGGTCAACAAAGAAAGCAGATTTACTATGTGCTCTGCAGCCAAAGATGGAGAAGTCAGTAAAAACTAGACCAGGAGCTGACTGTGGCTCAGATCATGAGCTTCTTGTTGCAAAACTTAGGCTTAAATTGAAGGAAGTAGGGAAAAGCACTAGGCCACTCAGGTATGACCTAAATCACATCCCTGATGAATGTACAGTAGAGGTGACAAATAGATTTCAGGAATTAGATCTGATAGACTGAGTGCCTATGGACGGAGGTTCGCAACATTGTACAAGAGGAAGCAACTAAAACCATCCCAAAGAAAAAGAAATGCAAGAAAGCAAAATGGCTGTCTGAGGAAGCTTTACATATAGCTGAGGAAAGAAGGGAAGCGAAAGGCAAGGGAGAAAGAGAAAGATACACCCAATTGAATGCAGAATTCCAGAGAGTAGCTAGAAGAGATAAGAAGGCCTTCTTAAATGAACAGTGCAAAGAAATAGAAGAAAACAATAGAATAGGGAGGGCCAGAGATCTCTTCAAGAAAATTGGAGATATGAAGGGAACATTTCATGCAAAGATGGGCATGACAAAGGACCAAAATGGCAGGGACCTAACAGAGGCAGAAGAGATTAAGAAGAGGTGGCAAGATTACACAGAAGAACTATACAAGAGCTTAACATCCCTGATAACCACGATGGGGTGGTCACTGACCATGAGCCAGACATCCTGGAATGTGAAATCAAATGGGCCTTAGGAAGTCTGAGCAACAACAAAGCTAGTGGAGGAGACAGTATTCCAGCTGAGCTATTCAAAATCCTAAAAAAAGATGCAGTAAAAGTGCTACACTCAATATGCCAGCAAATTTGGAAAACTCCAACAGTGGCCACAGAACTGGAAAAGGTCAGTTTACATTCCAATTCCAAAGAAGGGCAGTGCCAAAGAATGTCCAAACTACCGCACCATTGCACTCATTTCACATGGCTAGCAAAGTTATGCTCAAAATCCTACAAGCGAGGCTCCAGCAGTATGTGGACCGAGAACTACCAGAGGTACTGGCAGGGTTTCTAAGAGGCAGAGGAACTAGAGTTCAAATTGTCAACATACGTTGGATCTGGATCACAACAAATTGTGGCAAGTTCTTAAAGAGATGGGAGCACCAGACCATCTTATTTGTCTCTTGAGAAATCTATATGTGGGTCAAGAAGCAACAGTGAGAACTGGACACGGAACCACTGATTGGTTCAACATTGAGAAAGGAGTTTAGCAAGGCTGTATACTGTCGCCCTGCCTATTTAACTTATATGCAGAGCACATCATGAGAAAGATGGGCTAGATCAGGGGTGGGCAATTAATTTTCCTATGGGGCCACATGAGAAACTTTGACAGTTGTTAAGGGCCGGATCAATACACTTACAGCTCTGCTCAATATATATCTCTATAAAAACAGTAAATGAAACAAACTTTACAAGATGAAACTCAAATACTTTGGCCATCCAATGAGAAGGAAGGACTCCCTGGAGAAGAGCCAGAATGCTGGGAACAATAAATGGCAAAAGAAGAAGGGGACGGCAAAGAATGAGGTGGCTGGATGGAGTCACTGAAGCAGTTGGTGTGAGCTTAGGTGGACTCTAGGGATGGTGGAGGACAGGAAGGCCTAGAGGAATGTTGTACATGGGGTCGCGATGGGTCGGACGCGACTTTGCGACTAGCAACAAATGGTCAGGCACGGAAATAGAACACAGTACCAAATTCCTGCAATCACCTCTTATGAGGCACAGTTTGTTGTGTTGCCTGAACTCAGCAAGACTGGTGGGGGCAGGTATCCCTGGAATACTTATGTCCCTGACCCCCAAAGATCCTGCAGCAACAGGGCAAGCAAGAGGGGCCACCCAGAGGGCTGGAGAAAAGGAAGGGGCTAGGCTCTGAACTCAACAGTTGAGGGGCAGAAGCCCCGGTACCTTGAGCTGGCCCAGAAGACTGAGGAGTGCACTGGGGTACCCGGGGGGCATACCTGATCACACGTGTGTGCCCTTGCAAGGATGTGCCAACTTCCCCATGGCTGTCTTTCCATTTGTACAGGTCGACACGCTGGTTGCTCTGAAATTAAGCAGAAGATGCCAGAGTGGCTGCAGATTGCTTTGCAGCTACAGAATAGCTCCCCGGAATTTGAATATCCCCCTGCCATTTCAAAGCCAGGGCAGAGCCCTTGTCCCATGAACAGGTCCCATTAACGAGAAACAAGGCCCAATGTCCTGGCTACATCAGCCACTCCTGCTTTCTGAGTCTGGAGTGAGCTCCCCAAGGAAATGTATCCATGTTCCTTCTGTTTTAAGTTTTTCAGAAAGCAATCAAGGCATGCTGTTGATGAGCAGCCTTTGGGACACTAAATGCTCCATTGTTTTAGATGGGGGGCACAACTCATTGGCTGATCAGATGTTTCAGCCTACAATTCCCATCAGTCCTAACCAGAACAGCCAATGTTGAAGGAAGATGAGAACTGAAGGCCAATTTACCCACAAGTTGCCTATTCCTCTTTTAGATCATTCCCTCTATTTTAACGATTTCTTGGCTTATCTGCATTTTTACTTCAGGGTGTTTCATTGGTTCTTAAATGTGTTAGCTGCCTTGAATGTCAAAGGAAGTATTGCAGGGAGATGGGATTCCAAAACAAAGTATTTTGTTTCAGAGGAATGCTTGTTTTTGCCCAGAAGCAACGTTTATGCTTGCACTCAATAAGACAAAGACTCCCCCTTCTGAAAGGCCCCTGAACATTACAACTTTCCATTACCCTAAGCAAGCGTTGAAGATGTACACCCATCATTATTTGCAATTGCATCCATTCTACAGGTTGCCTGAACAGGAAGTTTTTTTTTTAACTGAGATTCCATTCTTGGCAGCTTTGCAAACTTATCCACTGATTAGCAAAGGGTGTTCCACATCAAACTTCATTACCTCCAACAGTTAAAATGAGATGAAATAGGATTATATGTAATCATATGCATAATTGTATTTATTAGTACAGGAGATTTTCCAATTCAGCCCTTCATTGTGGAATTGCTTTTGTTTTTTCCCCCTTCCTTCCTGTGCTTGAACTGAAAATTGATTGATTTGTGGCCAGACACGAAGACGTGCCTCCGTGGAGGTGGAAACGGCGTCTGGTAGAGCGACAGGAGATGCAGCTTCCAGGATTTAGGCAACTCATCCGCATGGTCGTAAGGGCTGCAGGGGAAATGGGGCAGCACTCCCTGCAGAATAATCTCAGAGCAAAGGATGTGAAGTTTTCCATTAGGCAGTCGTGATTCCTTCATTGCTTTCATTCACCTCCTTCGGCACTTTGTCCAGGAGCGCAGGATATAAATTTTTATCCACCCCCCCCGAATGAATCACCACCCTAGCCCCATTCTAACATGCTAGCTAGACACCGGCAGGGTCCAAATGGGGAGGAAATGTCGCAACAGGATCAGGGCCGGCATGGCGCTTACCGAAGCAGCAAAGTAGTGTGCGTGGCTGTCGTGGGGATTCCACTGCACGGCTCCAATGTCCCACTTACTCTGGCGAGAGATCTTGCGATGGCCTTCGGCAGGGGCGTCAAGGTTGACGATGTACAGGAAGCGGCGCCTGCAAGGCATGCGCAAACATGCCCATGCTACTCAGATGTCATTGCATGGGGAGGAGCCAGTGGGCTGCAGCACCGAGTTCCCAGCTCCAAACCAGACCCCCTTTCCTGAAGGGCTGCTGGAAGCCACTTTTTTCCCTTTAAAAAATTTGGGTTATTCTTACAGATGCAAAATCTGCAGGTAGCAAGAGGGCCTGCAATGCTGCACCTTCTCTCAGGTCTAGGAAGGAACGTCTCTGCAAAGTGCATGCATGCTGCGAGCACAGTATGTGCTTCAGAATGACTGGCTTTGCCTGCATGCCAATTTTAAGGACAAATTAATCAAACAGGCTGAAACTCACAGAATTAATCAACCGAGGTGTGCTTAAACAGGTGACAGTTCCCAATCCTCAAAACATGATCTACAGAACAGAAAAATGTCTATATGGAAAGGGGGAGGAGAGAGAAGAAAATGGGAGGGGGGAGGAATGGTCTCCTTGCACCCCAACACTTTCTACTGTAGAGGGGATACAAAATGCCCTCCCTCGCCCTGCAGAAGGGGCGAGCTGTTTCCATGAGACTAGGCCCCAATTCCAGCAGGAGCTGACTGGCCTTGCAACCAGTGGGTTGTTTGCTCCATGCACACAGCCCCAGCCGAGCCTGGGTTTTCATTACATGTGAACAAGATCCTTGCATTGCCCAGCACAGCCCTCTTGACTCCCCTCTCCCACTTTTTTGTACTGGTTCCCTCATTTTAGAGCAGCTTTTTTTTCTGTTGGTCGAGCACAGTTATGTTGGATCTCTCTAGCGATCTACCACCTAGGTGTATATTGATTCTGACAGCAGTGTAGTCGCCGTTTCCAATCCGTGCAGCAACATTTAAAGAGGAAAGGGGAGGGGGAGGAGGTCATCACCGTGAAGAGGAAGAGTCTGCTGTGCTAGTCACAGCATGTTGCTTCCCTGCAGGAAATACAAGCGCTAAACCTTGAACCAGGTCTTCATGCAGCTGTGCTGGCCAATTTTAGAGCGTTGTGCCTGAATTCCTGGTCTCTGCTAACGCAGATGCAGATCTGGAGTTGTCTAGGCAGGCCATCCAAGTGTTTGGCTCATGCCCCTAGAGACACCGCTTTGCAGCTCGGGGTTCCAGGGGAAACAGCGCTTCTTGCAAGCCTGGTGCCTGCCTGCCCCATTCATTAAGGAGGATGGGGCAGGGCAGTTTGAGGAAAAAGGCTTGCATAGCAGCCAGAGGGAAAGGGAAAGCATCCACTAAGCAGACAGAGTGGCGAGTCTCTGGTCCTCACTGAGCTGCATAGCTGAACAAGGATTTGACCGTGAGTCACCTTGGTCCAAACCCAACACTGCGATCACTATGCCGGTTTCCCAGCATAAATCAGGGAAAGCTGAAGGTGACGCAAGTTAAACAGAGCCACATTCAAGACAGCCACCCCTCTGCTTGCACGAAGAAGCTGCCGTGGCCACGCCCAACGGGGCCTACTCCAGGCCAGGCTGATGCAGAATGTTCCAGCAGGATACCGGCCTCACTGTGGGCCCCATGGGGCAGATCCAGATGCTGGCCGAGAGCACTCGTAGGCTCACATTCCCCAAAGCAAAAGGACACCACAACCCCTGTGGTGGGATCCAGCTAGATGGGGTTGCTCTCAAAAACGTCCCACACAGAATGCCCTGAATGAAGGCGACTGCGGCAAGAAATCCACCATGCTGGTGGAAGACAAAACCAAACCACCAAAGCCTGGTCTCCTTTCCCAAGAAATGCTACTTTCACCCGTGCAGGGATCATTCGCACAGAGTGAGGCGCTCCCAGTCGTACAAACCACCTCATGGGGTCTAGAAATGGGTTGCCCCACTCCTCTGCAGATTGCAAGACCTGGACCCCAGTTTACTTGCGCGCCTGGTATCAGAGGCTGAAGGCAAATGCTCCGGTTGCTTTCTGACCTCGCCCGATAGCCCTGCCCAATAAATATTTCATCTGAAAAGCTGGCATCTACCATGCATGGGATACACACTAAAAACAACCATTTCCCAAGATAAGCAAGCAAATGGTAGATGGCACCATGCAAAGGTAGCGTTGAATGAGACATTTACCGCAGGGGTCACCTTAGGAGTAATTTTGTCACATCAAAAGGAAACATGAGAGCTGAATCTAAGTGTCACTCGGAGAAGATGTGTGGATAAAGATCATGCACCGAACTAATTAAATATTCAGAGACAATCCTGGGGAAAGGCTCTGTGCACTTCTGCTATAATTAATTCAAAGTATCTGCCAAGAAAAGTGATTTCTTCCAGCTGTATGTTTAAGCATATTGTTAGCAGCAGCGGCAGCACCTTGCATTTTTCCCACTTGTGAGGAATCCAAGGCCGCCTACACAGCTCTGTTTGTACCCTTGCAACAACAGGCTTGTGAGGTGAGTCGGGCTGAGAGTCTGTGACCTGCCCAAAGGCACCCAGCGAGTTTCACGGCCAACATCCACTAACCACCACACCAGCGCCCCTAAGTTGGTCAAAGCAGTAAAGCAGGAAGCACAAGAAAACCATCAAAGTATTAGCCTGTTTTTTCTTGATTTTCATAATGTGCTACAGTTTTGCTGGACACAGGGAAGAGGAAAGAGTTCCCCAGCACTATTTGTAATTCACCGAAATCTGCAGTCACTTCTGTGGCTCTGGAGATTTCTCTATGTATTCACCAGCAGTCACAGGGACTAGAAATTTCCTCTCATATAAAGGCAAAACTGCCATTCTCAGAAAGCTAAATTCTGTACCCATTATAATGTTATGTTTTCTGCACATCTTCAGAAAAGGGGCACATATGCAGTCCCATCTAAGTGCTTTGGAGAAAAAAGCGGCAAAAGGGCTTCAGTGCAAACATGATATCCCAAGTACAGACATGAGGCATACTAGTGGAATCCCAAGCCTTCATGTCACCAACCAATGTCTGCACAGCATGTTTGGGATTCTCATGGAAAGCAGCAGCAGACGGGAACAGAAAAAAGCACGTAGGTGAAGCTGGAAAAAAACACACACACAAGGACATCAGCTAATCAGATCAGCAGAAGTAGAAGGTCACTGGCTGAGCACACCTAGATATAACCAAGACAGGATTAGGGATAAGGCAGAGAAAGACTTCAGGCATCAGTGGTGTGGGAGAGGGGCGTGTGTGCGTGCCTGCACAGTGCTAATTGCAGACTTCAAGGCCCTGCAGAAGGCACTTTATTTCTGATCTGGGCAGCAGGATAGCTTTTACCAATCTAAAATTGTTTCTAGGCTACCTTTAAGAATGGAAACCTAAGACAGACTGAACCACTAATGTGTGCACTAGGCCAGAGGTGCAAAACCCCAGGAAGGGGGCCCAATCCTGTCCCCTTGTGGCTGCCCAGATGGCCATGTTCCCTTAACCGGCTTCCAGCCCTTTTCCCCAAGCAGCAATTCATTTGATGGTTTACCAGCTTTTGTAGATTTCCTCCTTCCTAAAAGTACCAACTACCCCTCCCAAAGCCGAGCTCCTGGCAATGTGCTCTTTAAGCTAAAAGAGGCCGATATTTTGGCCCCATCCTTCTGCCATCAGCCCCACCCACCACCAGAATAG
Source organism: Varanus komodoensis (assembly GCF_004798865.1). NCBI lineage: Eukaryota > Metazoa > Chordata > Lepidosauria > Squamata > Varanidae > Varanus > Varanus komodoensis. The sequence goes on along the minus strand of NW_025335701.1, from coordinate 10,377,615 downwards.
TCCCCAAAAGCCTCGCCTAAATGGAACTGGGCCCTTCGACTGCACGAAGTTCAACACACCTGCGCTAGGCAACCCACTCACACCTTCAACAAGCAAAGCAGCAGCATGTGCTGGGGAGAAAAGTCCTTCTCCACAGGCTGGATGACGATTACGCAAAAGCCGCTGCCACAAGGTCTAGCAGTACGGCGAGCTCAGGCAGCTTCCGGTAAGGATTACAGCCACTGGCTGAGCTGGATGCAAGGTGCAGTCCAACACATCTGGAAGGCACCAAGTGGGGGGAAGCTAGACTACCAAACTGGAGGAGGACAGGTCCTGTGGAACTTCCATGCTCAGAAGCAGTGTATCTGTGAACATAACACTGGGGAATAGCTGCTGCCTTTGTGCCCTGCTTGTGTGCTTCCCAGAACACTCACTGGCTTGGCCACTGCTGAAAACAGCTCAGTGGACTAAATGGATCCGGAAGGAAGGCACTATCCATACTTCTGTCCTTGAGTTCACATTATAAATTCTTTTCTCTAGAGATAACATGAACAACTAAGAAGGGGAAGCAGAATCTGTGAAAAATGCTGGCAGTGATTCTGCCTCTGCCTGCCACGGCCGGCACCAAGGACCGGCCCTGCACCTTGAGCACTGGCTGCCAACCTAGCCCACGGGGTTTGGCACTCACCCAGAAAGCACTGCATGCTGTCCCAGGCAGTCCACAGACATGGCCGTCGCCTGCAAAAAGAACAGAGAGGAAAAGAGAAAGACGTCGGCTCTCTTCGCCTTATCCCAGATTATCAAACAACACTCAGCAGGAAAAGGAATTCTCTTTCCATTCCCCACAAATGTTAGGTGAGGGTAGTCATAAATAATAACGAGATTTCCACGGTCATTTCTTTCTGCATTTAATTTCTTTCTGCTGTTCACATCTCTCAGCTCAGTTAACGATTCTGCCCTCTTGATGATCACATATAAAGTACATATGCCCCTAAGCCTTGATAACGCTTCATGCGCCCAATGAGGTGGACCACTGCCAGAATACCTGTGCCTTCAAGGTGACACAGGGGCTTCATGGTTTCTGCTGCAACAGATTAATATGGCAGCCAAAAGAGAAATGCAATCAGTCCAAGACAGGTGAGCATTAGTTTGAAATAAGGGACACACTTCCTAGAAGTGCGTCCTGCTTACTAGAATCACAGAATTGAAGGCCATTTTAGGCTGGCGAGACCAAGCCAATGCTCAGTGCAGGAATTCAGTCCAGGGCATTCCAAATGGATGGCTGTCCAGTCTCAGCCAGAGTACCTCCAGCGAGAGTCCACCACCACCAGCAGGCACCAATGCCTCGACTGCTCTGACCATCCAAACATTGTCCTTAAGGTTCTCTTGAAATCTGCCCTCTTGACACTCAAGCCCATTATTTGTGTCCGACACTCTTGAAGGAGAGAGACTAGGTTGCAGCCCTTTTCTGCATTATGACCCTTGAGAAGTATTTGAGAAGTCCGGTCACATCCTTGCTTAGTCTTCTCAAAACCAAACATACCTAGTTCCTGCCATCTTTCCTCATAGGACTTAATTACTAGTTCCTTGGTCACCTTTACAGCCCTTCACCAAATTCCTCCCAATTTATCTCAAGCCTTCTTAAAATGTGGTGTCCAGAACTGGATGCAGTATTTGAGAAGCGCGACCAGCACAGAGCAGAGGGGAATTATCATTTCCTCTGATTTTGAAACTAAACTTCTATCAATGCAGCCTAAAATTGCATTTGCCTTTTCTGCAGCCACCTCACACTGCTAACCCATAGTCAGTTAATGAATGACCACATTTCCAAAATCCTTTTCACACATCCTATTGCCAAGTCAGCTACATTCTTTTTCCTGAACTAGAAACTTGTCTCTGCTGGATTTCAGTGCTGTTTCTGTTCCGTTCAAGCATACCCTCAAGATCATGTTGAATTTTGTCTGTCTTCCCAGATAATACCTTCCAAGACATTGGATGTGTGTATCATCTCCATCTGGATTGCCACACCACTTGTTCCAAGTCACAGAGATGCTGAAAGCTCCTGGATCCAGGACAGAGCCTCTGGCACACCACTTGGTATCTCCCTGCAGTCTGAGGAAGCATCACCCATGTGCACTTTGAGTACTGCCAGCTGTGGATCTTCAAGACTTCACTTGGTTGCTGATCTGAATTATCATGTAGCTCTTTGCCAAATGAAAGCCAGAAAGCAAGTGTGTGGCATTTCCGTGAGCTACTAAAGGAACTACTCAGTCAAAGAATTAAATGAAATTAGTCTGGCAAGACCTGTTGACAAACCTTTTCCTGACGTTGAGGACTCAAGCATGAAATGGTCACTTTCTCAACTCAGTCCCAGCTAGTTTCACCTCATCGCCTAACTAGGGAGTAAGTTGCACTGATGTGATTGGGATTTACTTCCCTTTGGGTATGAATAGAAGTGTATTGCACTGTAAGGTAAACAGCAGGTTTGGGAGCAGGAAAAACAAAGGGATGCATGCTTCCCAATCTCCAGAGTTCTTTGGACTTAACTTTTACTCTACATGCTTAAATCTAAGTACTATGAACTTAAGTGCTTTATGGACTGCAGCTTCTCCTCACTGCCGAAACACAAAATGTTTTTTGGCCTTTTTGCCCCCCACCCCGCCGCACACCTGCTCTACCTCACAGGGTTGTTAGGAACACAGAATGGAAGACCCCTAGTTATGCCTGCTTGCTGAGCTGCTTGGAGGAAAGTCAGATACATGTGTGATAGATCATTGATAAGATTTATCAGGAGTCTTGCCCTTTCTTCCAACTGAAGGAGGGATGGGGGAAAGGCCGGGGGTGCAGGGAGACAAGGAAGGCTGCTGTAAAGAGCCCTGCAGGAAAGGAGGTCACTCATCCCGATCCCAAGCACTGCTGTCTCAGGCAGCAGCACAGAAACCTCCCTCAGCCTGAAGGCGGAACTGAGTCTCCAAGATGCTTGTGGGAGCCACATTCCTGTGGTGGGTGCAGCTGAAGCCAAAGAGGCAGGGTCGAAACAGGAGCCTATTTTAGCTGCTGTAACTAAGAACAGGCAGTTCAATATTTAAGAAAATGACACCAAAGTGCAGAAACCAGCTGGAGATCAGTGTTGGGGGAAGGGGCAGGGCCATGTGCCAAACCCTGGAGAACTGAACCGAGCCCCCAAAGGACAGGTTACAACCCCTGGGCCAGGGGCTCCCCACCCCAAACCTGCAGATCCTGCCCTGCCACTTCTGAATATGGGGGCTTCATTTGCATCACAAGCCACAACTCCGGACTGACGCCTCTCCTGGCAGCAACAACTTTCATTTTGGTGAGGCTGGCTGTTAAAAGTGATCCCATCCTGGAGCAAACTGCCTTGCTGCAAATCAGCAGTGAATTAGCACAGGCAGCTGGGTTTACCAGGGCCTGTGGGTGACGTCCCTAGAGAAGCACAAACAAACCTGCTCTGCAGAATCAGTAAACTTTATGTGAAGAACACGGGAACATTGAAAGTTGCTGCAGGCTGAGCCAGAGCCTTGGTCCACCTAGTCCAGAAGAGTGGCACTGAATGCCAAGCATTCAGGCAAGTGTTTCCAACTATCCCTGGAGCTGCATAGGGATCGAAGGGAACTTCTGCAGGCGAACCTGAGGTTTTACAACTCCCAATAGCTGTCGGCTTGCAATGAGATAAAAGAAATGCATATAAAGGCCAGCGACTGGCCAGAAAAGAATGAAATGCCACCCTCCAGCTTCTTCTTGCTGGGTTGTCACACTGCAATGTGACAGACTAGGTCAGTAGGTAAACACGACAGCTGTTGGAAGAAGTGGGGTGGGGGTGGAGGGGGAGAAAGATGAGCTCTGTTTTGGAAGGAGAGATGTCAGCATCAGCCAGGCTCCAGGGCTTGGCTTTCTGGGAAGGATTTCTCCGTGACCTCTGAAATGCTGCCCAGAGCACAATAGCAGCAGAATCCCCTTTTGCTGGGCCCTTTGCATCGTTCAGAGTTGCTCCCATTACAGGCATACCTGAGAGGAGGCATGCCAGTGAAACAACGGCAAAACTGGGGAGGAATACAGAGCCATGGGCCTGGACAGCATTCCGGAAACTCTAGAGACATTTTCAGGGTGTGGCATATTGTCTGCTTTTGAAAGATCATCCACTGGACTAAGAATTTGGAAAGCAGAGGTCTAGCTGCTAAGGTCTGTACATTGTCAATGTTTGCCCAGGCTGTGCTGGTCACTCTCTCAATCAAACAATTTTCAAGGCATGTTCCCTCTAGTACTCCAGGTAAAACTTCCCCAGTTGGCTTCACCTGGCCTTTTTAAAGCCTACACCAGCTTCTAAAATTATCTCTTTCCTAATAATACAAAGACTGTATTTTCCTCTGTGGTCCCCTGGTAAAAAGAATCTGCATGCTTCACCTAGTATGGGGAACACTGCTGAACAAAGCTGAATTTTATATTCGCATAACCGTGGGAATGCAACATTTCCACTTCCTAGGTCCCAGAAGCCCAAGGACAGCTGCAGGTCCTTTCCTGAAGCTATCACAGGCCTGCTGGGTTTTGCTTGAACGCCTTCAGCTCTCTTTCTGCCTGCCCCCCTGCCACCTTTCCATTCTGGGATGCTGGACAGGTACACAAAGCGACTTCAGCAAAGTGTTTTTTCTTTCCCTCTTTCTTTCCCTCAAATTGTTTGCTTGGGGGCCTTTTGAAGCAACATCTTGCCTAGCACGCAGTTCTGGTGATCTCAGAAGCTTGCACCTTGTGAGGGAAGGGAAGGGGGAGGTTCGCCTGCAGACCAACAAGACAAAAGAATAATGAGACTATTCTAAACTGGCAGGCAAACTGACAACAGATTATGAATGGTTTTTCACAAAACCAACACAGCACTGGGAAAAGGATGATGTGGAGCACAGCACTACATTCAGAAGGATGCTTGCAATCCTCCTTTCAATAGCAGATTACCCTGGCATGCTCAGACAAAGACCATACCAAGATGCTGTTACTCAATGATGTAAGCAAAAAGGTAGGTCCTCTGACTTACAAATGGAAATTATTTCACCAACTGAGTGGATCTGACAAAAGAATAGAAAACTGCTTTGCAGACTGTATTATTCTCAGTACAATCTAAACTCCCAGCATTAATAGGATAACACAGACATGAAAGCACTTCACCAAATGCCTTAATAGAGTGTACTTTAAAGCAGGGAAAATAGAGCAACTGTCTAAAACTATCAGGAAACCACAGATTAAAACGACAGAAATCAAGGATAAGGATCACCACCTACACATGAGAATCAGAGGGAGGAAGAGGAGGAAGGCCCACAGATGGCTGGTTATGTAGTAAGCCAGGCTAACAAAAACTCTCTAAATACTTTCATGTCTGAAGGACGCAAGAGTGCATTTCTTGGTATACAAAGAGAAGAAATATTCAGAGCACTACCCAAGTTATGCTGCGTGCAGCCCAGAGGGAAAGAGGACTGATTTTTCAGGCCTTAAGGCAGAATACTTTGCAAAGGAGGCGAGCTTCTGACCTTTTACAGAAGTGCTAAGAAATGCTGAAATAGCCTGGAAGTAAAGATATTCCTTCAAGCTGCAAGTGAGAAAAGATGGAAAAGTGCTTCCTGCAGCAACTAGAAAACAAGCAATTGACCTTTTCAGGAACTTGGATTAAAATGCCAGCAACTTCCAAAAATGACTGGAGAAGTAAATGAAGCTTTATCTGATCCTGATATCCTAAAAATAATGAAGAAGGAAATTCAGCCAGGAGGAACCAGAAAACTAATGTGGTATAGTGGTTAAGACCATGTGTCTGGGGCTCAGGCAATCTGGGTTCTAGTCCCTGCTCAGCGGCGGAGGAGTTGGAAGGTCACCTCTTATCTGGCCCAACAAAAAAAACTGTTTGACAACCGATTGCATCTTAATTTCCAAAGGTATGTTGCCAATGGACATTGGAGCTGACAAAGGTAACCTAACAGTATCAGATTTTGCTCTACTTTGTCTCAGGACTAACTCCTAATGCTTAACTCTTGAGAGACCACAAAGTCACCCCCATTACATCAAGGCTTAATGCTCATTGCTTACCAAGTCAGAGATAATAGACACAATAAGGGAAAAACAATAAATTATTTTTTCACAGAGACCCCAGCATGAAGAAATGTGGGCCATGAAAGCAGTGATTCAGTGAATATGAACAAACGAGGCAATTAATTTAAATAGTCAGCCAAAACCATGGCCGCAAAAGTGAGTAATACAGCAAAATTAGGGTGTCTGCATAAGCAGGAAACAAAGGGATAGAGATTATTAATTAATAAAAGGAGCAAAGTTGCAAGCAGCTCACATAGGAAAAATTCAGACAGCCATGGCATACATCAGTTACTATGCCATGGAATTACTATGGAGTTGGAAACAAAAGCTCAAAATTCCTGGCAAGAATCTTACAAAAAGGGCTGAACAGTTGGTCTATTTCAGATATTTAAAAAAGATAACAGGGAAACACAGAACCCAAAGGAAATATGTTCTCAAAATTTTATGAAAATTTATATAGCAAGAAGCCATGATTCTAAGCATGAGGCCACCATTTCTGAGTCACGGGAATTTCTGAAATCAGTTCACTGCAGAAAAAGATACAGGCAGTGATAGGCAATCTGAAAAATGGAAAGTCTCTGGGTTACATGGATTTACAAATGATTTTACAAGAAATCTGAAGAACTATTGATACCATAGATACAACACCTGTTTAATTCTATTCTGGAAGGAGAACCTATACATGCCTTTTTTTCCAAACCGACGTCTGGATTGGTAGTTGCCCCGAAACCAGAGAGGGGCTGTAGCTCTGGAAGCTCATACCATCCCACTGTAATTGTTAAGCAAGATGCCAATATATTGACAGGAACCTTAATAATTTCATAATTTAAGTCAAGACAGACCAAACAGGATTTATGGCTAAAAGGTATATAACTGATTATATTAATAAAGTACTGAACATCCTAGATTGGGTTATTGGATTCTGGTAGTTTTGCTTTTTTTTTTTTTTAGAAGCCTTTAAGGCTTTTGATAGACTTGAATGGTTTTTCTTCATCAAGACACTGCAAATATTAGAATTTGGCCCCGATTTATGAATTTTATTAGGCAGCTATACTCATAATCCACAGCCAAGGTCAAAGCAAATCCCAGACACGACCTTTTCCAAATTATACAGAACAAGGTTGACCATTATCTCCTTTTATTTGCTATACTGATAGAAACATTGGCAGAGTCAAGCTGTAATCATACAAACATTCAGGTAGTCTGAATTAATAAAGACGCTCACGCTATAAACCTGTAAGTGAATGACATTGCTGATGGTCTCAATTCAAATAGTGCTATCCCAGAGTCTAGATTAACACTATCTGACCATGAGAAAATTACAGGATTAAAAATAAAATACCTTAAATTTGAGTTGAATGTGACAGAGGAGGAACAAAAGGGGCTACAAACCATCTCCAGACTAACTTTGCAGACCTCCAGGATTAAATATTTATGTATAATAATTCCAAGAAACATAAAACAACTTTGTAAATGCAACTTCAATCCATTATATACAACTCTTAAGGCTGACTTCAATTTCTGGAAGCAGCTGAATTATCCTGGCTTCATAGAATGGCTTCCATCACAATGATGTATCTTCCTAGATGCTTATTTTTTTCTTTCAAAAATTCCTAGTTGAAAACACTTCTAAGTTCCTTAAAAATGGTAAAACGTTATGGAAATGTTTAACACTTGTGATTTTAAAAAAATGCTCAAAAGTTAAAACAAATGCACTCTAGGCAAACAAAAATTGGGGCTTTAGCTTTCCTAATTTAAAATTTAATTACAATTTCTTTCAACTTAGACAGGTTACGTCACTAAGGCAAATTAACTGCACTTGCATTGGCATGGCAATAACAGAAAAAACTTTGCCTTAATGCAGCACAACTTTCTTTATGTTCTTAAGAGCGGGCTTCCCAAGCCTGGTGCCTCCCTGAGGATGTTGGGACTACAAATTCCATCACCAAAGCCAGCATGGCCAGCCTTTTGCAACCTGTTCAGGAAATGGCACTTTCCACTGACAAAACACCGTTTTTTGTAAACCGTTTAGAAACTCTAGTACTGGACGTCATAAAAAGACTTTAAATAAATAAAATACCAGACACGGCAGGATTTCCTAGCTTCATGAAATAGAAACCGCCTTAGAGCCTAGCCAAAGACTTGACCCATTACACTCGGTGTTGTTTTGAGGGTGCTTCCTCCACCAGGTGTCCTCACCAGGTGTGCTGGCACTACAAACTCCATCATCCCCAAGCAGAGTGGCAAGTTTTCCCAGACCAATATCCTCCTGACCTGTGGGGACTATAACCCCTCCCAGTCTCCTCCAACTTGGCAACCTGGGATCTCAATCCCCATCACCCCCAGCCCACAAGCTGCCTCGGATGGTAACAGCTGCAACCCAACATATCTAAAGGGCCCCAGCTTTGCTGCTAAGAGCCCACAGCTGCAAAGGCTACCCTGAACCACAGGGCCCGGGGTGTCGTGATGAGAGTACCAGACAGGGCCTCAGGTGCTGGCTGAACTGAACGGGACGGCGCATGAAGACCCCCGGGTGACGCTGGCCTACCTCGCAAGGTGGCTGTGAGAATAAAAAGGGGGGGGAGATTATGCAAGCTGCCTCAGCTCTCCTGAAAGACTGAAAGGAGCAGGGTATAAACGTAGTAGTAAACATCGGCTTCTGGCCCTCCCCCGGCCACGACTCTAAGCCTGGCCTACCTCACAGGGTTGTTGTGAGGGCGCAAACGGAAAAGAGGGGTTCCTGCCAGCCGCCTCGGGCTCCCTGCGGGAAGAAGGGCGGCGGGCAAGGCAGCAGGGAAGTAAACAACCCGGCGCTTACCTGCGAGTCCCGGAACTCCACCACCACATTCTCGCTGCTCCAGCGCGCCGCCATCTTGAACCACCCAGAACGCCGCCGGCGAGCGTCGGAAGAGGCCGGCGCGTGCGCCGCGCGCTCGCAAAGCCTGCCGGGAGATGTAGTCTTAAAGCCCCCGGGGAGGATGACGGGAGCGGCTCGAGTAAAGACTGCGAGATGGTAGCTCGCCTGCGAGTTTGGGTTTTCCCTCCTTTTCCCCCTTATCAGCCGAATATTCAGCTTCGAGAATAGCAGCTGGTAACCCTGCCTGGAAACCCGACGCTTCTCTGTGGGAAGGTGCTCTGCACGCGCGCAGAGGCTAGAGTCTTCGCCAGAAAAGCAGAGCTCATGCCGTGCACAGCGGGATTTCCCATGTTCGCAAGAAAGCTGTCCTAGATCCCAGCCAGCTCGTTCTGGGTTGTCTTCAAGCCGCCTTCCTCAAACGGGAGCCTTCTGCAATGAAGGACTACAATCCCATTGTCCACAAGCAGCATGGGCTGGACCACCCAATGGCTTTCTGTGCTGTAGGGACAGTCCATAGGGCACTGTAGCAGCCCGGTTCCCATGGATGGATTCTCAGCTGAGCCCCTGTCTTTAGAAACAGGCTCTGGAATTAAACCCTGGTGGTCCTGGGGGCACATTTTAGGCCCTGAGGATGAGGGCCCTTGGATGAAAGGAGATGGGAACTGACTTTACTTTTAGAGCAGTGTTTCCCAACATGGCGCCCTTCGAAATATTGGATCCATAGTCGGTGCCCTCTGAGGGGGCTTTGGGAGGGCTGTTTTGAAGTGTTTTTGTGAGACTCACTGATCAGAACCTGCTTCCCAGCTGGAACGAGGCACCCACTGACTCGTGCAGAGGCACAACGGATAGGGCCGATCCCTTCCATGCCAAGCCCCTCTTGCACCTCACACAGAAGAAGAGAGATCAAAAGCACTTGTTGCCCGATGTTGCTGGCCTTTCGCACCCCACCCTGGTTTACCGCACAGTGCAATCTTGGTCAAAAATTACCGAATTATCCCCACTTTGATCAGATTTCCCGAGCTAATGAGGTGCTGTGCAAATACGGAACAAAGCAGGAGACACCGCACTGGGTGTGGGGCTGGTAGGAATAACTAATTCGCACAAACGACGTGCAGCAAGGAGGTGCCAAAGCTGCACGCTGGACCTCGGGCTTCAGTGCATCACTTCGCTGCTCGGTAGACCTACCCAGAGTCAGGCTCTGTGCTGTTCATCCAGCAATAAAGGCAAATGGTCCCGGCACCCTGGATGCTGCTGGCGCTTCTCAGACTGCGTGAGCCCTCGAAGTGTGTGCCATTATGTGTGACAAGGGCTATTTTTAGAATTCTCCTGGGCATACAAGTAAGACCGGAACAAGAGCATTTATAAATCAGGCAGAAGGGGGCCTCCCTCCCCTTAAGAATTCCCAGGTGAGCCTTAAAAAGGATCGTTTTCTTGTCCTCTGCACAGAGGTGACTGCGTGGTCCCGCGGGGATCTGCACTGGGACCAGTGCTTTCCAGCTTGCTCCTAAATGATCCAGAATTGGGAGTGAGCAGTGAAGCGGCCACATTAGCTCACGACAGCCAATTAATTAGGGTGGGTAAAACTAAAGGGTATGAGGAGTTCCAAATGGATTCCTCCGAAGTGGGAGAATGGGCAAAATGGCAAATGTGGTTCAAATGCAGGCAGGGCAAAAGAGCCCGACAGACAGACAACCCACTGCGTCCTAAATCAAGGATGCCAGAACCTTCCCTAGAAGCAAAAAGGGCAGAACTGAAGCTGTTGTACTTTAGGCATGTTGTGAGAAGGCAAGACTCCTTGGAGAACACGATCATGCCAGAGAAAGTCAAAACAGGCCAAGTAAGAAACGGACTGACTGCATGAAGCAAGCCACAGCGTTGAGTTTACGAGAGCTGAGTGGGGCAAGTGGTCTCCTAATTCTAGAGCCCAGTGGCGTCCTCCCATGGAGCGGATTAGTGGCAGGTTTAGGACTGATAAAAGGAATGGCTTCTTCAGAGTGCATACTTGAACAATGAACCACTTGCTCCTGCAGTGAGGAGCAATTTGGATGACTTCACAAGGAGATGGGTTACAAGGGTGGAGAAGGTTTGCCGTCCAAAAGAGCCTTCGGCTGAGGCACAGGGACACAAGCTTGGACCCATGAAACTAGCACGGTTCTTCCATGAGGAACCCCGGCACCAACGCTGCCCTTCTCCGAGTTCTGGCAAGCCATGAACTATTTTATCATCCTGAAGCCACAGTGGAGTCCTGAGCCACTAGGAACACCTCTTGCAACATCTAAGAACCACCTTGCCCTCTCCAGCTCCAGTCCTATGCACACTTACCTGGGAGTCAGTCCCACCAGCCTTTCCCCAACTTACTCCAGAGGGAGCCTAGCTTAAGACCGGGTCGTTGCCATGGCTACCATCAGCTTCCCACCACTACCTTGCAGCCTAAACCCGCACAAATTGGGTCAGAAGCAGGTCCTACCGAATTTGGTGGGATTTACTCCCAGGTGCAGCCCTGCAGGTGCGTCTACTTGGGCCATCAAGCTGCTCCCACCTGTGGCAAAATCCTTTGGCAGCCCGCCAAAGCCAACGCGTCCCCCTCTTTCACAGCCCTGCTCGGCTCCTGTCGGCTCCAGGCTGTGGCGTCCTTCAGAACCAGTCCATCTCCTATTTGTCCTTCCTCATCCTCTTCTGCCTTCGGCTTTCCCCAGCACCTTTGTCTTCTACGGTGACAATCCAGTGTCTCTGCCTGCCTGCTCTGATGTGCCTGAAGTACAACAGCTGCAAGATTTTTGCTTCCAACTTGGAAGTGCTGAAACTGCTGAAGACTGAGCTCCGTTAGCCATGGACTGAGCAATGAGAAAGGTGCTTTCACTGTTATGATGATTCTTAATGCATTTATACCCTGCTTGTTTGCTCTTATGCAGAGCTGGAGAGCCAGTGTGGTTAAAAGTGCAGGCCTGATGCTCCAGTGACCTGGGCTCTAGTCCCCACTCAGCCATGGTGTCAACTGGGTGACTTTGGCTCAGGCTTGGGCTCTCAGCCCAGCCTACCTCACAGGGTTGTTGTGAGGTTCTACAACCAAAATAAAAATAAGATTATGAAGAGGAGGAGGAGAATTATGTATGCTACCTTGAATTCCTTGGAAGGAAAAAAGATGGAATATAAATACAATGCATTAAAATGGTGAGAAACCCAAGGCTCAGTCTTATCCATTTCATGATGACCACAATAACTCTTTCCGGGCTGCAAGCGTTAACTGGTTCACCAATGCTTGTTATCTCCCAACAGCATTTTGCGAATGCCAAAACCAGGATTAGTGTACCGAGCGAACCGGGACACGCAAAAAGGGACCTCTCCACATGTTTTCCGCGCGATAGATGTTACGGATGTTCGGAGTGGGGGACGAGCCGTGGCGGAGCAGGGGCAGCCTCGTCCGCTCTGGACGGAGAGACGTGCTGGGGAGCGCGGGACCTTCGCCTTCCGCGTCTCCACTCCCGCCCCGGCCGCTCGCCCGGGGCGCTCTCGGGGCGCGCCGGGCATCCCGCAGGGGCGCCGGCTCCTCCGAAAGCCTTCGCCAGGGCTGGGGCGCTCGTCCTGCAGGGGCCGCCGGGCGGGGGCCCTCCCCGGCAGCGAGCACGGGGTCCCCGGGCAGCCCGGCGGCGCCCGCCCAGCCCTTG
>NW_025335701.1:10304196-10364927 GCF_004798865.1 Varanus komodoensis | reverse complement strand
CCGCGGCCGCCGCCCCCGGCCCCGCGCCGGCGGCGGCGGGCGATGCGGAGCGGGGCCCCGGCAGCGGCGGCGGGCCGGGCGCGGACTCCTCCCCCTTCGCCCATGGCAACGGTTACCAGGAGACGGGAGGCGGTCACCCGAGAGACGGGATGCTCTACCTGGGCTCCAGGGCATCGCTGGCCGACGCGCTGCCTCTCCCCCTCGGCCCCCGCTGGTTCAGCTCGCACAGCGGTGAGTGGCGGCTCGGGGCGGGGGGCGCCTTCCCGGGGGCCAGCAGCCCCTCGCCGGCGGGGAAGCAGCAGGGCCCGGCACGGCCTGGCACGGTGGGCGGGTGGCGAGTCCCGCCATCACCCCTGCAGTGCTGCCTGGGAGGGACGCGGAACGAGGACCCGCTCCCCCGGCTGAGGTGCTTCTTCCTCCGGCCAGCCCTGCTGTTACAGAGCAAGGGGTTGTGAGCTCCTCGCTGTCCCTGAAGGGGTCAGGGGCCCACGCTCTCCTGCGCCCCTGACATTTCCCGGCAACCCTCAATGTATCGCAGCTTTTTTTGTTTCCTGTTTGAGCAGTGAGAAAGCCCTGCCCTCGAGCCGGTCCCACCCCCCAGAAGTGTGGGGAGCAGGCGTTGTCTGTGGGGGGTCCCGGCTGCAGCATGTCCTGCTGTGTCCAGCTTGGAAAGGCGTGGGCTTCCTTGCCTCGTTTTGCTCCGGAAACGTTTCTGCGGCCTCTTGGGGTGCCTGGCAGCAGTGCAGCACTCCCATCATCCGCAGCCAGCTGCTGGCGGTCACCGAGGAACTGAGGTGTGGGGGCTGTGGTACTCCCCTGCCCTTTGGCACGGTTAGACACACGTGGCAGGCTTGCCGTGGCACTGAGGCTCCCGTGGGATCGGTAAACGTGGTCTGTGTACACGCAAGGAGTTTGCTCACAAGGCCACGGTGTCTTTGGGAGCCTTCTCTTCCGTGAGCTCTCTGGGGAAGGAGGCGCTTTGCTATGGCGAGAACCCCTGCATTTTTCTGCCCATGTTCCTCCTCTCCCCCTTTGGATCAATGCCAGAAAGGCGACCCTATAACTTGTGTCCTCCTCCTTTCAGAAACGGGGGCTGGGGAGAAAGCCTGGACAGACCGTGTGGTCTGGGCACACGACCTGTGAACTCTGTGGAAGGATGGCTGACGCCTGCTTGAAACGGGGGTGGGCTAGATGAGGGATGGGCAACCCATAGGCCAGAACACCTGGCGGGCCGCAAACATCTGGAAGGCCAAATATGGCCCACCTCTGTAAGTTATGCCAGCCGAAGGCCACGGTTAGTTGGAGCAGTTTAGAGAGGGCAGGGCCTCTGTAGGCTGTGGCATTGCAGCTCTTGCGGTGATTCCTGGGCTAGAAATCCGCTGCATGGTTTTCGTAATGTCTGAGCCAGGTGGGCTGTCATTGTTCCTGGAGACAGAGTGTGTCCTGGTGCAGGCGGTGGGGGAGGCGTAGGCACAACCTTCCGATGTCTCGGTGAGCGGGCCTAGTTCTCCCTGCAGTCCAGAGAAGGCTCTCAGAAATATACCACTCTGGCGGTGCGAGGTGGGGTGGGCAGGGTGTCCATACATCGTATCCGTGGTGTGTTTACCTTGGCTTACGTCACAGCAAACGGAAGAGGGCCTATTGCCTGGTGTGGAAAGTTTTAGCTGACAAGGAACACGCCTGATTGTGAGAAGGGGGTTTCCCAGCTCGCTCTGGTCAGATCAGTCTGCAGAGGAAGCTGATAGAAAATGGGATTTGAAGTGTGGCATGGCGTGGCAAACAGGGTCATGCACAGCCCCGTCCTGCCCGTGTGAACTTGGAAGTAAAGTCCCACTCGGTTGAAGCAGACCGAAGCCCTCCAGAGTGTGCACTGAATACTGCTCGAGCGTTCCACCCTCTGTGTTGCAGGAAGCCAACATGCATGATCCAAGCGATGCCTTCAAGCAAGGTAATCTGCAGCCAGGTTCTAGCAGGGAGTAGAGAAAGTCGCTTGCTTCTTGGCTTTAGTCATCTATCTGGTACTTGCTTAATTGCGCAAAATATCACCCTCAATGATAGTGAGGGATCTGAGCCATACTGGCCTTTTCCTAATGTATTCCCTCCCCTTCCAAATATTGTTAAAACCGTATTTTGCCTGTCCAACTTGTACCTTCGCAGAACCTCATTGACGCAGTAGTGCTCAAGTCGGGAAAATATCCCGTGATTTAGCGTCTTTGTATTTCTTGCTTGAGCATCTCGCTAATCCATTAGTGGCAGGTGAGGGGTAGCAGGTCTCTCAGGTAAGCAAGGTTGCTCCTCTTCAGATCCGCGGGCCTTCATTTTACTTGCCATGTTTAAGAGTGGTGCTGCTCTGTCTGTATTTTGAATTCTTGTCACTCCAGAAGAAAGTTCTGCATGAGTCAGAAGTTTGTTCTGTTTAGATGGAACCCAGGTTCCATTTGGATGCCAGGGAGCACTTCCTGACAGTCAGGACCCCGAGGGTGTGGAATGGGCTCCCACGGGAGGTGGCTGAGGCCCCATCCGTGAGGGTGCTCCAGGACAGGCTGGACATGCACATGGTGGGCATGTCGTGAGTGGAGCCAGCTGGAGCCGGGGGTCAGACTAGATGGCCCGGGAGGCCCCTTCTGACTCACTCTGTTTCTATGTTTCTATGTTTTGTTTGTTTATCTTCAAGTTTATAGACTGCTGAATAGGGTCATACATTTGTCCAAAATATTATGCTGCCTCAGTATAGATTTATGGCCAGGAAATGCTAATTTCCCCTGGAATAGCTAAGAGAGAAGGATCTGGTGGTGTACGTGGGTATTTGACAGCCGTTGTGTCTTCATCACTTGACACCCTTTCTCAGATGAAGGCTCTGACAGAGCTGATTAAAAATCCATGTCTTCAGCATCCAAATAATTAGGTTAATCTTGCAATTAATGTTTTCCATCACCTGACAGTTCCCTGAACCGCTGAGGGCTTTTCTGCGTGGCTGTTTGTGCACAGCAATATCCTTGATGTCCCGTTGCGGAGAAGGGTGCTTCTTTCCAGGGAAGGAGCCGACTCCCTGTGAAGGTCACAGTGCACAATGCACCGGCCCTTCCCTGGTGCTTGACTCCAAGCCAGCCTCCCCCAGCACGGTTACCGTCCAGATGGGCTAGATCACACCTTCCATAATCCCTCAGCAGCAGAGCAATGGGGGTTGTAGTCTGACACATTCAGAGGGCACTGCACTGCCTTGGGGAAGGGTTGGGGAAGGCAGGCCTCCAGTTCCAAGAGGGAGAGCAGGAAAACCCTCGCAAAATCTCTGTGGGATTTATCCTGTGGTTACCTGCGTTGGCCAGGTAAGCACAGACCTGCCTATTATGACAGTAGAGAAAGTGTAGCACTAAACAGATTGCCAGGTTCCGAGTTCTGCCTCTCAAGGGTATTTATTATTTTCCGATTTAATGTTCTCCCCGCTTCTGTGGAATTCAAGGGGGTTGGCAGCATCCCCCCAGCCATGTGCCCGTCCAGGCTGTGACGAACGGTGCAAACGGCTGAATCTGGGCTTTGATGTGGTCTTCGGACTAATCTAATGAAACTCTGCTCTCTTAGTCTCCTCTGTATCATATTTCTTTGGGCCAGGCCTGATTCTTTGCTTGGAGAAGCAAACCAGCAGCTCCAGCTCGAAATGAGCCCATCCTAGCTGATATCACAGAAGAGTGCTTTAATGAACTCTGCCTTACAAATAAATTAACGAGAAAGTTAATCGCCCGCAAATTAGTAGCTCACCTGCCTCCACACGCCTAAGTTTAATTACTTGTGACCTGAGCGCGAGAAAAACAACCTTTGCAGAGCTTCCAAAAAGTCTCTGGCTTGTTTCAGGCAACTGGGCAAAAACAGGTTTTTATGCCCGCCCAAAACGGATGGCATTTTCTCCCCTAAGGTATGCTTTATTGCAAGAGCAGGCTGTTCATACAAAGATTAGTTCTCCAGCTCCTGGGGGGGGGGGGGGCGCTGATCCCAAGGTTGAGTGATCCTCTTCCAGTTTTGTTGGACTGCAGCTACCATCAACCCCAGCCATAATGGCAAATGGGAGTTGTAATCCAGCACATCCGCAGGGGGTCAGCCTGTGGAAAGCAGCTCCAGCCTCTCCTTAGCCGCAGTTTCCTGGCGCGAATCCCCGTGGCCTCTGCTGATGGGTCGTTCATGGGCAATCAGGCCACTGGTTTGCTCCTGGCCCCTGGCAATTTTTTTGGATGCCTTTGATGGCCCTGACGGCAAAAGTAAGGCACTGGAGTGGAATGTCCCACCAATGAGGCTGCAGAGTTCCTGTGATGCATTCATTCATTCATTCAGGTCCCCCGCCCTTTCCCTACGAGGAACCGAAAGTCGCTTACATAATTTTTGCTCCTCTCTGTTTTATCCTCACAACAACCCTACGAGGAGGGCTAGTTACCCAGTGCGCTGCATGGCTGAGTGGGGACTAAAGCCCAGGGCTGAGGACCCCCCTGGGCAGCAGCTGTGGCTTTTTCTTCCCGGGGCAGTAGAATAACCCTCTGGACCAGCCCCGCCCAATCTGTGTGCACAGCTGTAGCTCCGAGCATTCCTGACCATGGCTGGCCATGCTGGGAAGGCTGCCCTGGACAGGTGAGTCTCACCTGTTGGGCTGGTGTGTCCAAGGCATCCCTGTTCCTGTGGAAGATGCACCGTCTGGGGCAGCCTCGTCTTCCGGGCCCCATCCCCTGAGGACCCTTCTTTGGCCCAGGGTCGAATTCCAGCCGAGGAATGGTCAAGTGGGGGGGTGTAACGAGGTGTCCTGCAACACCAGGGGGTTGGACCCAATGACCTTCCTGGCCCCTTCCAACTCTGCTGTTCTGTGATTAAGGGGACCACATGCTATTTGGGATGGGGCCAGGACGCGATCCCAAGAGCGTCGTCCCTTCCGTTGCATCTGTGAGGACTGGTGTGGTCCTTGAAGTCTGAAACGTCTGTTTATCTAATGCAGAGTGGGAGGGATAGTGGAAGCGGAAGCTGTTTTCATCTCCTCCTGCCCTGCATATTCAGGAAGGGGGAAAGGCCGCTGGCAAAGGTGCAGGGTTGTCGCCCCTTCTGCCCACTGGAACCTCCTCCCTTCCCTCTGAGTTGTCCTGCCTCGAGCGCAGTGTGTGCAGCGCTCTCCATCCTAGCCCTGGGGGGCAGGTCGGGTTCCAGCTCTCCTCTTCCTCAGTGTCCTCCGGTCCCTCAGCCAGTGTCTCAACCCCACAAAATTGCTTCCTTCGTGAGTACTCAGAAGTAAGCAGGACAAGCCTCAGAAGTAAGCAGGCTTCCTCTGGGGGGCCCACGTCATTTCCTGACAGAGGACCGTCATCTCTAATCAGCTGCTTCTTGGAGGTAAGGACTTTCCTCTGATGAATCTTTAAAAAGAAAATTTACTCTCTCAGTGGAGGGAAAAGTTCTTATCTTGGAACAACTGCTGATTGCCGCAAGAGTTTTTCCATGCCAGGAGAGAGGCAAACAGTTTGGTGCACTCCTGTGGGCAGTGGTTGGTCCACAGGCTAGAGACTCGTCTTCAAGAGCAGTAGTAAGATACATGGATGAAGGCAAGGGTCACCTGTGTTTCAGTTTGACCCTGAAATCTGCCACTGGCCCTGATTCGGCGCCATAATCACTCCAGCATATTGTGGTGAAAGCTCAGCGAGTTTTGTGTTGGAAGTCAGCGATGGGAAGCCAAGCTGGTCGCGGTTGCCTACAAGGCAACCTTGGATCGAACCCTCTTGGCGGCTCCGTGTGTTGAGCTGCTGCCCCGGCGCAGGAGACGCTCCGGTGAGATCTGAGCAAGCAAAGCCGGGCTTTGCATCACTAGGATGTCCTCCCCGTGCTCTTGAGAAGAGGCCGGGTGTTGGAGCTGGTTTCCTGGGCCGTGCAGCAAATTGACCGCCATCCAGGTCGCTGTCTTGAAAGGCCCAGCCCTCGTCCGTTTGGTGCTGTTGTCAGCAACTGCAGGACAAGAGTATCGTTTGCCGCTGGCCTGGGTCCAAAGGATCGTGAATGGAGAGAGAAGACATTTGAGCTGATCTGTGAATTCTCGTGCCAGCGTAAGCTGTCTCGTGCGATGGCACGGCTTCGTCCAGCCGGCAGGCCAAGGGACGGTACCGCAGGTGCAAGTTGAACCCGCTTTGCTGAATCTCGGCCGGCTGGGTCTGTGCAGTTCCTGGGTGGGAGACCCTTTCGGAGCATCTCCACACACTTCTGGGTCCCTTGGATGAAAGGAAGGATGTAAAGAGTTTGCCGGCAGGTAGATACAGAGCAGCGACAGCTGCGAAGTAACACATGGCACCGGGCAGTGTTCAGTGTGGGATGGACTAGGGCCCCTGCAAGCGTGAGTGTCTTGATAGAAGGGGGTGCCGCTCCCATCAGCCCTCCGCTCGGAAGACATGCAGTTGTGTATCTCTCTTGCTCTTTTTCTCATTCGAGGAAGAAGTGGCTTTGGAACAGGAGGTGGGCAGGCATGACCCGGCAACAGTCAGGAGGTGGGCACTGTGTGCTGTTGTATGTCGGGGCGGTTTCAGCATTTTGTTTTTCAACATGTGCGTTCTGCAGGAAGCTGGAACCGTGTGTATGCTTTAATACTTCCTGTGGGAACGGAAGTGGGCAAGCTGTCGGAGGATCTGCAAACTGCTGGCTATCTGTTCATTGTGAGCTTTTTGGCTGCACCTGGGGCATTGCTGCTTGATAAGCAATGGCTTTGCACCCTCGTTTTGTCGTGTCGAAAAATGCGTGGGAAATTTGCTCTCCTCATTGCGGCTGGGAAGGCTTCCTGTAGAGCAGATGTGTGCCGTTTGTGGCCTTTTCATGCATTGGCCTACAACTCCCATGGTCCTTCAGTCCTGGCAGTCCTGGCCAGAGCTCTTGGAAGCTGTAGGCCAAAATATAATGTTGAGCGGCACAGGTTGTCCAATCCTCTTGTACAGCCTGGGGAAATTCAGGATGGAGTCCGGCATCCTCTTTGAAGAGAAGTTGCTTCTGCGGTGGGAGTCATCTTTGCTCTTTGCCTAGCAGATGGCATTGTGCAGATGGCCGGTCTCCAAATCTCAGCCTGTCCTACCTCGCAGGGTTGCTGTGGTGAGGATAAAATGTGAGGGAGGGTGGTGCATGCTGTTTTTGCCCTCGGAGCGTAGGATGGCGTGCAGTGCGGGGACCACTGGTGCTCGTCAGGGGTGGTTTGGGCTTTTGGCCTGCCATTCGGCAAGGGCTGACAATCGCCAGGCGGATGGTCTGGAATCAGGGAATCCAGGAATGAGTCGATGAAGGCCGAAGCACGGGGCATCCTTGGTGTGCAGGTGGATAATTTTTGGAAGGACCACCTCCCCACCCTCTGACAGGATGCAGGGAAGTGTTGCAGGTGACGGGCTGTGCCCGGTGCTGTTTGAAGGCATCTCTCGGTGCTGCATCCAGTGCGTTCTTGGGAGAAGTCTGCTGGGCTTATTTATTGATTAGATTTATATCCCGCCTTGTTCTTTTGGTAAGGACCTCAAAGCGGCCTACATCTTTCTCTCTCTGCTAGCAATCTTATCCCCACAACAGCAGCCTTGTGAGGTAGGCAGGGCTGTGAGGGTCTGTGGCAAGCTTAAAGCCCCCAGTTGATTCCACGTCTGAGTGGAGCTCGAACCCAGGTCCCTGAATCCCAGTCCCACAGGCTTAACCACTGCACCCCACCAGCTCGAAGAGGAGCCTTCCCCAGTCCAGCGCGTCTGATTTATGGCATTTGTCTTGGCTTACAGCAGCCCCTTCCTCACACTTAGTGCTTTCCAGATGTTTTGGACCAACATGCAGACTGGAAGAATGGGCATATCAGCCCAGCACCTCTGGAGGGCACCTGGTTGGGGTCCTTATCCAGAAGGAGCGGACGCCACGGAGTGCTCGCCTGAGCCGCGCGGAAGCTGGCCTGCCAGCAAAGAGGGAACGCGCAGCGTGTCGCTGGCCTCCCTCGGTGGGCGCTTCGGGCTGCTGCGGCCCGTGGCCTGGTTGGCCCACGCGGCTCCCGTGCCTCGTGTGACCCGCAGTGTGTGAATGAACAAGGCAGAATGATCGCCCACCGTTTCGTATGGCGGGTGTGGGGCCGGCATAGGTCATTGCATGGCCGAAGAACTGCTGTGCACATGTAGCACATAAAAATCGGGGCAGAATGCTCAGTGTTAAAAGCGGCACTACAATTTTAATGGGTAAAGCATCCGAATGCATGTAACACTGTACAAATTGCTAGTGTTCTTCCGAGTATTTAAGCAGTGGTGTTACCCTTTTAGAATTTTGCATCTCAGATGTTTAATTTGCTCCATGTTTGTTTGTTTGTTTGTTTGTTTGTTTTTCACCAAATTGAAATTACTTTTGTTATTCTCCTTAGATTACCTCTGATGGAGGCCCTCCGTTCCAAAACATGTTGCTTTCAGTTAGAACACAGTTGGCGCCTTTGTGAAAATGCTCCCTCTTTGCATTCTGTCATGTTCATACAACATCATGTCACCTTTGCTAAGCAGGAATTGAGAAAGGGCTCTTGTGTGCTTGCATCTAGTTTAGCAGCAGTGCTTTCCACAGAGAAAGACATGGAAATATGATCACATCGTGCCACTAATACCAGTATTCCAGCTATTTTCGTAAGTGTGAACCTTGGCACATGCAAGAGGGTGTTCCAGCCACACACATCTTGCCATAGAGAGCGGTCAGGAGTACTAAGAAGAGCAGGGCAATGTCCCTTCTCCACTGGGCCAAGGGTGGGGATGGGAAGAATTGGGCAAGCCCAGGATTTATCCAGATTTTCAAATAATTGCTGGAAACGGTCCCTCTTTCTGGAAAAACAGAGTGTTCTTATTCTGGTTCCTTCCCCCGCCCCCGGTTCTTTCCGGTTTCCCCACAACCCGAGGCTCCTAGTCAAGGGCATTCCCCCGCTCTGGCCGCACCAGCTCTCTCGGCAGTTTCTTAAAGGGCACTTGGCCTTGTTTCGGATTGCTGGCATTGGTTCTCAGCGGGCGATACCCGCACGCGGCTGACCCTGTCCCCTTTGTTCCCCGTGTGCTTCCTGCCCGTTTGTGAGCATCCAGGGGTGAAGGGTGGCTGTATGATGGCGGGCCGGGCAGGAGTGATAGTAACCAGCCCCTTCAGGAAATCAGGTTGACTCGGTCTGTGCAGGTCGAAGGGTGGGAATTGCCCTGGTGGAACTGCAGGGGGCTTAGCCAGGGATGGAGAGAGGGGCTGGATGGCTGGAAGGATATCGCTTTTGGACTTGGACCCCAGAGGTTAGGCTGGGTTTGCAGTCCAGAGAGAAAACCTTTAGGACAGGCGTGACGTGGCCTTCCTAAGTGTGGTGCCTTTACCTCCGGGTGTGTCAGTCTGCAACTCCTGGACATCGGGAAAAGCTTCCTCTCTGTCAGAGCAATGACAGTGGGACCGGCTGCCTGGAGAGGCGGGGGGGGGGGGCTCTCCCACCCTGGAGGCATTCAGAAAGGAACTGGGCAGCCCTCCGAGTGGGACTGGGACTGGGACGGTGTGGCTTGGTGTCCTGCAGCAGCAGGGGGTGGGACCCGATGGGCTGCATGGCCCCTTCCAGCTCTACTGTTCTAGGATTCTTTGACTCTATGATTCCCATCAGCCTGTTGACCATGCTGCCTGGGGGCAATGGGAGTTGTAGTCCAATGCATTTGGCGAGCAGTAGATTAGGGAAGGCTGGTGTGAAGGAGACGGTCGCGCATCCGGGTTGCTCAATGGGGGCGAGAAAAGGGTTGGCCACACTGGAAGCCAGGACAGGGTGGGCCCGGTAGCCGGCAGCGGCCACTGGGCCATGCTTGGCCTGGGAGGGTTATTCCAGCCACTGAGGCGGGAGAGGAGCGCTCTGCTGACTCTCTTTCCCATGGCCTGCGCTGAGAGGCACACGTTGCCCACCCAGCCTCTCTCCCCGCCCTTCCCCGAGCCCCACCTGGCTTTTGTTCTCCCTGTGGTGTCTCCTCTCCATGCATAAACTCACCCCCCCCCATCAAAGGGCGCCTTTCACCTCCATTCTTGCGCCAAAAGTACCCTGCGTGGAGCCAGGCTCTGAGCCAGAAGGGCTTGCTTCCCGTGCCCATCCCTTAGGGGGCCTCCACCCAGGGCTGAACCTGCCCCCCCCCCCCGGCATTGCCTGGAGGGCTGTGGCCCACCCTGTTTTTCCCAAGCGTTGCTCATTTGGTGGCTTCCTGGCTTTTGTGCAGATTTTCCCTCGCTCCAGAAGGTTCATGTGCCTCTCCTAAGTTTCAGTTACTGCCAGGAAAGGCTTCAAGTGAATTTGGTAGTGGCCATGGTGGGTGGTGGAGAGCCTGGAGATGAAATCGGTGGCCTTCCGCATGAAAAACACGCGCTCAGCCCATCAGCCGCAGCCTCCCCAAAAAAGCAAAAGGAGTGGGTTGCAGAGCTAGGCACAAGCCTCCGAATGCACGGGAGCTCTCCTCCTGGGCCACCGTGGCCTCTTGCACGTGGAAAGGGCCCACACGGGCAATGCAGTCTCTTGGAAGGGTGTTAAGCTGTGGGGCAGTAGCTGAATTCACCTGGGTAAAGCCATCCGGCAGCCGATGGCGAGGCCCCCGTTGCACAGAGTCCCGTTTCCAGGAGCAGGAGCATCTGTGAAACCCTCTCGCTGCGGAATAGCTGCCAGACACACATCCTGCTCCATTGCCTTAGTCCAGGCACCTCTCCGCTCGGTTGCTCAGGAAATCAGTCGGGAGACCCCCAAACCAGCCTCCCTCAGCCTTCCTTTTGTGACAGACTGCAACTCCTATCCTCCTCTGACAGCATTGGAATGATGGGAGTTATGACTGAACTCATCTGGAAAGCTGCCCTAACTGAGGCTGTAATAAGCGTGCATTGGTTAACAGCCTTTCCTGTGTAATATATTAAATATAGGCTTTTTTGTCCCTTGTTAAATGAAACAGTTACTGCTTAAAAGAATGAACTGCACACAATCAGATTCTTTTAAAAAAGGAGATAGAATGAAGCCGATGGTTCCAATGTGCTTTTAACTGACTTCAGCCCTGTGTTTATTATTTTCCTTGTAATATAAGACGAGCAAGTTTATAATTTCCTGAATTGCTTTCCTCCTGGATGGACTGGCAACAGAGAGTAACAAGAGCTGGGTCAAACAAGGAATATTAATCAAGGGTCATGCATCTCGCAGCTGCAATGGGCCTGCCACCCTGTTTATCTTCTGGATAAAGGAACAGGGGCTGGAGAAGGTGGGGAGGGAAGCAAAGGGCGCGAGGCTTATGTTGCCGCACACAGAGGCAAGGCCGGACGCCCAAACCTGGGCTTGGAGGGAGGCAGGCTTTGCATCCGCCAGATCAGAGTTCTCCAGTCTAGCATTCTCTGTAGGCTTTGGAATTCAGGTCCCAGCAGCCCCAGCCAGCATGGCCAGAGAGCTGGAAGCTGGAAGTTGTAGTGCAGATCACCTAGAGGCTTCCTGGATGTAAGTTTTGAGGATGATTTGTGACCTGAGAGTTTTGGTCGGGCTTTTCTTTGCCACTTAGCTGTAGATGTTTCCCTGAGCCAGGTTCCCTCCCTCCCTCCCTCCCTCCCTCCCCCTCTCTCTCTCTCTCTCTCTCTCTCTCTCTCTCTCTGGCAGAAAGGGCTGACACACCTGTGCAGGTGCCAGGTGAGAAGGCTGCTCAAACCTGCTTGTGGGTCACAGGGAGGAGAGCAGGGCCGGTCCTCGGCCAGCTGGCCAAGCTCGCTGGCTGCAGCCGGGCTGGTCCCGGGGCACCGCTTTGCCATCCCTCCCTGTCCCGGGGCCCTGTGCCTGAGCAGGCAGCCGCTCTGACGCACCTCCGTGCGCGTCGGCACGAACTCTGCCCAGGCGTGCCGGGCCATGTCGCTTGGCTGCCCACCAGCTGCCTCGCCTCCATGCCTCACCTGGCGCAGTCGCTCAAAGTAGCCCCCCTGCTTCGGCCCCCGGAGGCATCCGGCAGGCGTGGCTTTTGCAACCGTGGGCTCACCCTTATTTTTATCCCACGGCTCGATCCCCTGCTGGGGCAGTTTGACACACCGCCTCTGTTTCAGCTTCTGCTTCGGGTGAAAGCTCAGCTGAGTCGTCCCCTCCTTCAATTCGCCCTTGCTGCGGAGATTGTGTCTCGGGCTCTCGGGCTGCTCCGCACGGGGCTCTTTGCGTGTTCCAAGAAGGTGGGAAGTGGTGGTCCGGTAGGGCAAGGGCGCAAAGCTACAGGGAGGGTAGAGAGCGGTGTGCAGCGCAGCTGGTGCCCCCTGGAAGTCTGGTTGTTGTGCTCTGCAGTGCAGTCCGAGGGGATGAAAGGTCGGCCAGGACTGTCCTCTGTTGAGGGGGCCAAAATGCCCACATGCACATTGCTCAGTTTTACTTCTGCAACCTGTCCAAGGGAGTCCCAGGGCTCCCAGTGGGTTTGCGCAAAATGGGCTGGTTCACATGTCACGCCAAGCCACCTTGCAAATTAGCCACGGTGGGTCGCTTGTGAAACAGCCTCCAGTGCAGCCCATGGGCAGTCAGGCGTCCCATGGCTTCTGCCCCCCATTCGCCCTCCAAGCTATTTCATGTTGATTCAGCCGGAGAAGAGTTAATTCCTTGGAGGAGTTCATGTTGTTTGTTTTTCAGTTTTAATTCGTTAACTGATTTGCAGAATCTGCACACTGCTCAGCATCCAGAAGATGCTTGAGCGTCGAACAATGCAAAAGAACAGTCAGATTTTAGAATGAAAACTTTGGGGTTTGTATTCTGCCAATAAAACCATGGCTGGTCGATAAGGCGGGCCGGCTTCATGCAAGAGTCCTCAGCAAGCACCAAGAAAAAGAAGGAAGGGCCGTGCTGCTATCTTCCTGGCAACAAATGGCAGGGAATCCCACCGGGAGGGAGCCGAGAGCTTGCAGGTTCTCCCGGTGCTCCACAGGTCCATGGAGAACCACCAGGATCACCTCACCTGAGGACTTCAGAGGGCTGGCTGGGGAGAACACGTACTCCAGGATGAGTTATGGGTGCTGTCGTGCTTGCCACAGGAAAAGTCTTTGTTGGAGCCCTAAATGAGGAGGGGGCTTGCTTGATTCTGGGCCTCGATTGCAGGGCAAGCGCGCATCTTTTTGGCTTGTGCATCTCTGCTTGGACACAGGAAGAGAAGCGGCTTAGAGGCTGTAGAAATGGAAGGTGTTTGCCTGGTTGCTGGGTGACCGGAAAGACTTGCTCCCAGTTACCCAGGTGAAAACCTGTGTCATCGGGCAAGCAGCTCTTCCCTTGCTACCTGGGTTCGTTTTGGAAGGTGGGATGACATTTTTGTTGCATGGAATGGCAGAATGCGTGTGCCCAGCCTGGACTGGTTCCGTCATCGGCAGCTTAAGGTGGGTGGAGACCAGTGCTGAGCAAAAGGGAGGCCCCACCTTCGCCAAACATTTCCCCTCTTCTGGAAACGGGGCATGTGGCCTCGGCAGTGGTCCCGGTGAGAACGAGGGCCGAAATGTCGTTGGACTTTTTTATGGTGCTGAACGCCAGTGCTGCAGGGCGCATGGAACCTGTCCCCAAAATGGCACCAGCAGCACATCAGACTGAATGACACAGCAGAGGGCTGTTAAGCATGGAGGCACTTTAGCAACTTGCTGGGGGTACATGATGGGATTGCTCTTTTGCCTGAGATGTGCTCTCCCAGGAACGAAAGCCATGTGGTGTCAGAGTTCCCCTCTTCACTGCACACCATGCAGCTGTTGCAGGATAACTCGTTGGCACGTGGATTTATTCTTTGTGGTCTCTGTGCCTCCCACTAGGAAAACATTTTAAAAATAGAGGATCTCTCTTGCCAGGGAGCCATGCTGGGAGCTGGTCACCCTGACCCTGGACAGCACACCAAGAATAATTCCCTCTTCTATTCCCAGCAAGCCAGCATGTGGCTTGGAAAGCTTTGCATAAAGATCATTTTCACAAGGGCAGCAAAGATGGTGGGCATGTCGTGAGCGGAGCCGGCTGGAGCCAAGGGTCAGACTAGATGGCCTGGGAGGCCCCTGCTGACTCGCTCCGCTTCTGTGCTTAACTTGGGGCGGGCAGCTTTTGGGCCTCCAGGGGTTTGGCCGACAACTCCCACGATTGCTCACCCTGGTTTGTCCAAGCTGGGGCTGGTGAAAGTTGCATGCGCAACCTGCTTCGCCAGGGACATGAGTGCCCATTGCTAATTCTTGAGTATGGACTTATTTCCAGAGGCTACGTGAGATCTGTTGCGTTAGGATGCAGTTCTTCCGTGCCGTCTCAAAGACGAACCCAAGCTTTCGAGCACACCTTCCGTGGCACCGGAGGGGTGAGAAGCTCTCCTCAGCCGCAGAGGGTGTGGAGTAGTAATCCGTTGAGGAAAGGGATTGAAATTCCAAAAAGCACAGATCCGTGGTTGCGCTAACCGCCATTATGCACAAATTTTGCTCTGGTAATGCGAACGTCACGGGAAACCAGTTAGCATGTATATTCACACGTGTGCAGACACACACTTTTTTCTTATTCAAGCCACCAGAAATGCTGTTGAGTCTCTAGATGAATCGTTCTTCGGGACGTCTGAAGTGGCACCTGCCTTTAAGGTGTCTTTGTTCAAGGGCAGCTGCTCTGAAGTGGTTTAGGGAGTCTTCCAGGAGACCAAAATGTCTCCCACGGTTTTCCATTCCTGGTGTCACCCTGGGGCTGGTTTGCAAGCCAGGGACATGTCTGTGTTTCAAAGCTCCGCTGATTCCCATGTGGTGCTGTAACGACACAGAAAAAGGTGGAAAACGAAGCCCCTTTGACTTTCCACAGTGTCACAGAAGGACTCTTATTTCCCGGTGACGGGGCAGGCCTCGTTCGCTGCGTTGGAGGCAGGGAAGGCCGAACTCCCGTGATTCATTGTGCAGGCCCTGGGCCACCCACGCCACATTCCTGAGAGCCGGGTGCCCTTTTGTGGGATCGCGGTGGCCACTGCGTAGTGCGGGAGAGCGCGTTGTGCGAGTGCAGCGCAGCCGTCCCCGGCACCGTGGCTTGCGGGCCGGCACCTCTGGGGGCACCGGGCTGGGGAAGGCTGCTGCAGCAATATCGCTTTAGACCCTTTCTCGCAGCTCCGGGATCAGCCGTCGCCTACAAACATGCAGGTCATACGCAACGCTTTTTAACAGTAGCCTTGAAGGCTGCTTCCTTCTCCGTTAGCAATTTCAGCGCACGCAAACACAGGCGCTGGAGGGTCACATAATAGAAGTTACGCCTCCTGCGTCACGCTAAACCCGAACCCGCCTCTCCATCCTTCTGTTCTTCTCGCGGTCCTGAAGCTGGGTGAGGTCTCTGGTCGGCAGCTGCTTTTGTTCTTGGCAGCCTCAAGCTGGGGGTTGGTTTATTTCAGATATTTTTAGCCTGTTCCTCTGGCAGAAGGGAAGAAGCTCCTGGAGCAGTTTCCATGCAGTCTGTAGAATGAGCCTGGCAGGTTTACATGCCACCGAAAACACCGGGACATGTGAGGAAAAAGTGAGGAGGGAGGAAGAAAAAAAAAGCAGCGAGCCTTTGGCGAAGCCAGCCTGTTCTGTCTCTTCCTGCTGCAAGGGCTGCTGGGGGCAGAGGAGGCAAATAAAGGCAAGAGATGGCGTGGGCCTGTTTGGGTGCCGCTGTTTTATGGGGGGTGGGGTGAGCTTTCCCATTTTTGTAGCCAAGCAAATACACTGGTTTGCCTCTGGCTTGGACGTGCTCCGAAAAGAGCTCTGCGTTGCTTCTAATTTGATGAAGAATGTCAGCCTTTATCCTGCTTGGTCTTTATAATGAGGCCTTCGAGATATTTGTGGAAATGAGCATTGGGAGGGGCTGTTTCTATGTTTGAAATCTCATGGGGGGGGGCTTTATTTTTTACAGAACAAGCCTCAGCGACTTGTGACCCGACAGTCACCCCTTTGGCCTGGCCCTCCGATGATGTGGCCCTGGGAAACGGCAAATATTAGGAATTTGGGGCGCCTTGGCTGGGCTGGGTTTGGCTTCTCGTGGCACTAGTTGCAAAGTCCTGGTGCATCGGACCTGGGAATGACAGGAGGCACCGTCGTGATTTGGGGCTCACTGGTTCTTGCTGAGATGCCCGCAGAGGATTTATTTATTTATTTATTTATTTATTTATTTATTTCTATGCCGCCCCATTCGCCAAAAGCCTCAGGGCGGCTTACAAAACAGATGCAATTCACACAATTAACCTTAAAAATTTGGAGACATTTCGGCACAAGATAAAACCCAACAAAATTGCAAGCTGCATGTGGGTGTGGGAAGACCAGCCAGGTGTGCCCAGGCATCGAGGTTGGTGTTCTGGTCCGGGGCTCGGGAGATCCGAGTTCTGGTCCTTGCCCAGCCCCTAAGTGCCCTGTGTGACCTGGGGACTCTCAACCCAACCTACCCTGCAGGGTTGCTGTTGTGAGTATAAAATGGCATGGAGGAGAACTTTGCACACTCTTCCTGGTAAGGCAAGGAAAGTTGAGGTACGTGTGCCTTGGCATGCCACAGGAAATGCCCACAAGTTGGTGCCTTGTGCATTTGCACCTGAGCGTGCAAACTGTTTTTACATGTCTCGCTTTTTCACTAAACTCAAGTGTTAGTGTAGCTAAGTTCTCTCGCACTGTGATCGTTTGCCAAATCCGCGTTTTGCTGCAGCAGCTGGTAGCAATAGCAATAATTATTGTATTGTAGCAGAGCATGAAGTGTTGCACAACAAGTTAACCTTTTAATTTTCTAAGCTGCAGGACAAATAAGCAAAGATACAAGTTAATGCAATTTTCATCATCAAAGAACAAAAAACTTCCGTGTTCACCGGGTATAGCAGCCTTCTTCCTGAGCCTAAATCCATAGCCAAATCCTAAAGGGAGCCTGGGGTGACATAACGCGCAACATCTTACAAAACAGCAGAAATACTGTTCCTAGGATAATTTCCTGTAATGGTTTTCGAAGGAAGCAGAGGGCATAAGATTAGATCTTAAGTCTGTTAAAGTATTCCCAGGTGAAGCTAAACTAATAAGGGCCAAATAACTGGCGTCTGATTATCTGACGTGATGCAGCGTGCCATCGAGAAGGACGGATGATCACATCTGCCAGGCCGTCTTTCCCAAACAGGCGCCTGCAGGGAGATTTGTGCACCGGTTGGATTTCGGCCCCTCCCCACCAGTGGCATGTGGAACATCGCAGGTGCATTTTGCCGAAAGCAAGCCGCTTCCCCCTTTGCGGGCTTCTGGAGGGCCGTGCATCTCCTGCAAAACATGTGTCGTCGCCCTTCCCCTGCAGCCCTTTTTCTGTACATGTGTGAGCTCCCGGGTTCGATCCTGCACATCTTCAGGTAGGGCCACAAAGGGCCCCCGTCAGAAGGCCTGGGGAGGAGAGCAGAGCAGTGGCAGGACTGTCCCAGTGGACAGAGAGCCCGGGGCACTTGCAGGCTGCCCCACCCTGCAAGTTGCCCCCTGGGAGCAGCAGCATGCCGTTGTCAGATCAGGTTTCATTGCCCCGGGACACATCCAGGCTTCTGCTGGCCGGAAGGAGGATTCCCAAGAAGATGCCTGCATTGCTGGCCACTGGTTCTGCCCGTGTGAGCCAGGCAGTTTTAACCATCCCGCCTCCACCAGGACTAACACTGGGGGGCTGCAGTTGTGCGTTCGTGACCGGGCCATAAAATGATTTATGCTGCACCAAGGTGGTTTCTGGGAATTTGCAACCCCACCTTGCTGTTGTAATGATTGCGGAAGGACTGGGGAATTGGGAGAGGGGGTTGTTGGGGCTGATGGCGGAAGGCTTCCTGCCTTAGTCTTTTTTTGTGGAAGGAACCCTTTTGCTTGTAATGCCAAACCGTGCGTTGCTCCAACCTGAAACTCGTGAGGGTGCGCAGGAGAAAATGCTCGCTTCGGCTTTTAGCTAACCTCTGAGCGCTCCGTCTGTTGGTTGGTAGCATGGCGCACAGCCTGGAAATTCTGGATTGTGTCAGGGCGAAACAACCCAGAGTCAACCTAAGATGAGGATCAACAGACAGGGCCCTGGCCCAGAAAGGCCGTAGGTTGGTGGCAGGGCATGTGCTGCATGGCCCAAAGGGCCTGACCCTGCCTGATCTTGGAAGCTAAGCAGGGTGAGGCTTGGTAGGAATCTAGATGGGCGACTTGAAATGTGACTCACCCGGAGAGCTTTCGTGATGCTGAAGTGTAGTAATGTGCAGGCTGAGTCCCTTGCGCTGAAAATTCCCTGCCTGCGTCGATTGTTGTGCTTTCATTACTGTTATATTTGTTAAATCAATGCCTCTTCTTTTGTTATGTATTGACTGTTTTATAATCTGCTTTGTAACCCTCCCTGAGAGCCACAGTGGCTTAAGGGGGCAGGATAGCGATCCAAATAAATAAACCGGGGTTGGGGGGGCATTGCTGCCAGCCTGTGTCGACAGCATTGGCCTAGATGGGCCACGGGTCTGATGCAGTGGTGCTGGGCACATCTGGGGAGGGGAGGGATGAGCCCAGCCCATCCTGGGGGCACCAGAAGGGGGAGGCCCCAAATGCCCTGCAGGCTGACCTGCACAGCCAGAAGAGGTGGCTGCGAGCAAAGCTCAGTTGCAACTGCGCGTGACTTCCTCTCCGCCGAAGGGAGGCTTGATGTTGCTTCCCAGCGCGTCTAGCGCTCCTGCCGTGTGTCCGGTGCCTTTCCTCCAGGCTGCCTGCCATTGTCACGGCTCAGCAGACTGGAGGGGGAGAGGAGAGCGACTGGATGTTCTCGCTGCTTGTGCCAGGGCAGGGAAGCCAGCAGGCCGTCCTGGACTGGCTGTGCAGATGCTCTGTGCTGCTCCATCCAGGCGATTCCAACTGGGCTGCCAAGGAAAGTTGAGCTGGGCAGCGTCTGTAAATGACAAATTCAGTCATTTATTCTACCCTCTCTTGGATACTGTGGCAACCTTCACCCAGCCCATTTTGTTAACCCTGGGGTGGGGCAAAGGAGCTGGGCATGACTGTAAAGTCACCCCCGCTCTGGTTTCTTGAGATTTCAGCAGGCATGGTCCATAGACTTGTAAGCAACTTTTTGCAGCCATAAGGACTAGAAACTTTAAAGGCCTAGAGTCTCAAGAAGCAGAATTGTGCAACCCATGTACTTTGTGTCCATTCTTGTGAAATCACAGCTGCCCTGCTAATGATGCCTTGGCAGGAAGGAGACTTGTAGAGACTGGGAATCCCTGGAACCAGGACCAGCTCGCTCTTCAGTATTCTGCTTCATTCTACCTGATGATGCTTCTGAAACTTTTTCTGTTGCGTTCAGCTTCACAAGAATGCTGTGGGCCACGGTGCCCATCGTTTCCCCGTTTTCAGCAAGAGACGGCAGCTTTGCCACAGCTTTCCTGAGAGGGGACCCAGTGGTGCCCCAAGTGGGAAGGCGCCAGCCTGGGCAGGGGCATTCCCATGCCCACCTGCTAAGGAGCCTCTGTAACCCCGTTCTCTCCCTCCCTCCCGCTATCAAGTTAAGCTCCTTGAGAAGTCTGCGTCTCTTTCTGTTGAGGATATTTCTGCGATGCACGCTCCCCATTGCAGTGTGACACGTAAGCCTCGCCAATCTAAGGCGGCTTGGCACACAAGGAAAAAGCGACGGGGAGGGCGGGGGGGGGGGAATGAAGCAGCCCTTCAGCAGGGCTTCCCCCTCATCTCCCTTGGAGCAGTTGCTGTTGGTGAAAGCCGAGAAGGGAGCTGCTTTTTCGGTGCTGATTTCTAAGTTGCTGGAAGTTGCTGGAAGAGGGCATGCCAGGGAGCACTTCCGTGCTTGGCTGTGCAGCCTTCAGCCATCGCTGTGAGAGCAGGGTTTGGGTGTGCTAATGCTGAGGGGTGTGCAAATCCAGAGAAGAGACGTGGAGGCCTCTTTGCACATCTTGCTCTCTTTAGAAACACTCTGCTTTGCTTTGAAGTGGATTTTCTGTTAGTGGGTGAATGCAAACGTGGGCAAGGAGGAAGCCTCGCTTAATCAGTCTGGGCTGGGGAAGGAGCTTTGGAAAGCTCAGCAAAGGAGAAGGATATACAGTTGTTTGCTTTAAAGGTGTGGGGGGAATTCACAAGGGAAGTGTGTTTTACAAGGAAATCAGACATCAGAATCTGCCCCGCACCGGGTCCCGCTGTGGTGCATCCAGCCCAGCACTGTCGACACTGGCCGGCCGCCATAGCTCTGGGGGGTTCCGGGCGGGTCTTTGCCTAAGAGGGTCAGACCCCAGGACCGCTTGGTCCGGCGTTCTGTTCCCACGGTGCCAATCCAGCTGCCCGCAAGTCGCCGCAAGTGGGCTGCGAAGGCAGCAGTGCCTTCCACCCATGTGCCACGCAGCTCCGGCATGGAGATACCGGGGGCTGAACCCGCAACCCTCTGCCTGCAGAGTTGGCTCACTGCCCATGAGCCCTGTGGCCTCCGGAGGCAAGAGCGCCTGGAGCGATGCTCGGGAATGTGCTGTGCCGTCCGGGAAAGACACGTTCCGCCTCGCTGCAGTCCAAAACTGCTCTCGTGGCTTGTGCAGACGGGGGGAAGCACTGCCTGCCCAGTTTGGGGGCACCGGAGGGGCACCTCAGAGCAGCTGGCACACGAATCTCTAGGAAGGGGGCTCCACCTGGGCGGAACCCGGGCGTCCTGTCCCCGGCTTCTTTAGTCAAAAGGTTTCACGTAGCAGATGATGCGAGAAGCCCTGTTCTGGCGGCGATGGGAGCACGGCAGTCGGCCAGGCCAGGCCAGGCCAGGCACGGCTACTCGGACCCTGCCTGGGGCTCGGGATCACTAACGTTCAGTTGACTGTCCTCCCAAAAGTCAACCACACAAACAGCGTCGTCACATCATTCTAGTAGCCCTTTCCATGTGCTTTGTAGTCATTTTTTGCCTAGCCTGTCAGGCAAAAAATTTTGTAATCTTTTGTTTTTCGGATTTTATGACATTTTATTGTATTTTTGCTGCCTGTTTTTACTGACTGTTCCGAGAGCTTTGGTGGGAGGGCGGGATGGAAATGAGCTCCCCAGCACCAGCGCCAGCGTCGTGGCTGGCCCACCACAGAGGCAGTCTGGCTTTTCCCCCTTCCCAGCGAGAGTGAGGCTGCCCTGCCCTCGAGTCCTCCCCAACCTGTAGCCCACCAGACCGGCTAGACTACGACTCCCATGGGCTTGGCGGCCACAGGCAGCGTGTGGGGGGCAGGGCGGCCGCTGGGGGGCACTGGAGGCCCCGCCTGACCCGCTGGGCTTCGCTTTCTGCCCCTCTGCAGGTTTCAAGTGCCCCATCTGCTCCAAATCTGTGGCTTCCGATGAAATGGAAATGCACTTTATCATGTGTCTGAGCAAGCCCCGGCTCTCCTACAACGGTAAGTCTGCCCGGCTCGGAGGCGGGGGGGAGGGCTGGCCGGGCGGCCGCTTTGGGGCAGCCCCAGGAGCCCCCTCACTTGGCTCCGGGACGGCCTGCGCCCCTCCCAGTCGCGGCGGAGGGGTGCCAGGTCGAAAGCCCTGGCTCCCTGCTCGGGCTCCCGCGGGGGTGGGCAGCCGGGGCCCTCCAGTTGCCGTGGAACGGCAGCTCCCATCGGCACAGCCAGATGGGGGTTGTAGTGCGGCGAGCTCTGGGCGCTGGGGGTGTCGCTGGGGCCTCCCTCCTCGCGCCTGAGCCAGCGGGCCTCCTCCCGCCCGTCCCCGCCAGGGCGCATCCCCCGCTGCGCCGGCTGGCTTGGCCCACGCGCCCGCCAGGGCCCCAGCCGGCTGCCGTGCCCGGCGTCACTCGCCCGGTGCTGCAGGAGATGCACCCCAGCGGGGCCGGAATCGGGCCGGCAGGAGGAGCCTTCGCGGCCGGGGCAGCCTGCCAGGGGCAGGCGAGCGGGCGGGCAGCTGCGCCCGCGGAAGCCCCTCGCGGCGCCCGCTCCCCTCTCCGCCCCCAGATTGCCCAGGCCTCCCCCAGAGTCGCCTTCCCAGCAGGACAGCGGAAGGCTGTCTGCCTTGGTCCACGCTGGGAGGGGCAACCCCCCCCCCGTTGCTCGGACTGTCGCTCAGTCCCTTGCTGTTTAGCCCCCCCACCCCGTATGGTCTTTTGTTCAACTGTTACCCTTGCCGAACGTGGGCTCCACAGAAGATGCTTCTCCCTTGAGTGCACAAGCTTCGCGTTTAAACAAGGAAAGCAAAAGCGGCTGCGAAAGTGCCTCGGTCGTGCCCCCTCATCTGGGGGCGGATAGAGGAATCGTCCTGAAATGGATGTTTCTGAGTGAATAACGAGCTTACAGAATGAAGTAGCCAGACCTGTTCATTCACGGCACGGAGGGTCCCAGACGTGTTGTGAGTGTGATGCTCAAACCAGTCCAGGCCAACAAACTGGGCAAAGGAAATGCTCCCGAACTGCAGAGCGATGTGATAAGAAGTGCCTCTCCAAAACCACGGTCGTGCTAACAGTGGAGAGCAAAAGTAGGGCCTTCTCTGCGGTGGCACCCAGATTGTGGAACGCGCTCCCCGGAGAGGTCCACCTAGCGCCAAGCTTATACTCTTTTTGGCGCCAGGTCAAGACCTTTTTATTTAACTGGTATTTTAAAAACTATATTTAATGCAACAGTCCCGTTTTATTGGTTATATGTTACTTATTGCTTGGCTTATTTTAATGCAATTCATTTTATTGATTGTTTTTAACATATTGATTGTGAGCCGTCCCAAGATGCCTTGCATGGGGGACGGCATGTAAAAGTTTTAAATGAACAAATAAACAAAAACTTCTGCCGGGGTTGCCAGACCGGTGCCAAGCGTCCTCCGGTCGGCGGAGCTGGTGTGCTCTGCTTTCCTCTCCTGGGCGTGCCCGGCACAGTGGCTTGGGTGCTCCTTCGAGCAGCCCTTCCTCCCCCCGCCACCGGTGGTCTCCGTGCATCGCGCATGTGGGCTCTGTGCCCAGGCGACAGGGCTGCTTCTGTGGGAAAGCCCGCCGGCACTTTGCCACAGCACTTGTCTGAAAAGGGCTGGGACAGGCAGAGCCAATCCAGTGGTGCCATGTGAACACTGCTGCACCAGCAGAAACCCATTTCTGCGCAGGAGGAGAGTGCGGCACAAGTTCTGTTTCTGCAAGCCTTGTGATTGCACAGTTGTCAGTCATACTTGCGCACCGCGGATTGGATTGTGCGAGTGCCACGCACAAGCATTTGTACGATGGGAAGCTCAGTGGCACTCCAGGGGCGCTGTTTGAGTCAGCTGAACGATACTGTGGCTGATGCCCATTAGTCACTATTGCATCTTTTGTAGCAAGTGGTGTGGTTGTCCCTTTTGTCTTTTCATGACATGAAACGTGGTATCGTTAAGTGCAGCAAAATCCAGAGCTTTGCCTGATGAATGCAGCTCCAAGTGATGTGGGCTGGAAAATGCGCCTGAAAACATCTTCGTGGGCATCAGAGTAATTTGCATTGCAAATGATGCCTTGCAGCCGGCCGGGCAATTTCTGGCTCCCTCACAGGCTTGAACCCACCACTCCCAGGCAACGCAGTGGATGATGGAGGACCTTTGGGCCAAAACATCTGCAGCGCCACTGGGTGGCCCATCTCTGCCCTGGGAGTGATCACTGAAGCCCATGTATTTCCACGGAAACACAGAACAGAAGGCCACCAGCTCCGCCCCCTGCTCAGCGCATCCAGTTCATCCTGGATGCCTCCGGCGTGGGAGAGCCCACCGTCTCCCTGGGTCATCGGCCCCATGGTTGTACTGCCCCAGCAGTCGTGATGTCCAGCCGGAACCTGGGCTTCTAGTAACTGGAGCCCATTATTCCATGTCCTGCATTCTGGGGGAATGGAGAGGAGATCCTGGCCTTCCTCTGCGGCAGCCTTCGAGGCACGGGTAGAGTGGTCGCCTCCCTCCCCTCCGTCTTCTCCTCTCAGGCTGGACATGCCCAGCTCTTCCATCTCTCCTCGCAGGGCTTTGCCTCCAGCCCTGGATCGTCCCCGTTGCCCTCCTCTGCACCCCACCTGCCTCGCGGAGCCGTTGTTGTGGGGGTGAGATGGAGAGCAGCAGCAGGAGGACCGTGTCAGTCGCTTTGAGTGTTGCAAGAAAAAAGCGGGGTATAAATCCAATAGAGCTGTAGCTCTCGGCAGGGCGGCTCCCTTAGGGAGCATCTGTCCAACTCTCTCCCTCTCTCCCCGCAGACGACGTGCTGACGAAGGACGCGGGCGAATGTGTCATCTGCCTGGAGGAGCTCCTGCAAGGGGACACGATAGCTCGCCTTCCCTGCCTGTGCATTTACCACAAAAGGTACGGCGTGGAGACGCGTCTGGGCGCTCCCGGCATGTCGCGGAGGCTCCCTGCCGTGGTCGGCCTGTCCCGCGGCGGCCTGCGTTGCTCCTGCGCTCGTGGGCAGCCCAGCCTTCACGCGGGGCAAGCGGCCCGTCCCGTCCCGTCCCATGGAAGAGCCCAGCCGTTGCACGTGGGGCCTGCCCCATCTGCGTGAGGCCGGGATCGGCTGGCACTCGTGGGCACAGTCCTTTCGGGCAGGGAGTCTCCCACGCCTTCCTCTTTAGCGGGAGCTGCTCCTCAGCAGAGGAGATACAGTTCGTCTTCTGGGCTTCAAACTGTGCCGCTTGTCTCATGACCGAAGAGACAGCTGCAGGCGCTTCGATGAACTGCAATTAACTAAGAGCAAAGTAACCCCGAAGGGTTGGGGCGCCAAGGTTCACTCGGATGGCAGTGGTGTGGGATGTTGCGCGGCCTTTCTTGAACCACGTTAGTTCACCCCTGCAAAAAAATACCCCCCAGCCCCTAAGATAAATCAGTCAGCTCAAATGCAGCAAGCCCGGAGGGGCAGCCTTACAAGCGCAAGACTTCCGCCGCCGCTGCTGCTCCCCCAGACCCTTGTGCGAGGCGGCGCTGCTGTTTCCTTTGCTCGGTCTAGAGAGGTGCTGAGCCTCGAGACAGCCTGCCCTCGAAACTCGCCGGGCTCTTTTCTGACATGCCCACCTTCTCTTGTGCAGTTGTATAGATTCCTGGTTCGAAGTGAACAGATCCTGCCCGGAACACCCTTCAGATTGACCCTGGTGATGTTCGCTGACCTTTCCCAAGGTGAGGCTTTGCTGGCATGGGCCGGAAATCCCCTTGACATTCCGGCTGCCTGGAAAAGGCTTCCCTCCCCTTCCCTCCTCCTCCTCCACTGCAAACTGGCCAAGCACTTTTAAGGTTCAGCCCCGGCTTTACTGAGGCAGCAGCTTCCTTTTTCTTTGCAGAAGGAAAGAAGCATCTTTTACGCGAGTTTCTTTTCCTGGGGTTTGTATTTCTGTGCTTGTCTACATATAGTGTTTAGCAGCCCCAAATTGGTTCTGTGTCACAGCTGCCGCATCGGAGATTTCATGATTTGAAATGTAATACTAGGCTTCCCTGGTCTAGTGATGAAGGCTGAGAAATGCAGAACCTCTGGAGGCGGATGGCGGCCTGCAAGCTTCTGTATGAGGGGGAGCCAAAGTGCACGATGAATGTCTGGTTGAGAGAAGGCACCCTTGATTCATGTTCCTGACATACAACACCTGAGGGACAACAGAAGGAGCATCTGGTGCGCTTCTGTACTGCCCTGCAGACAAAGCGATCTGCGTAGTTCACCACAATTTAGATCAAAACACTCTATATAACTGTGAAGGTTACCCAGTGCAGCATTTTTAAAAAGAAACATTAAGAATTCTTGAGCCCTTGTATCCCAAACAGATGAATCCCAAAGCAATCACAATGCATCGTTCAGACGGAAATTAAAAGAGATATATCATCAACCTCCAGACAAAATCTGCTCGCAATCAACAAAGAGTAACGCAGTATTTGAAGAGCTCTGTAATTGCAAATCTTATTCGATATACACAGGTTGCAAACTGGAAGCAAGCTCTCATAAACGCCCCCGGCTTACATTTCCTTATCTTGCTAATCTTTAGAGACATTTTCCTACTAATACCTAGGCATGTCTCAGAACTATTAACTATGCTGCAGTTAACAAAGAAACAGCCAGACCTGGTGGAGCGAGTGTCTTGCTTATTTGCAATGACTTATAAACCACTTAGATCTGCAGATTTTAAATCACAAATCAAAAAAGCACAAAAAAATACAGCCAATACGTGGAATATCCTGCATCCACTTATCCATAAGAATAACACAGACAGAAGGCTAGTATGTGGCTAAAAACAAGAATCAGTGGATATTTCATCTCAGAGGATGTGGGAGAAAATTATTCCTCATACCAGGTGCCAACACAGTACAGGCCCTATTCTTGCTCACCCAGTGATCACAAGGATCAGCTGGCCCTGTAAAGAATTCATAATTTTTCAGAATTATTGAACAAAGATACCATTTGGTCCTTTGCGATAGGACAGGTTGGTATTTTTTAAAATGAACGATGAAGTAACAGGTACATTACCACAAAAGGTGAAAACAAGTTTCTAGAACATGGTGTTGATCACAGTCCCAGTTTCCTCCTTGCCATCTACCGCTTCGGAAGCTGACACATTTTGAGCAGAAGCACCAAAGTTTGCGGGGGGTTTTGCTGCGTGAAATTTCCCACCAGTCATTGTGTTTCAAAATGCATCTCAGCATTCTAAAATAATCCGCCAGAAGGAGAATTAGAGCTTGTCACACTTGTTTTGCAACATGGGGTGCATTTTTTTAGCACCAGTAGGAGATTGTTCAGCTCAAGATGACTGTTCGTGGAGTTTAAGTGTGTCTGCAAAGCAACTCTGTTCTGCCCTTTCCTGGGCTGCGGAACCATCCTGTCTTGCGTGGTTTGGCTTGGTGGGAACCCATTGCTTCCTGAACCCTACAATAAGTCCTGGCTTCTTGTGGGGGGAGTATACCCCCCCCGGGAAGTGGGGGGCATCCGCCGCTCTGACCCATCCCCCAGAGACTTAGCATGTAGTGCGACCCCAGAGCAGAGCAAAAGGAGGGGATCCGTGAGACACCCATGGCCGAGAGTCTTTGCTCAGGATTGCACGCGAGCTGCAGGCTTGGCAGAGATCTGCTGATGGGTTATTTATTTATTTGTTGGATTTCTACCCCACCCCCCATCAGCCGTAAGGCTCGCCGAGGGGGTTACGGAGTGAAGACGTGCACAATGGAAACTCTGTTCTGTTCGGGGTTCTGTTTTACTGTGAGCCTGACATCTCCCGGCCCCAGCCTGGTACAAGAGGCGAGCACCGGGACAAAGGCTGTTTTGTGCACCTGCCACGTCACCCCGCAGCCGCCTTCGCATAATTTTCTGGAGCACCCAGGCGATGGAGTCTTCCTCCTGTAAACACCCTTCTCCTTGTAATTCCCACTGCGGCTTCCATCTTTTGCATTTCTGCCATTTTCATTTTCCTACTGTGACTATCGAGCGGGTTGTTTCCACGTTAGTCTTCGTCTCATTCATTTCAGTGGGTTTGCTGTAAGTAGAACTAATATGAAGTACAACCCCATATATTTTACTGCTAATATTAGGATCTCCCCCACAAAAAAGAAAAAAAATTCAGGAAGCACCCTTAAAGCAAATAATGTTGAATCCAGGCATTCATTTTTAATGCCCGAACTTGAATGGCAGACAGGTCTGCTCCTGGTCATGCCAAGCATTCTTCATTTCTGCAGCATAATTTAGGGCGAGAAGGGGCCCCGTCGCCTAACCCTAACCCGTGCTGAGTCCTTGTTGCTCTCCAGCTAATTATCGTACAAGCAGATGCACCCTCACTCTGATGCTTCCTTCTCAGGTGTAAAGACACTGAAGTCCATAAGCAAATGCCGCAGCTCGTTCTGGGGTGATTGTAGCCATGAAGATTGGGGGAGGTTGCGCCATGTTTTGTGCAGCTGCATCGACGGATTTGTTGATTTGCTTCCCGGGCAGTCAGGGAACGGAGAAGACCATCTTCTGTGCTCCTGCAGAGCTCTCTCCGCACCCGTCAGGCCCTGACCCTGCTTTTCTCCCATCAGGTCCCCTCCACCATCCATCCTTCCCACGTACCCCTTCCCCTCCTCACGAGCTCTGGAACCTGGAACCAACGGGGATGAGAGTAGGGGGCTCGTGTTGACGCCTCAACTCAAGCCAGGGCAGGCGAGACCCCTGGAGAGGAGCTGCTGCCTTTGAGGGCCGGATCGTGGCCACCACCAGCCCGGGAAAGAGAGCAGTGCTGCAGCGTCGGCGACCGGCTGCCGCCCCCCCTCCCCGCGCGCCATGATGTTTGTTTGGCCGGACCTGCCCGGCCGCGAGCCAAACGGAGCCTGAGAGTCCCTGCTGTCCGGCCCTGCGCCCGCCCGGTGGGTACACCGGTGTCCTGACAGGGCGGAGGCGGGGGACCCCATCTCTCTCTCCCCCTCAGAACAGGAAGGGGGGCCCTCCCACTCTGCTCAGCCACAACCTGCGGAAGGAAAGGGCATTTCCTGTTTCTCGAAGGCGTTGTAGGTTTGTCTTTCAAGTGTTTACAAAACAGCCATTTCGTGTCAACTGATGTTTGTTCCTGGTGATGTTTACAAGACTGCTTCCTCTCGGCCTCGTGGCTCCAACCCCTGCCGGGGGCTAGAGCTGAAGACCCCTAGGCCTCTCTCCCTGCGCCCCCGGCCTTGCCCAGGGGACAGCCCGCCTCATTGCCAAAAGTCCCCCGGCTTTTCCTTCCTCTTGGTCTCGGTTTGAACTCCCCACTCCGGGGCAGCTTTGGGGGCATCCCGAATGGTGGTTGCCATTCCCAAGTGTGCTGCCACAATGCCCGAAACTCTCTCAGCCCTGTGTGGAAAATAAGCAGCGATTTTTCTTAACACACACACACACACACCCCTCACCGATCCACATTTGAGCACGAACGGAGACAGATCCAGCCATGGGAAAAGCCCCTGCTTCCACCCAGCAGGAAAGGTATCTGTATTTATATAGTTAAAAAAAAACTTTAAAAATTACAAAAAAAAACATTCAAAGCTTGGGAAGAGATACTTCCCCTATTAGT
The DNA here is from genome assembly GCF_004798865.1 of Varanus komodoensis. NCBI lineage: Eukaryota > Metazoa > Chordata > Lepidosauria > Squamata > Varanidae > Varanus > Varanus komodoensis. The sequence continues at coordinate 10,336,059 of NW_025335701.1, read as the reverse complement.
CAAGGTGTTTTGATATGGTATTAAATAATGTTCAATAAAATAGTCACTGTTATTTTATTTCAGTGGTATTCTTAGTTGTCAAGTTGTCTTGGAATGGCAAGCGTCTCCAGTTGTATATTGTTGTTGTTGTTGCACCTTGAAATGTCAGCTCAAGGAAAGAAATTCCAGTTGTGGCAAGACAAAGCGCCTTGTGTGGGTAGACCAAGGTGTGGGACCCTGTGCGCCTTTAAAGGTGCATCCGGCCAGGTGTTCGTACTCGCGATGCCGACTCTCCCGCCATCCGTTGGTGAGCTGCTCCGGGAACAGTTTGTCGCCAGTTTCGGGAGTGATGGGAAAGCTGTCTGCTTGGCTGGAATTAAAACCTCACAAGAGTTGGCTGAGAACTGGTGGGAGGCTAAAAGCCAAGAGCTCTGGAGAAGCCGTCGGCAAGAAAGACCAAGAAAGACCGTGTGCTGAGAAGGCCCTGAACTTGGCAGTTGGCGGGGGTGAGGAAGAGGAGACTGAATTGAAGGAATCATGGATTCAGTTGAGAAGGGCTCTGAAGGAAGGCCGTGGGGCTGAAGACCTAGAGGAGACTGAGCTAGAGAAGAGCGAGCAGGTGCACGAAAGACGCTTCACACGATCTCGGCAAGAGAAGGTGGCGTGACTTTGTTTCTTGACCTCACTCGCTCGTGCGGACCGCATCGTCGTGTGAATCCAGGCTGTGAGGCTCAAGGGAAGGCGCCCAATCCTCCAATAAACCCCAGGCTGCTGTTAGGTTGCTCAACAAGCCACACTGTCTGGGTTAAGGCAACACCACACAACACAACACAACGGGCAGGGTGAACTAGGCACCCGGCACAGCACAACAGCCTGAATGAAATCGCCACGCTTGGGCCTGGCTCTTTCTCTGTGGCCCCTTTAGCACAGAGGGGGAAAAGGGGGTGGAGGGCAGGGCTGCACCCCGGTATCTACCCACAGGTTGGGCCTGATGGGGGGGCACCCTGTCTCCTGTGTCCCTAAAAAGTTGGGCGTCCCCTGAATGCTCGCGCTCCGAGACCTGCTTGGCTTTTCTTCTAGAAAGCGGGTCTGGCAGTCAAGTCCCGGTGGAAAGAAATCGACATTTTCTGAGCTCAGGTTTGAGTGCCAGAATAGAAGAGGGAGCACATCCCTCCCACTCAGACCTCCACAAGCGATTCTCTTTGTTTCAGCCGCATACTTGTGGGTGCAGCAGTCATCTCGCTGCCTTTCCCACGGCTCTGGTGGATTTCCCCGCAAACCTGCCAGCGAGGTTTTTGAAAGGAATGACAGGCATTAGGTGGAGCGCCGACAAACTGCTCCAGTTATGCAACTGGGTGGGGGGGACCCAAAGTTGCCACTGCGTCTTCGCGCACAGTCCTTTGCATCTTTCTGCCCAAATGCAAGAAAGACTGCCGAGAATGTGCCACTGAAAAGGAAAGTCGAGCCCTGAAGGGGAGAGATCCCAACTCTGGCACTGCTCCACACGTGTTGCTTTTGGGCCAGGAAGCAACTGCACCCCCGGGGGGCCAAATCCACCTCTCTCTGTGACCCCAACCAGCCCCCCTGTGGTTCTCTAGCTATGTCCCCTCTCCAGAACATTTGGTTTTCCCCCTGCTTTTGGGCAGCATCCTCCACCATCCTGGAAGACTGAAATGCATCTCCGGACATGGACTCCCCTGCCGTACGGACTTTGTGCTAAAATGTGCTGGCCGGTATCGGTACTTTGGCCCACCTTCCAAATTCAGAAGGCATTTTGGAATGTGGCTTCCGAGAGCTGACCTGAGACGGAATGTGCTCTTCTGGTGAAAGGCTTCGGCAGCCACGCTGTCTGAGAGGGGGACCCGGCCCCTCGCCTGACCACCAGAGCCCACGTCGCAGCCCAGCATGAACACACACGGCTCCTGCTCGGGGGTTTATTTGAGCCCACTTGATAGTGCTGGTTTGACAATGCAATGCACACTCGGAGAGCAGAGGTCCCGGCCGCTGGCCGTCCTTGCGGTCCCCTCCAGGGCGGCCAGCGGCGGCCAGGACCAGCCCGGCGCTCACAACACCTTTCCCGGGTTCATGATGTTCTTCGGATCCAGCACGGCCTTGATCTGCCGCATGGTGGAAAGCGCCACCTCGCCGACCTCCTTGCGCAGCAGCTGCCGCTTGCCCAGGCCCACGCCGTGCTCGCCCGTGCACGTGCCATCCAGCGCCAGCGCACGCCTGGGGGGAAGGGGAAGGGTGGAGCAACGCGCAGCCCCTCTGCTGCAGGCGCGCACCTGTGTTTCCACATGCCCCCCTCAGGCACGCACGCACGCACGCACGCTCCACTCACAACCAGCCGCTGCCCGAGGTGTGTCATGGCAGTGTGAGGCCATGGTTAGAGAAGACTTCCCAGCTTGTGGAGGACTACGACTCCCGTGATGCCCAGTGTGCGTGGCTAGTGGCTGGGCATGACGGTGCTGAGGCGGCTTCATGGGGACTGTGGTCCGAGGCAACTCCAGGTCAGAGAGTGCTGGGGGAAGAGAGTTGGGTGGAAGCCTGGGCAACCCAGACTCTGGTCCCTGCTTGGCTGTGAGGCTGCCTGGTGGCACTGGGCCAGCTCCTGACTGTCAGGACAACCTACCTCGCAGGCTTGTTGTGAGGACAAACTGGAAAGGAGGTGTGGACTGTGTAAGTCAGTGTGAAAGGTGGGATAGGAAGGAAGGACCGGACAAAACCAACTCTCCTCCCAGCAAATCTGTTCTCAGACTAGCCAGCTAAACCTGCTGCTTCTCCCTCCTCTAATCCTAAAGCATCCCAGAGAATGGTGGGAGATGGCTCTGGGGGCCTGCCACAAAAGCCCCTTTCTTAGGCCTTGGGAAGCAGGTGGGATCCTTTGAGCGCTGCAGCCTGGGAGGCACTAAGGACCTTCTAGGAACAAGACTTCTATGGCAGGAGCCACCCGGACTCTCCTGCCAGCGCTTTTCCCTTGTCTCTGTGGCAGGGCTGGCCGACCGATGAGGCATCTGTGTGAGGCAGGAGCTGAAGGCGCAGCAGTGGCGCCACACCGCACCGCAGGCAGAGGCCCCATTGCTGCCTCTAGGGGGCGCTGTGCCGAGCCCCACCGCCTGCCTGCCTGCCTGCCTGCCTGCCTGCCTGCCTGCCTGCCGCGGCTTTCAGTGCAGCGAGAAAGCAGCCGATGGGGCTCCGTGCAGCAGCTGCTGCAGTCCTGCTGCAGGGCCCCGGTGTCCCTGCGCTTTCCCGTCGAGAGCTGCAGGACTGGCGCTCTGAGCCATCCCCGCCATGCAGCTCTCCCTCCCGGCCCCCACCAGCTCCAGCCACACAGCCGCAGGGAAGGCAGCCGAGAAGCACATCCCTAGCCAGAGAGTCCCGGTGTTCTGCACTTGGCCGAGGCAGGCCAGGCAGGAAGGCTCGGGCTGCTGGAACACCTCCCACACCCTGCGTGCCGCTTCTGCTTGCCGAGGCTGCCCGTCAGCGGAAACAAGGGCCAAATTGGAGAGGGCGGATCAGGCAGCTCTGCCTTCGGCGTGCCAGCCCAGCCCAGCCCAGCCCAGCGGGACCGAGTCAAACCCAACCTGCCTAGCCGTTCTGCAAACATGGCCACTCTGCCACTTTCTTCCACGTCTTCGGGGTCGAACAAGAGGATGCAGTGGAAGTTGCCGTCTCCTACGTGGCCAGCAATGGGACCTGCGGGAAAACAGGAGACAATTGTTTTCTGCACCGTTGGCCCCATACCGGTCAAACAGTTAATCCAGAAGAATCAGAGCGTGTGTACCAATGGTGTTCTGTGTGTGTATGGGAAGCCAGGAAACACAGAAACAAAAACAAAGTGAGCCAGAAGGGGCCTCCCGGGCCATCTAGTCTGACCCCCGGCTCCAGCTGGCTCCAGGCATGTAATCCCCAACATGTGGTTGCCCGATCTTTCACCGGACACTCTCACTGTAAGTGTTGCCTTTTCCCAGACTGATAATTCAAGAATCTGTGATGTCAGGGCTCTGCGGGCACAACAGCCTTGTGAGGTAGGTGAGAGCTGAGACTATGCTTGGCAAAAGCCTCCCCGGAAAGCTGATGTGAGTCTCCCTGATTGCAATCCAATATGGTGAGCAAGTCCTCACATGTCTGGAGCCCTCTGGCTGTGCTCGATCGCAGCTCCCATGATCCCCAGGCAGCAAGAGCAGAGAATATGCAGCTAGGCAAGAATGGGAGTTGGAGTCCAACACTTCGGGAGACCCCGCGGGGGGAGTGGTCACATTTCCGCAACATCTTTCAGCTTGCAGCTCTCACTGCCGGCAACTGTGCCCTAAGGAGGGGGAACTTCAACTTTGGGGAGGGGGAAGGAACGCACAAAAGGCAAGAATCCACAACAGGGCTGGGGGCGCGAGGGGGGGAGTGTCGGGGGGGTGGACCGAGACCCGGGAGGGCTGGGTTCAGCCCCTAGGCCTGCAGTTCTGCCCCATCAGATAGCACAGATGATCTATACAAGAATCCTGCAGTGTGCCTTCAGCATTCCAGGTAAGGGAAACGATGGCAGGTTCACTCTGCTAAGGAGGACTGACAGCTTTCTAGCAAGGCAGAAGTGCATGGGGAGATTTTCTGGCTTCCAGCATCTCGCCGCTGCTGCTTCCACCAAGCTCCACCACCTGCTCGAAGAAGAGGAGCGTATCCATGCTGACGGTTCTCCCTTCAGCAGCAAGGGAGAAATTACCCCGCCGAAGGGAATGTCTGGTGCCTGACAAGCGGAGGGGGCAGTCCCTGGCATCCCCACTTTGCTCCCAGTATCACTGTACTGACAGCAACAACTACAGCCAACGCTGCAGGCTGCCGAACAAGACCGCGCAGGAGTTGGCTGGGCAACTGACTAGTGCCCCGGCCAAGGACACTGTCGAGAAAAGATGGCGTGCTTTTCTTAAATGAGAATCACCAGAAATGGGACGGGACGGGAAGGAGCCAACCGTTATAGAATGGAGATGGGGTGATTAGTGATTCTGAAAGGCAGCTGAACATCTTTCACAATGCTGTGCTGACCGGAGGATTCTGGGCATTGTTCGCCAACGCATCCGGGGGGCACCGGCTCGGAGAAGGCTGCTCTGCTACTCCTTGGCTAGGGTGGCTTGCAATGACCGTGGCTCTTTCTTTGCCCCAATACATTCATGCTTTCAAATCATGCGTGATGGAAGGAGCATCCATCTCTGACTTTTTCGCTGGGGGAGGTGCAGGGCGTGGGTGGATGGCCGGCGACAGCAAAGCCTGCAGATTTCAAGCAACCCACCCGTGAGCTTGGACTCGAGGAGGTCTTCCTTCGTTTCCAGAAGGATCGCAGGGAGGCACGAGATCGGGACACACACGTCTGTGGTGTAACTCTGCAGGGCGAGAGGGAAGAGGAGGGAGGACGCCCCTTTCAAAAACGCACAAAGCCCTGGAATTCCCTTGCCTGGCTGTTAGGTTATTGGTCTCCCCAGTTTGCCTCCTGGGAAGGGCGCTTTCTGACCAGCAGTCATTTTGCGAGAAAGCCAGCGGCTCTCTCACAAAGCCCCAGAATACCCTTTCCGGCTGCCGATCCAAAATGTGGGGATCCCACTGTGGCTCACTCTCATCCCCTGTAACTGAGGTGACAGCTTTCAGAAGAGGGGACTTCATTGTTTGAGGAGGAAGAGAAGCGCCACAGAGAGTGATTGGGTAACTCGGAAGAGTAAGCCAAGCCGCGGAGTGGAAGAAAGGAGCAGCAGTGCCCGGGCGCAGCAGTGCTTGCCCTTCTCTCCTGCAACGCACCTTCCGGCCTGGGCGAAGGGCCAGGGCTGCATAAAAAGCGTTGTGCCGGGCCGTCCACAGCTGGTTGCGAGCCTCTTGCTCCCGCGCCCACACGAAGTCCGAGCCGCCGTTTGACTGCACAACCTCCCCTGCGGAGACAGCCGTGTGTCACTGGCCCGCGGCTGCTGTGCCCCCCAAGGAGGACGAGAGCTTTGCAGCGCAGGAGCGGCAGCGGTGGCGGCGGCTGAGAGCACAGGCCGGCCAGGTGCTCCAGGGTCCTTCCCACTGGGAACCGCGCTGGAGCCTTCCGGGCACGAGGCAGGCGCTTTGAGGGACGGGCGCTTCTGCCTGCGGGCCCCTCCCGGGTCGGGGCGCAGCGCCCCTTGTCTCCCGGGGCGGACCTACCGGCGGCTTGCACCTGCTCCTGCACGCTGCACTCGGAGCCGTGGAACTCCAGGAAGAGGGTGGGCGCCTCGGCATAGCCCAGGCCGCTGTAGCGGTTGCAGGCCCGCATCATGACGTCATCCAGGAACTCTGGAGGGAAAGGCGGGGGGGGGAGAGGAGGCTGTTGGAGCAAGACACGGGGCCGCGTGATGCGGAACGGGGAGCGACGGCCCGCCCCGAATTCGGAACGCTGGGGGCAGAGTTCTGGGTGCACGGCAGGCACCCTTCGTGGCCTTGGCTGGCTGGGGCCGGAGCCACAATGTGGCGAGGGGGTGGGAAGGGGGGGCGCATTTTTTCGCAGCAGGGGTGCTGCGGAAAAAATGCTCCCATGTCGCGCCGGTGCTCTATCGACTACGCTGGCTGCCCATGGACGTCTGGGCCCAATTTAAGGTGCTGGTGATGACCTATAAGGCCCTACACATGGATACCTGAAGGAGCGCCTTCTTCCCCATGTGCCGGCCTGCCCCTTGAGATCTGAGGTGGGGGTCTTTCTCTGGAGGGAAAGTCCTCTTGGAGGGAAATTCGGAGGGTGGCTACCCAGAGAAGGGCCTTTTCTGTGGTGGCGCCCCAACTTTGGAACACGCTCCCCAAGGAGGTTTGCCTGTCACCATCACTTTATTCTTTACGGCATCAGGCAAAGACCTTTTTTATTTTCCCAATATTTTAACAGTTAATTGGTTTTATCCTTGATTTTATCATCATTTATCAGATGTAGTTTGTTGTGTGTTGTTTGTTGCTTTTTTTGGTGTGTTGTGTTTTGTAAGCCATCCAGAGACTTTTAGTATTGGACGGCATCTAACAACTTAAATAAATAAATAAATAAATAAATAATAAATAAATAAATAAATAAATAAAATAAATGCATGCATGCATGCTGTGGGGCTGAATCCCACCTCCGGGGCCACATCCCAGTAGTGGACAGGGCAAAGACAAGGGGGCGGGAGCAGACTGGCCCCCAAATGCAGTGCTGCCTCGGCTCACGAACGCCTCAGTTCATGACCAAATCGGGTCGCAAACAAAAATTTCATAAAAATTTTGACTCAGGTTGCGAACTCTGCGTCAGGTGGTGACTGCTATCGCAGCCATCAGCCGTGACTGCGATGGGCAGCGGGGGTCTTTCCTGCAGGAGCATAACCGTGGTCTCGGCCATCCCCCTGCCCAGCACGACGGTGCCCGTCTCTCCCCTGCCAGCGTGCCAGGGTGACGGGCACGTGCAGGGGTGGGGGCGCGATCGCGGTCGTGCTGGGGGGGTGGGGAGATGGCCCCGCTCGCGCTCGGCGGGGGGAATGGCCGCGATCCTTGTTGCTCTTTGTCACTTTGCTTCACATTTTTCTGATTTAAAAAATGGTTACAGAACGAATTAACCTTATTCACATTGACCCTTATGGGGAACTTTGACTTGGCTCACGACCAGTTTGGGTCACAACCAGAGTCCTGGAACGGAGCAAGTTCGTGAGCCAAGGTGCCACTGGACCAGCATTTCTAAGCCTTACTAAGAATTGAGCTTCAAGGAGAGCTTCAAGGCAACCTCTCTGGATGGCTGGCGGAAAAGACCACAGAAAAGGTCGGGGAAAAGGCAGCATGGAGATGGCCCTCTGGGAAGCCTTGGGATGGGATCCCCGGCGAGCTAGGGCTGAGGCTGGGCAGCCTACGGATTCTCATGATTCTGTGCATTAGCGCAGGCCTCTCCGTGGAGCAAAGCGTCTTTTGGGTTGGACGAAACAGCTTGGCTGACGTGCTCTCCAGGCCTCCCCCTCCCGCTGCGGGTGGAACGGTGCTCTGGGACATCGCAGCAGCCCCGCCAATCGCCGGGAGCCCCCCGGCGTGGGAGCTACGTGCCCAGGACACGAGGCTGCCGAGAGCTGCGGGGTTCTTCCAGACAAGGCTTTGGCTGGGCAGCCTTATTCACGGACATGCAGATGGGGTGGGTCTAGCCATTGTCACTATCTCTGCTTTGTAGCCCGCCTGCCCACGGCATCCTCCAGCTCCTTTCTTGTTGTAAAAACGTCCACAAAGGCAAGAAACAGTCGCCCAGTGGCCCTGGCCTACAAGGAGACCTTGGCCAGCCATTGTCTTGACTCTCTGATTTTGATTGATTGATTGATCGATTGTTTTCTAGGCTGTCCCATTACTGAAGTTTTGGGACAGTTTGACAATAAAAAAATATAAACACAGCATCCTAAAAATTCAACTAACAATAAAGCCCCAATTAAAACAGCTGGGCCTTAAAACACTGGGATTATAAAAATGGTTTTGGCCGGGTGCCGACAAGAATAAAGTTGCCCGGTGAACCCCTCTGGGGAGCAAAGTCCACAATTGGGGCGCCACCACAGAGAAGGCCCTCCTCCAGGTAGTCACCTTCCTCATCTCCTCCACGGAGGGCTCCCGGAGAAGGGCGCCTGCCCCAGACCTCAAGGGGCAGGCAGGCACACCTGGAAGGAGACACGCCTTCCGCCAGTGGCAGGCACAATTCTTCTTGGAATGCTCACAATGCCAAGGACCTGCCCCTGCTAAAATGATAAACTCTGCCAAGATACAGCAGGCCGCTGTAAAACACCCAAGCCATTCTGGATCAGCAGACGGAGGCGAAGAGGAGGAAGCATCCCGATTCTTCACTGGCCACGCGCCTGCCTCCCCCGCATTCCCCTTCCCTGCCTGCCCACCCGTCTCCCGGAGAGCCCCATCCGACTCACCAATGCGGGCAACGGGGATGCCTATTTGGAGAATCTGCACCGTGCTGCCCACAGCCGCCTGCACGCTGGGAAAGGCGCAGACCGCCGCCACGGTGGCTTCGGGGATGCCGTGCAGGCGCAGCGTGACTTGGGTAATGAGGCCGAGGGTCCCCTCCGAGCCGACAAAGAGCCCCGTCAGGTGGTAGCCGGCAGCGCTCTTCCTGCGAGTGAAGAGCGAGTGACCGCACAGGTTCCCGGCCCGCGCCCTGCGTGGGACAGCGGCGTCTCCTGTCGGAGCAAGCTGCCGGGCACGCCAGCCTCAGGGGGCTCGGCCCACTGGGGACCGAACTCCCGGGGGCCGCGATGGGAGTGGCTGAAGGCCACGGGGGCGGAGCCAAAGGCCACAGGGCTGCCATGAGCCTCACACCAGCTGTGCCCAGGCAGGTGCCGCCCAGATGTGTTCGACTTCAACCCCCCTCCCAGCACACCTGTTGGCGAAGGCTAGTGCATGAGCCGGACAGTCGAGGGCTGTTCAGACCAGCACATCTGGAGAGCACGGGGCGGGGGAGGCAGCCGGTGACCCCTTTCCCCGTGGGACTCCTCCTCTGTTGCCCCTCGGCTTTGCAACGCCCAAGAGCTTCGTGGGAGCTCTCCGTGGTGCTGAACTCCACTCCCAAGGGGGCTCGTGGACATGCCGCACTGGGGACAAATCCGAGGAAGCCGAGAATTTGAATGACAATGGAGGGGAAACCCCATGGGCTGAGAAGTGGCTGGCACCCCGTGGCAATTGCGCTCCGTGGCATTTCCATTTGGGGCCTCTGCCGTCTCTGGTTTTGCATCATACCGCATTTCATTCTTTGAAATATTTGCATGGCGTTCTATATTCCGTCTCCTGCGGCATTGTACTGTTTTAACTGTACCTTTGCCTGTACCTGGTGCATTGCCTTGGCCACTGGGGAAAGGGCTGGTGAGAGCCGAAGGCCAGTTGGTGCATGCCAAACGTTCTGGCCTTCGACTCTCACCAGCTCTTTCCCGGTGGCCAAGGCAATGTGTCAGGTCAGGGAAAGCAATTGCAAGCTAACCCCATGTGTTTCTTAACCCCCCCCCCAATTATGCAGCAAAAAGTCTGAATTCTGCAACTGGTGTCAATCAGGGCTGGGCAGAATGTAGAGCGGAATCTTGACTCCCAGATGTTTCTCAATAGCAAGAACCAAAACGGCTGGAATGTAGTTGCTGAGCAAGATTCCTCCAGGGGGAACTGCAGGCTTCATTCTAGGACTGATCATGAACCCCTAGCGGAGGATCCCTAGCACTCATCCGTCTGCCTGAGGCAATGTCTCGCACCCGGCTCCAACTCACGGATCTCACAATCAAGCCAAGCAGCACTGCTGCAGCCCAGGCCTTGGCCCTTCCCACTGCAAAGGACTCAGCTGTGCCCAAGCTGCATTTCAGACAAAGTCCATCTCATTTCTTCTGAAATGAAAACCATTTTGCATCGTTTACTCCGAGTCTTATATCAGACTCTTTTACTTTTGCAAGCCGCCCTGAGACTGCGGCATATACACGTTGAAATTAATTAAAGTTTTGTCAGCTGCAAAGGCAGGTGTGAGGCTGCCCAGGTGCCTTTTGTGGGGAGCGCATCTCCGTGGCCCTGTGGGTGCAAACGGGCTTCCTGTCCCCAGAAACCCATGGAGACCAAGCTACGCCAGGCAGGTGCGGCACCAGCACGTGCAGAAGAAGCGGCTCAGCAGGCTGCCCACATCGCAGAGGGAACCAGTGGGGGGAGAGCGTGCGCTCAGGAGAACGCCGCAGCGGAGGGGGCCGGCGTGGGCGTAGCGGTGCCGGCGACTCGAGGTGGGCAGGAAAGGAAGGGTCGGCCCAGCAGAGGGCTGCGCACCTGCGGGGGGGGGGGGGCGAGAGGCGTACCTGGGCCGCCGGTTCTGCCCAGCCGTGTGCAGCACCCTCCCGTCGGAGAGCACGACCTGCATGTTCAGCACGTTCTGGCGCATGGTGCCGTAGCGCACGGCGTTGGTGCCAGAGGCCCCCGTGGCAGCCATGCCGCAGAGAGATGCGTCGGCCCCGGGGTCTGCGGAGGAGATGGGACAGTGGGGTGAGCCCACCAGGCGGGCCCCAGACTGCCTCTGCCAGGGGCCCTCTGCTGGGAGCGCAGCCTGCAGGACTGTCCTCCCTCGGATGGCGCCCTGTGTTTGACAGACTGTGTGGCCTAGAGGTTAGAGCGCTGGCCTCGGGCTGGGGAGGGCCAGGGTTCCACTTGGCCATGTTACTCACCTGGCCAGCCACTGACTCCTCAGCCTACCCCACCCCACAGGGTTGTTGTGAAGATTAAATGGCAAGGAGACTCCCTCTGCTCCATGGAGGGGCAGGCATGTAAGAAAAGCATAAATAAAATAATATTTGAAGGGCCATCCAGTCCAATTCTATTTTAAAGAATGTGTTTTGGCTGCATATTTTCATGCATCTGTCTTATTATCGCTTTCATCAAGTCTTTAAAGATTTTGAAACTATTTTCATCCCTATGATTGTCAGCCAGCTGAGCTTCGTTCGCCTGGTGGAACAGCAGAGCATGTGTCCATTAATGCATCGTGCCTGCAGCTTGTTTGAGATATTCTTTGCATCAGCTCTGCACAAGAGCTTGAAAAGACTGACACTGGTCACCTGGCCACCCTCTTGCAAGCCACAGTGCCCTATCTTTTTATTTATAATAAAAAGACGCAGTGATGGACGGGCTAGAAATATCCCAAATAAATAAATAAAGATTATTTCAAAAAGTGCACCACTGCATGTAAATTAGCAGATGTTGCGCACACTGGTAAAAATAACTCTGCGTTAACTGCATGCACATTCTGTGCCGCTCAGCACCTTCCGTGTCCTCTTTCCCCCATTTTGGGCCATCCAAACAGGGCCAGCCTGCCACTTTCAGCAGGCCGTCTCCTGGGGCTACCATGATTTTCCCAGAATTGCCCAGAAGCCAGTCCTACCGACGGGAAACCAGAGTCCGCTGCCCCTCAAGAAGCTGTTCAGAGCCTTCCGGGTCACGCCTGGCTCCACCACAACGGTGAAGTCCTCGGGGTTCAGCTGAGAGACCTGGTCCATTTGGGTCAGGTTGACGCACACACCGCCCTGTCCGCAGAGGGCAAACACGAGGTCAGCCCCAGGGCAGCTGTTCTGGGAGGGAGAGAGGAGTGGGCCCGACACGGGGCAGCCCCACACCACCTCGCCGCCTTGCCCCAGCCCAGCCATGCTCCGTGCTCAGCGCCCCCCCCCCACCTCCTGCTTGCCACTGTGCCCCCCACCCTCCAGGGCCAGCATCAACGGCCAGTAGGGCCAGCCCCCTGCTGAGGTGCACACCCGGAGTTGCTCCTCCTTGCCTCCGCTGCGGTCCGGGGCTCACCTGCCTCTCACCTTCACCCAGGTGATGGGGGAGGCAGAGGAGGGGGAGGTGCCCTGGCTCCCCCACTCCCCCGCCTCTGCCTGCCAAGCTAGCCAGGGGTGGCCGGGATGAGGAAGAGGGGGAAGAGCGGCTGGGAACCACCGCAGTGGGAGGGAGGACTCACAGAGGGAGGGAGCATGGGGGGTCTTGCCCAAGGGCCCTCCAGCACCTGCAGCTGGCACTGGGCCGCCCATTTACCTTGCCAGGCGCCGGCCATACCTGGACAGCGTTCACACCGCCTTCTAGCCCAGTGCCCGTGCCGTAGGGGATGATGGGAACTCCCCGGCTGTAGCACTCGGCTGCCAGCAAGCTGACCTGCTCCACATTCTGGGGCCAAACCACGGCGTCGGGGGGGCAGCACCTGAGAGAGAGGGACAAGGTGCGACAGCTGCCGGAGCTGGGGAAGAGCCGGGAGGCCTGGCGCACAGCGGGAGAGGAGCCGGGGTCCTGGACGCGGGTGCCACGCCTCCCCCGCCACCAGCGTCCTCATCCCGCAGCAGATCCGGCACAGGGAGGCTCTGCGCTTGAAGTTGTCCCGTTCGCTTTAGCAGATCGCTCTTCTGCAGGATGAAGGGCAAACCTGGTGGCTCCGATCCAGGTAGGAAGTGCGGCGGGGAAGAGCTAAAGCCCCACCCCACACGATCGTGTCCAGTGACAGCTCAGAGCCGCTGCACTTCCTCTGGAGCGCAACAGGATAAAGGAGCCGCTAGCTGTGGGGGTCTGAGCCCCACGGTGGTGGGAGGGCAGACTCACGGCTTTTCAGCCCAGGGCCCGCTAGAACCCGGAGTGGGCACTGACATGCCTGCTGCAAACACCCCGTCGCCTGGCTGAGAGCAGCCCAGCAATGCCCTGGCTCAAGGCCCAGGCCCTGCCCTCGCCTCGACTTCCTGACCTCCGCCCATTCCATCCTCTTCCCTTGAGGCCCTTTTCAACCCGGGGCCCTTCCAGATGTTTTAGACCTCCCCTGGGCCCAGCTGCATACTTGGAATCTGGGAACATTTTGCTCGTGTTACTGGGCAACGATGCTTACGTATCCCAGAGTGTCCGTTCACATGGACAGCTATGAAAATTAGGTCAAAGGGGGCATCAAAGGGGGCTGCTAATTGCTAGCAATTAAACTAGTTCTTTATTTTGCTTCTGATCATGTTTTCAATTTTTTGTTCTTAACAGATTTTCTCAATTTCTGATTATCTCTTTGGTAAATCTTGTAAGGGCCTTTGGCTAATTGCAATAAAACATGACTGGAGTATTCCTTCAGCTGTTTGCAGTCTTCCCAGAGAATGCTGGTTAGCAACAACTTTCAGCGACTAGGGAAGGCTCCATGAAATGTAGCCCAGCACAACGCACGTGTGCAAACGTGAGTAACAACGGAGAGGGGAAAAACGCGCAAGCCATCAAGTGGTGGAAAATGGCAGTGCATGGCTATCACAAAGAACCCAGGATTCATCCCTGCCAAGAGCCGAATTCCACCAGTGGGTCTGGGGACAGTTTGGCACAGCTTTTGCAACATGTGGCCGAACAAATGGACCGGCTGGAAACTCGTGCCTTTCGCCAGTCACCTCCAGTAAGGTAGAGCCTGGGTACTGGTTTGTCCTGAGCACAAGTGATTCGGTATCGAGCATTTTTTATGGAGAGCAAGTAAAATTAACTGGTTGCTGCAGCAGCTGTGGGCGCAAGAAGCCTTCCCCAAGCTGGTGCCCTCCAGACGCTTTGGGGCAGAATTCCCAGCACACCTAGCCATTGCTAGGTGGAGGGCAGTTGTCGGCAGTTGTCGGGTCAGGCTGTGCCACTCTCTCCGTATGCTTGAGAAAGACCTGCAAAGTTTGCTGCAGAAATCCAGTGCTGTAAGCAACCTTTTTTGCGGGCTCAGTCCGTACTTTGCCCGGAGGTGTCGAGCTACACTGGGCACGGGTCTTGCCAGCGACGGTCTGCTGTTGGAAGCTCTCCCTGTTGCAGTGCAAAGTCTTTTCACATAATTTGCTTGAGAATGGGCAGCTAAGACCATTAGCAATTTGAAGCAAAAGACCTGATCCTGGGAAAAAGCACTTGCGAGAACGGGCCGCTGATCCCATCATCCCCTCGGCTGGCACGGCTTTTGCATCCTCCCTGGCTGCATAGCTATGCGGGTTGCTGAGACAAACTCCCGCACTTGCGTGTTCGCCGTGGTCTATTTCCTGGTGCTTTCGTGATGCTAGGCACACCTTGGCCACCTCCGCTAGACCAGGGCTCGGCAACCTTTAACACTCAAAGAGCCGTTTGGACCCTTTGAAAGAAAACTCCGAGAGCTGCAAACCCCTTTTGACATCTAAAATGAAGATCACACTGCATATATCGTTTTTCACCTTATTGCTATGTATCTCTTCATTATGATTTAGGTGCAGCTCTTGTTCAGTCTCTAAACACTGTTATTTTTATTCTTACATTATAAACTAGTAGGACACCTTTCATATATTTTGAATAGGAGAACAGCTTCCTGCAGAGTCAAAGTCAGTGCTAAAGGGCTGCATGCATTAAACAGCAAACCCCATAAGCTCGTCAGCAATAAAGCAAATGAATCTACCCACATACCATTAAACGTTTGGTTTTCTTCAGAAACTTTTCTTTTCTTCGATTTATCCATGGTTGGCCTGGGGTGGGCAGGGGGGTGTGGGGGAAGCTCAGTAAATCAGAGCAGATTGTGTTTAGTGACTGATTAGCAGATAAACAGTCAAGTGCTGTGAATTGTGACAGGTCCCAAGCGCAGCTTTTATCATTCAGAGGAAGGAGATGACACTGGGACAAAGAGAATCCTTGCAGCATGTTCAGTGTAACATGAGGGCCTGCAGGAAGCTTGTTTAGCAGCGGGATGTAGCGATTTACTGAACCGGCGAGGCTGCCTGAGTGGAGCTTCGAGCAGATCGGCGGCTGTGCCGGCGCATTTTGAGCGACGGAGCCGCAGCGGAGGGGTTCGAGCCACGTGTGGCTCCAGAGCCGCAGGTTGCCGACCCCAGAGCTAGACTGTCTGTGTCGATATCCCGACCTCTCCAGTCCAGATGCTTAGGTCCCCCAGATG
This sequence comes from Varanus komodoensis, assembly GCF_004798865.1. Lineage (NCBI taxonomy): Eukaryota > Metazoa > Chordata > Lepidosauria > Squamata > Varanidae > Varanus > Varanus komodoensis. Next base: position 10,320,704 of record NW_025335701.1, on the reverse strand, counting down.
CACAGAGCTACTTCTCCTTCCTGGGACACTGCAGCACCCATGGGATGCTAGGAAATGCCACCGTACCTGTGCATGGATTCATCGTGGCCGTGATGCTCACGAACAGCGGCTGCCGTGGCCACGTTGGAGCTCCCCACCACAGCCCTCAGTGAATCGAGGAAGCCTTCCGTCAGCCACTCCTGTGGAAGGACACAAGGCACACTGTAGAGAAGGCAGGGGACAGGGGACAGGTGCGGAGGTGGACAGACCTGCACGACGCGCAAGCCAAGCTCTTTACAATCTGTGCTGCCATCGGGTGAGTGAAGGGCAAGGGCAGGAAGCAAAGGTGAAATGCTCCAGTCCACGGGACAACCAGGCTGCAGATGCTCTCGCTGGTCGGAGAGACTTCGCTCAGAGGCAGGACCAGCTTGCTTGCAGATGGTCCCAGGTTTGATCGCTGGCATCTCCAGCCTGGGCTAGAAAAAAGCCCATCCTCAGACCCTTGGGAGCAGCTGCCGGTCATTCAACAGTCCTGGGATGGATGGATGGATGAACGGCTGGACTGCAGAACTCCATTCTCCACCGTCTGATGTTCAGTCTGGCCCTCCAGGGACCTAGGGTGGCTGTACCCCATTTCCCTATCCATTCTCGGATTTTGTGCCTCCCTTTCCTCATTCCTCTCCCAGCCCCTGATAAAAGCGTTATTCAAAGATTTGCTAGCATTTTGCGGTATCTTGTGTAAATCCAGCCCCCTGTCTGAAAAAGGCTCAACAGCACAAGAACATGGGGAACCACCAACTGTCTGTATTTAATAGGCCCCAAAACCTTCTTTCCAGTACATGCGTGTCACAGACTCTGTATGTGACTGGCCAGCTTGGCTGGTCGTTGCACTTTGAGTCAAAGCAAGCTGTGTCATGGATCTTGTCGACCTGTGGCCCACGTTTAAAAATACTTGCTATTGGCAAATAAATAAAATACACTGCATGTGAAGCAGGAACGGAACAGGGAATGGGCTTTAGGATCTATAACTGAAGTTTCAGTGAATCTCAGATTAAGTCTTATTAAGCCTCTTTAATCAGGGATTGTCTCTATCATCTTAGCCATGTCTGTTAATTGCCTCTTTTTGGGAGCAGGTTATAATATGGATAAACTTAGCAGCTGAACACTCTTTAATATTTGCAAATGCACACATTCACCCAGATTACGGACCTCTTCCCTAGCAGATAAATGCATCGTTGGTGTAAATTAATTTTCCACAGCCTTTTGATGGCTTTTAAAAAACAATCATATTGTACTGAAATATTTCTTTTCAAAAATGATTTGAACAGTTTGCTGCAATAGCCCTAACAATGTAGAGCAACCCAGTCCTAGGCAGGTTTACTCTGAAGCAAGCCCCACTGTGTTCACTGGAAATATTTTAAACCAGTCTCACCAGTACACGGGGATTAGTTTCCTCTGCAAGAGTGGTGGCCCTCCCTTTGCTAAAACATTTTAGCAGTGTGGCGTGACCCCCTTGCAGATGAGACAGGAGCCCTTTGACACTGGCAGAATAGACCACCTTTAAGGTTCTTTCCAACTCTAGATTTTCAGCCAGCCTTGTGTATTTAAACTTAAACTTTTATTTATTTAAAACTTTTCCATCCTATCCCATCACAGACATCTCAGGACAGTTTACAACAAACTGATACAATAAAAATAGAAATAGGAGTAACCCCCCCCCCATTTTGGCCTCCTCCAGGCATGCTGCCTGGGAATGATGGGAGTTGTGACCCCATCAAACACCTGCAAGGTGCAATGCTGGGGAGAGTAAGCCTTTTTTTGCACTTTCTTTGCACAGGCCCCGCACTCCCATGTTCCATGCCACCTGCGACACTGGCCTGAAGTGCCGATTCTGCCCGCCTGCCCTTGGGAGCTAAGCAGGGTTGGGCCTGGTTGAATACTGGATGGGGAATGTGGTGGATCATGCAGAGACCTTGGGCTATGGGCGGTACGGAATAATACTAATAACATGGTGATGATGTGCGCTTGCATCTGCAGCCTGGCCATCTTCCGCCTAGCTTCCTGTTTGGCAGCTCCTTCCATGCCCCGCGGCTCTTGCTGTTCCCCCTCCAGCAGAACGAGTCTGAAAAAGCCAGAGAACAGGCAGAGCCCGGCCAGCAAGTTCTTCTCCCCGCTGCCGGGAAGCATGACCGGCAAAGCGATTTTTTTCTTCCTTCCTTCCTTTTTTTTTGCCCTACGGAGGAAAAATGGATGAACTCTGAGGTGCCCCAGTGATGGCACATGTGGTACAGCCCTCTCTTGGGATGGCAGCAAATCCAAATGCAGGGAGGGGAGAGCTACTCGTGCGTTAAAGTCCCCAGAAGCAATCTCCCTCCTTCATGTGGCAGTCAAGCATAGAAAGGACTTCTTCACGGATCTCCAACACCCGTTCGGAGGAGGGGCGGGGGCTGCACCACACCCGCTTGCAGCCGCAGTCCCGCACACCCCGAAATCGCCCGCCCGCCCCCGCCGCACCAACAGGCCGCTCCACCTTTAACCGAGCGCCTCGCCAGTCCGCCTTATCTCACTGCTTGCAGCATGGCCTTTTTTTAGCGCTGGCCAAACTGTCCAAGCCCTTGGCTAATGCAAGCCCGACAGCCTCTTCCGGGCAAGCAGCTTGTGCTTTGGATCCGGTGGGGCCCTTGGGGCCATCAGAGGGCCATCGTGGGCAGAAAACCAACAGGTAAAGCTACCTCTGCCAGGGCAGCTCGCCTATCCAAGGCGAGGGCAGAGAGGAGGCGGAAACACGGAGTTGTTTTGCCTGCTCGGAGAGCAAAGTTCCTCCTTGCCCTCAGCCCCTCCTTGCAAGCGGAGTTAATGGACGCAGGACCCGAGTCTCAGGTTGCACGTGGGAACGCTCCCCGCCAAGGGGCTGGATCCAGACTGGGTCTTACGTAGAGCAGACCCGCTGAAAGCCGCGGGGCTTGACGTCGCCTCCGAGGTCGTTCGTTTCAGTGGGTTTACTCTAGGCAGGACCACCGCGGCTCCGCCAGGGCTGACGGCAGCTCCTTCTGCCCCCCGCCCGCCCTACCTTGGCGGCTCCTTGCGAGTAACTCCTCGCCGCCCAGCGCAGCGTCCGCCGCAGAGCCATGGCTGCCCGCAGGGACAGGAGGCAGGCCGGCCCGGCCGAGGCACTGGCCGGAAGGGGGAGGGAAGGCGGGGCCGCCGCCGCGGCTTAAGGTGGGCCGGGAGCGCGCGCCGGCTGGCCCCCGTCGCCGCAGCAGAGCGCGAGGAGGAGCCGTCTGCACATGCTCAGCGGCACTCGCGCCTTGGCTTCCGCCACGGGCCTCCGGGCCAGAGCGTGCGCGCCAGTGCAACTGCGAGCGCTCACACGCGGGGCGGAAAGGAGGACGGGCCTGGGGAGCCGGGGGGGGCCGGGGGGGCTGGCCCCTCTCGATTAGCCCGGAGAGGAGGGTCCCCCCCGCCCTCCCCGAGCGGGCACAAAGACCTGGCGGTTCAGAGCAAGGCTCAGGGATGCCCTGGGACCAAGGTGGGCCGCGGCGCTTGCCGGGGGAAGCTGGCGAGGAGGAGGCTTGCGCAGGCAGTGAAGGAGGCGATCGGCGTAGCGAGCAAGGATCCGTGCGGACTCCCATCGCTTTTTCGTGGGTCGAGCAGTCCTTCCCGGAATGCTCTCCTTTCCTTTTTTATTCCAGTGTAGGTGCGGCTGAAATGAGTCTTCTGTAAACAGCGCCATGAACGGGGCCTGCCATTTTTATTTCATTTTGCTTATTAAAGGTTGATATCGCTCAGTAGCTAAGGCGCTCTGCTCGGTTTTCAAAGAGGACGCCCCTAAATACACAATATAATAAGGTAATATGGAACCAGCTAGGACATTAGAATTATTTTCACCAATAACGGCAGATCCCAGTATCCATGAAAAGCCTTACCATGTGCTGATTTGAATAGAAATGTAAAAAAACGTAGGCACATTTTTCATGTTCTGCCTGCTCGGGGGTCAGAAGTAGGGGCCAAACCCAGAAACCCACCCCTTGGATGAAGTCAAAAGTGCTTGGCTGGAAGAAAGCTGTGTGCTGTCTAGAAAAGCCATCAAAGAGGGGATTATGCCCACGAAGCAACTCGCCTTATTTATTTGGACAAAGTGTAGATTTAGAAAGCTTTCTCTTTCTTGAAATTCAAATCACAGAGGGGCCTGCACACTACTTATTTTGAAAGAATGCTTTGAAAATGGTTTGAATCTATTAGGAACTAAGCCATGTGGAATTGGCTCTATCGATTCCCCCACCCGCAACAAATACGTTTGATCATTGGAAAAGCTTTTGAGGTATTTATGCAGTTTGTAAATTTGGCACAGTGTGCTTTTTAGTCTTCTTTCCTCAGCGTAAATGTCAAGAGTCATGTCAGCAGAAGGCATTCAGAAGCCAGAAACATTTCCAAGTTCAGTTTTTCTGGAAAACGTCTTAAGGAAGTAGTGGCATTTCCGCCCAAGTAGCCTAGGCTGAGTGCTTTGGGGTGCCACCATGACACCCCGTGAGAGCAGCATTGTGCTGGATGCTGGCAGAGATGTACTACCCGTGCTTGGCCCAGGTCCTCCTGGGCAGCTAAAAGGTGGGATCTGGTCCCACCATATGTATTAATGGGCACCAGTTTGGAATTTAGGCTCAAGACAAAACACACGAGGGTGGTGGATGAAGATTTTATTGTTCCACAGCCAAGCAGGCTTAGTTCTTGGCAAGCACCTCCTGGATGAAAGGAAGGAGCTCCGTGACACGGGCATAGACCCCGGGGATGGATGGGGAGCAGCGGCTGCTTCCCCAGGACACAATCCCAACCAGTTTCCAGACGCCGTCCTTCTGGCACACCAGGGGCCCACCGGAGTCACCCTGCGGAGAGGCATCGCGGCAAAAGGTCAAGAGAGGCTCCCTGGGGAGAATGTGGGGCTTCTCCCTGCCATGGGCCTCGGAGCCCTGCCTCCCCTTCCAGGTGGCGAGGGAAGGCCCGACCCCTTGCAGACTGGAGAGCAGACACACACGCGCGTGCCTTGAAGCAAGCAGTGCTCTGCCCCGGGGACTGAGGGGCAGGGTTTCGGCAAAAACGGCTCCCAGGGATCAAGCCCAGGGGCAAGAGCAACAGTGGTAAAGGATGGGCAGCAACGCGAGACCCCCAGGAAGCGACCCAGAGATTCCAAGGCCATTGCTGTGACCGAGCATCTCGGGGGGGGGGAGGCCTTTGGGGAGGGCTGGCACACCAAGTCCCCCCTACCTTTTGATTTAGTGGCTACCTGTGGAATTTTGCCAGAGGCTGTTACAGAACAGCTGCTGGGGGTTGCCACACTAGAGACATTCAGGGGGAAACTGGGCAGCCCTCTGAGTGGGAGGGTGTGACTTGTTGTCCTGCAACAGCGGGGGGTTGGACTCGATGGCCTTCATGACCTCTTCCAGCTCTACTATTCTGGGATGCTATGATTCTAGTCATAGCACGGCTGGGACGGTGAGGCCGGGCAACCCCAGTGCACGGACTTCTCAAAAGGACCAGGGAAAAGCCACTTGCCTGGAAACTGCCTCCAGAAGCAAAGGAACTCTGTGCAACCCGAATCAAGGGGGCTCTGGAGGGAAGCACTTCCAATACGCCACTGCCTCCCGGTTCAAAATAAGGACGTGAGGGCGTCACACCATAAAATCAGGATGTCCAGGAACCCCGGAAAGGGCCGAGAGGGGAGATGGTGGGCCCCACGCTGGGGACCCCAAGTACGGGGACTGGGCTGGGCTGGGGGAGACCCACCATGCAAGAAGAGGCTCCAGCAGCTCCGGCACAGATCATGACGTCTGCAATGCGGTTGCCCCAGTATTTCTTGCACCCCTCGTTGGACAAGAGGGGAAGAGCCACTTGCTGCAGCTTATCCGGAGTATATTTGTCTGAAATAGATCACACGGGCAGAGGGGTTCACCGAGATACAGGCAGCGGCAACCCAGTGGGATATTTCAGTCCGTCCTCCACGGGCTTCAGGCCTGCTGCACGGTGCAAGCGCGCCCCTTCCCTTCTCATTCCAGCCCTGCAGTAGCTCCCCGCGAGAACCCTGCACGCGCTAGCTGGGTGCTCAGGGGTTGGCCAGGCTTCGGACAGGAGGCCTGGGGAAGGCTGTCTGGAGGCTCCTTGCACCTCCTACAAGCAACTTTGGATCAGGGCTGCAGTGGGTGCGGGACAAGCCTTCTCTGCTTCCAGATACAGCCCGGATGGAAATCCCATCCCATCCCGGTCTCGGGAGCCGAGTTCGCTGCTAGCGGGTGTCTGCACATTTGCTCCTCCACAACTTAAGTCAGGCACAGCGCCTGGCACAGCGACTTGTGCAAGGGAATCAGCCCAAGAGGTTAGAGGCCCCTCCCACCGAGTCAAGCCCAAATCACCCTGTCTCCAAAGCTTTGCCGCCTGCTGCCCTTCTTCTACTGCCCTGACGCTGAGCACATTTAGGAGGAGAAATGCGCAGATTTTGTCGAAGCTGCCCCATCCACTTTTCGTGGATTCCTGGGCATCTTTTGCACAGGCGACAGGTTTGGATTTTTAAACCAGAGCCTTGTTCCACTAGTGCTGAAGCCAAGAGCTTCCGCTGCCCATTCGCCACTCGGGCCAGTGCCAGGATATTACCAGTGGGGTTGGTCAGGCCCCAGCCGGTGGTGACGCAGGTCATGCCTTCTGGAAAGACATCCGTGGCCTTGGGCAGACACACAGGGGACACCTGTCTCCTTAGCTTCACCGGGGTGGCAAGTTTGAGCAGCGTGATGTCGTTGCGGATGGTGAACATGTTGTACTTGGGGTTCTTGAAGACCTGCCGAAGGAAAGGCGAGCGCTCAGGTCCAGCCAAGAGAGTGCGCAGCTCCTCCACCTGAAGAAGCTGCCCCCGCGGTTGGTGGTGGGGAGCTGGTGGGGGGACCGGGGACGATTAGAGGCGGCAATGGTTCTGCATGACCGCTGCAAAATTCCCTGCATGAAGTGTGGCTGCTGCCACGTCGTGTGTCTCCAGAGGAGGCGGTGATCCTGAGAGCGAAGTTGCAAGGTCGACAGAGCGGATGCATTTTGGGGAGCAAAAGAAGTAAGAACTGGAATGGAGATGCTGCTGCGTTTTGCAGCCTGGAATCATGGGAAGAACAGAGACTTTGCAACCCAGTGCCTGCAGTACCTCGGCCTGGAGGAGCCGTTAATTCGGGCCAAAATGCATCAAGGGGTATCTGAAAACTGGGGAGATCGATGTGTCCTTACACACCTGGGCAATCTTTACGATTTGAACATCTTCTCCAGGATGGCGCTGGTCAAATTCACCCAACACCACCAGGTGACTTGTCCTGCATGGAAGAGGGAGTCATGAAGGCGACACAAGGTGCATTCCCCAATCAAACAGGCACAGGAATACATGCAGCGCTTTGCACGACATCACTAATTCCAGCCCCGACCTGGAAAGGCAGAGCTGGCTGGCCAGCCTGCCGGGGCCAGGAGGCATCGCAGCTGGGAGAGAATCGCTTGCCCGGGTCAGCCCTTGAGTTCAAGTGAGGAACGTCAGCCATTTCTCGAGCAGGAATCAGGTCCAGCACCAATGCCCAGCATCCTTGGAGCGTTTCCTGGGTCGCAGCGTCCCAGCAGGGCTGTGAGCAGATGCCGGCTCAGCATCCGCTGCATATCATTCTCTTCCTCAGCCAACTGGATTTCACCGCCATTTAAGTGCCTCTCATTTTGTGCACAAATAATTCCAGTACTTAAGTAATAAATACGTTCGGGATACACTGTGCTAGGTAAGAGTGCTTCTGAGGACATGCAGAGTGCATTTCTTTTTCTGCTACTGGTATTATTGTGGGCTGCCAGGGCACCATTTCTTTGGCAGAAAGGTGGGATGCAAATCAAATAGATTATATAATGAAATAAGAATGCATTAACAACATTATCAATAATATTCCTATTCCTATTCATAATTTTACTGAAATTATTAGTAGTGCTAATGATAATAATAGTAATACAGATATTAATGCACAAGTCATGCTATCAATAATAGTAATACACATGGGAGGTTTTGCCTGTGGCATTAAATGGGCAAACCCTCCAGGGAGCCCGCCTTCCTCAGAATACGGCGCCCCGGAACCTGTCCCCTGAGGAAGCGACGACTCGCAGCGAGCCCCCACACGCGCGACACCTGCCCACCTGACGTTGCAGTGGGCAGCAGTGACCACCCAGTCCTCGCTGATCAGGGACCCTCCGCAGAAGTGGAAGCCGGTGCTGTCCTGGGGGGTGGAAAGAACAGGTGAGCTGCTGGGGAGGGCCAGCCGGTGTCCCTGCTGCAGCGCATCCGCCCTCTCCGCACCGCAGGAGTGGGGTTCCCCTCCGCCATCAAGCAGGCACGGAAGCAGCCACAGCCGGGACCTAGAGGAACATCTGCCGACGGGGAGGGGATGGCCCGCTCATTTATCTTGGTCAGGAGCTGGCAGCCTGCACGGCAGGCCTTAGATGCAGGCAGATTCCTCCCCTTCTCTGCGTCTGCCTCACCTGCCTGGCAATGGAACAAGAGGTGCTTGGCCCCACACACCTGCAGGGTCCGGGCTGGGGAAGCCAGCCTGGCCCAACCAAACCAGCAGCCACAGCTGCATCCAGCAGCCCCCTGAGCGGGTGGACCATTATGCTCCTGGTTTGGATGGAGCAGACCAACTTCCACAGCCTGGACCCTCTCAGAGGTGTTGTTCAGAGACCCCTGCCATCCCATAACCAGGCAGGTTAGACAAGAGGGGGAATGACGTGAAGAAGCTCTCCTGGCGCTCCCCTTTCAGTTCACTCGCGCTTTCGGGGCTCCAGACCAAACGATGTGGTACCAGCTGCTTACCTGCAAGGAGACTTGCCACGGCCACGATCCAGGCACTGCCTCCTCACCATTGACGATGCGGGCATAGCCACTGAGCGTGGGCTGGATGGCAGGAATGCCACAGCCTGCGGGAAAAACAAAAAGCTAACTCTGGAAAAAGAAAATTCGCTAGTGGGATGTGGGAGATTGGCTTGGCCTGCGCCAGGAATCCCGACGCGGCGACACACCTGGCTTTGCTTTTGCAAGAACGCCGTGTGCCCAGCGCCAGTGCCGCGGGAGGCCTTTCTTCACCCGGGAGCTCGTCGCCGGTGCCCTTCATCTTACACCTAGCGTTCCCCAAACCAGATACAAAAGGCCATCTTTATTAATGGACTCCCAGCCCAGAATATCCCTGCCTCATGGTCCAGGATCATGCGTCCCTTCCAGTGTGACACCAGGATGAGTCTCCCACACGACAAAGCACCACCGCGCATCACCACAGCCGTGCCCCGCAGCCGCAAAGAGGGCCACGCAGACTGCCTGCGCCGATGCAGACTGGCATCCATCCTAGCCATTCTCATCCCCATCAGAAGCAGTGGGTTTGGTTAATCACATTGATTTAGGACCAGATCATCCTCAAAGACCTCGCGCCGCAAGTGGAAGAGGTTGCAACGATACGCTGCTGCTGAGAAGACCCCCTTTCCCTCCACAGCCAGCAGCCAGCTGGGACGATGGGAACACGCCCCCCCCCCCCGCCCGTGGAGTGAGCAGTGCCGCATGGCCCAGCCGCCCGAGGCGCCGGGGGTGCTTGGCAGACAGTTGGCACATTTTGGGTAGGTGGGCCCCTCCTCCCACGCCAGTGCTCCGCCGGGATCCCAAGGGGCAGGCATCTTCCCCGCCACTGCCGCACTGGAGTCCCTGCGGATTTCTCCCTGCGTGGCCAGTGGCTCGCGGAGGATGGTGCTCATCTCCATTTCGAAGGCCATGAGCTGGTGCTGCCCAGAGACATACTATTCCCTTTTCATTTCGCTTTTCCTGGAGATCAGGAAAGGTGTCTGGCGAGTCCACCGGTTGGCAGCCACAAGTAAACACCACTGGGGCCCTTTGGAGGAGCCACCCCATGTTTCTGCGGTTGGCTTGCGCATGGATGTGCACATTAAAAAAATCCATAGCACGTAAATGCAATTGTTCACGTTCGCTTGAAAAGGGCGAATTCCAGCCCTCAGCTGGGAAAACACCGGTCCCAAAGGGAAGGTCCCTTTGCTGAGAAGAGGCTGCTCTTGTGATTTGTGCACCCTCCCCAGCTGAAAAAAGAAAAGGGTCTTCCTAAATTGGGTGTGTTAATCCACCCCTCCCCCAAACTCCTTCTTCTCAAGAAAATCTTATTTCTTTATCCTTTTGCTCCTACTAGTCTCCACGGGGGAGACTTTTGGACTTTACGCCAAGCCCCCAGTGGCACAGGAAGGGTTAAAAGTGCACCCCATCATTTTTCAGGGGAATCCCCATTTGACAGTTACCAAAGGCAATGAGTTGGTCAAGCAAGGGGAGAAGGAAAAAACCCTTCCGCATGTGAAGGTTGACGGCGGGGGCAGAGAAAACTCCCTTTAGCACGGCTAAGCCAACGTCCCTCGGTGCATCCAAAGGCAGCCAGCTATTGGGAGGGGGCTCAGAGAAGGCTTGCTGGCGTCCCCCAGCGTCCTCCCCCAGTGTTCAGCGACACTCTGCCGAATTGCTGGAAGGGCCCGGATGGCCCCTTGGCTCCGGACTGCGGGCAGGGAGCCTGAGTGGGGTGGCAGACAAGGCCATGGTCCCCAAGAACGAAAGCGTCCTGCCGTTTCGATCCTGATGGTGCCGTTTCTGCTACGGCACTGCCATGACAATGCAGAAAGCAGAGCAGCCTTTGCTTCCCAGGAGGCACCGTGGGCTCTTCCCGCTCGGCGGCTTGACTCTGCTCCAACGCCAGTCGTAACAGGAGCATACGCGCCGTTCTCTGGTTCCGACATCGCATCCTCTCCCGTAGGAGCAGAGGGCACGTGGATGCCAAGGGTGACCCGTGGCTCAGAGACAGTGGGACCCAACCCCACCGTGGCACCTGTCCCCGGTGACACTTTCTTCAGAGAGACGGAGAGAGCCCTCAAGCCTGCATCCCAGCCTAGTGGGCAAACCTCTCCAGGTGCCGAAGAGGGCAGGTGTTGCTTCTCCCGCCCCAGTCCAGCCTCTTGCCCAGTGGGACTGCAAGGGCTGAGACACTCACCAGCAGCAGCACCGAGGGCGGCCAGGAGGGTGAGGAGCCAGAGGGATGCCATCTTGATCTTGAATGGGTGAAGGACACAAGCCTCGCAAGCCTTTATATGCCCAGCGAACGGGCATGCCTGGCAAAGCGAGCTGATTTCCCAGGCCCCTGTTATCTGGGGACCTTGAAGATAAGCCTGGCCTGGCTTGGGGGGGACAGCCCCCAGTGCTGACAGGGCTGGGAGCAGCAAAGTGGAGTTCTGACGGTTGCATTTCTCGATTTTGGAGCCCTGGGAGAGGCCGCATGGATGCCGTGTGTGTCTGCAGTGAGGAGGACAGTGGCCTTGGGCATTCCCACAGATGCCTGGCTGCACTCCAGATGACTGAGCATTGGAGATATTTCAGCGAGATCGGGGAGCATGGGCCAGGTCAAGGTTCTGAGATGAAGCGGGGGGGGGGGGAGTGGAGGCTCTCTCAAGGCCAGGCACTTCACCGAGCCAGGCCGTTCCTGGGAATGGCCAAGATGGACAGCCAGGGTAGGGGTCTCTGAGGATGAGGAATTCCCAGGTGCAGACCAGACCCCCAGTCTCAACCCCATGGCGAGGCATCAGCAGGGACGAGGGCCCAACTGGACGAGCGGTGCTCAGAGGAAAGGCCTGCTTGCCTTTGGAAAGCCTCTCCCCCTCCTCCCGAGCGGATGGGGCCCAGGCATGCTCATAAGGAGAGTTCCTGGAGGAAAACACTCGACTGAGGTCAAGAAGCTACTCTGTGCATGCTCAGAGATCCGTTTGGGTGCCACAGAGAAGGTTGCAGGGAAAACGGCCGGTGGCGGGTGAGGCTCTGAAGGGGGAACCCCGTTGCTGCCTTTGCAACGGACGTGTCCAGAGAGCCCTTAAGCAGGGGAACCTGAGCCAACTCCTTCCATCTATAGCCAGCACTGCTGATGGTTAGGGTCATGGGAGTTGTAGTCCAAGAGCTGAGAGGACCTTGCTCCCTCCTCCCTTGAATACATCTCATTTCGCGTACGGGGAACAGCAGGACACAAGCCATTTCTTCCCAAGGTGCAGGGAGGAAGTTTCTCCCCCCCCCCCCCCCCCGCCACGTGCAACTTATCCACTTATCAGGAAGCCCCAACAATAAAACTGGGGGGGTGGGGTGGGGGGCAAGGACAGAGGACATTGCCCCACACCCCTCCATGGTCAGCACCTGAACAGCAGAGAGAGCAAGCTCTGGAGTCACCTCGTCCTGCTTCCCTATTTAAATTCCAGCTATTTCAAATGCTGGAACTGAAATTGAAATTGAAAGCTGGCTGTTTCTCAACTTAAATTCCAGCAATTTCGAAAGCGGCCCCTGTACATATTCATTTGCAAGTGCAGGCAGAAGCAAGCCGGTGTCCCCCTTCGGTGCCCTGGACCGCAGCGAGCTCTGTGCTGGCATCTGGGGGTGGGTGTCTGGGTGGAAGATTCTGGGGTGCCCTTGCAGGACTTGGCCAGTTCTGGAGAGGCCGTGCATGCTGGGCCTTTGACAAAGAGGGAGGCGGAGGCGGCCTCACCTTCCCTGTGGCTGGCCTTCCCAGGGGGCTTGTCCACCGTGACCACAGAGCTGTTGCAGCGGGGACGGGGAGGCAAAGGGATTGCTGAAGAACAGCCCGGACACGTGTCCTGGGCTGCGAACAAGGCAAGATCGCGCTGCGGAAGAGAGGGTGCTGTGGGAAGTTTGCGCTCACCGGCCGAAGCACATTTCTTGCAGGAAAGGAGATGAACTCCATGCGTTTTGGAATGATGCACATTTCTGGCCAGTATCGTCTACGTGGAAAATATTTTAAAGAAAATATGAGGAAAGCTTGCTGCAAGAGTCACTGTGGGCTGCCGTGCCCATATTGGTCCCAGTGCTTTTTTAAGTACAGTGGTCCCTTGGCTCACGAATGCCTTGGATCATGACCAAATCGGGTCGCAAACAAAAATTTCATGAAAATTTTAACGTGGGTCATGAACTCCGCATTGGGTGGTGACCAAGATGGCAGCCATTCCCCCCCACCCCGGTGGGGAGATGGCCACGTCCGCAGTCGCGCTCCTGCCGGAAAGACGGGCGCGATCTCGGCCATCTCCCCCGCATGCCCCCAGCACGAAAGCGGCCACCTCCCCACTTGGGGCGAGGAGGTGGCCGAGATGGTGCCTGCCTCCCCCTCCCCCAGCGCGCCCCGTTAGCACCTGTCCACCCCCTCCCCCCGCCAGTGTGCTGGGATGACCGGCCCATCTTGGTTGTGCGGGGGGGGGGGGGCAGGGAGACGGCCGCGCTTGTGCTTGGGGTGGGGGGGCACTCCTTGTTCTTTGTCACTTCGTTTCACATTTTTGTGACTAAAAAAAATGGTTACAGAACGGATTAACCTCATTTACATTGACCCTTATGGGGAAATTTGACTTGGCTCATGACCAGTTTGGGTCACGACCAGAGTCCTGGAACGGAGCAGGTTCGTGAGCCAAGGTGCCACTGTAATTGGGAGTTTAAATTTGTTTCCGTTGGTGCCCTCTTCCACCCTCCCCTTCTGGGGAAACACCGGTTCTTGTGCCAGAAGCCGCGTGTTTGCTCTGGCCCTGCTGCTGTTCTCAGCTCCCTCCTGGCAGCAAAGTTTGCCTGCTGGCCGGGAAGAGAGCGGTGATTGCATCAGGCACCTGGGCTGTGAGAGCCCTGAAAGGGAGAGAGAACGAAGCCAGGTGTGCTGTTGGAAGAAGGCGAACATCAGGCGCTCCGCGCATGGCCCTGGGCAGGGAGCGGGAGCTGTCATGGTCACAAGGAGCTTGTTGACCTTTCCTGGCGCAGGCTGCCCCGTGTTCCAGGCACTGCCCAACGCTTTTATCCTGCTATCGGCCCTCCTCGTTCATGGAAAGGCAGGGGGAGGTCGGGTGCTTGGCCATCCCAGGTTCGTAACCCTTCCAGTCTGTCGATGCATCATGCAGAAGGGTCCATTACAGAGAGAGGGAAGGCGAGGGGGACTTGGGCACCATCGAGCTGACTGTGTGGCTCGCAGGTCCTGGTTCTCCTCCTCCTCCTCCTCCTCCTCCTCCTCCTCCTCATTGTGGCTGCCACGTCCTCGGTGATGGACAGCAGAGCAGGTAGAAAGTGGCATCTGCTGCCCCCAGCAGGGGGAGGGGCAGGCTGCGAGGATGAGGAGCAGCAGCTAGCGCAGGTGCCCTCTCAGGGTGCGAGGCCAGCCCTGTGGCAGGTGGAAGCGAACTTCCGGCTGCCTGGCCCGCAAATGGCCACGGGGGCTCCTGTGCAGCTGTTTCTTCTGGAACGGCCTCGGCCCGTTTGCTCGCTGCGGATGCATCCCAAGACGGCTTTGAATGCCGAAGCCTCAGTCCCGTGATGCTTGCAGAGGGTCCAGAGGACCTGCGTTCTCCCATCGCTGCTTCTACCTTTGTTTTAGCTGGGGGAATTCAGGGAAGGCGGAGCCCTGCCTCTTGATGCACCAGGACCACTGGCCTGGAAGCGACCCGTGACGGTCTCTGCGTTTTTCAGAAGGGCAGGAAGCCAGCGAACCGGGAGGCCTCAGAGCCACTTCTGCTGGGTCCTGCAGGGGAGCCCCATGTTGGATCGTGTGCAGCCTGGTGTTCGGTGTGCGGAGAGGCCAACTGGATGCACATGGGAAGTACGGGCACGCAAGAGCCAAGGAGGGGCACACAGAGGCTGCGAGGCCCTGGTCCTGGACCTAGTTCAGACGCGGCCAGTGCATCACAACCAGCCGTCATGGAGAACCTCACCCTCTGCAGAAACATAGAAAGAGGGCGAGTCAGAAGGGGCTTCCCGGGCCATCTAGTCTGACCCCCGGATCCAGCTGGCTCCACTCACGACATGCCCACCATGTGGACGTCCAGTCTGTCCTTGAACAGCCTCCCCGATGGGGCCTCAGCCACCTCCCGGGGAAGCCCATTCCACACCCTCGGGGTCCCGACTGTCAGGAAGAGCTTCCTGGCATCCAAATGGATCCTTGGCTCCCTGAGCTTTGCTCCGTTGGAGCGCGTCCTGCCTTCCTCTGCAGGGGAGAACAGGTCTCTACCCACCTCCGTGTGACACCCCCTCACATACCTGTATGTCGCCAACAGATCCCCTCTGAGTCTCCTCCAGGCTGAAGAGACCCAGTTCCCTCAGTCTCGCCTCATGCCCCGTCCCCTGCAAACCGGCCACCAACCTTGTGGCCCGGAGCTGCACTGACTCCAACCTGGCTATATCTCGCTTGTAATGAGGGGCCCAGAACTGAACTCAGTACTCCAGTCCACTTTTAAAACCATCCAAGACAGAGCCTATCACGAAATCTCGTGGAAGTGCATTCTATGGACGGAGGTGAAGTGAAACCAGGACTCACGACGATGCAGCACAGGAGATCCGAAGGCACCAGGCAAGCAAGCGAACGAACCAGAAAAATTCAGAAAAAGGTGTTTTTTCCCAAAAACATATTGGGGAAAAATGAATGATGGCACGTTTTCTTTCCGAATGATACATAAAATGGTTCAGAAAGAGTGCTCATATATTTACTCCCCAAGAACATTATCTAAAAACTAAGTGAGAGATGTTTGTGGAAGACGTTGTATAATATCAGATTGTTATAGTTCTTGTGCACTGAGGGCAAGCCGTTTTAGATTGCACACGGTGCCTAAAATACACAAATGCAAGAGCAAGCGCCATCACCCCCGAGGGGGCACTGCGGTGTCGTAAGAGGAGGGACGAGCTTTAAGTCTCTTCGCTGCTTCAGGCCTTCCTCTTGCTGGAATCGTTGGCGGATCAGTTTCTACCCTCTTGACGAGGCCCCAGAGGACTGGGAGAAAGTACACAGCAACAAGAAGTTTACTGAATCGAACAGCAAGGGATTAAATGTAACTGAATAGAGAAAAGCAAAGTGTGTTTTACCTGCATGAATCTTTATGTAAATCATAACTTAATTGCTACCAGGCTGATGCTTTGCAGCAACCACTTGCGCACTTGCAGGCCAGCTGCTGCATGTTTTCTCTCCCTCAAATGGTGGGGCTGATATCTAGCATATGAAGCACTTCCAATGTGCAAATTCTAGTTGTTTTTAAAAAAACTTTAAAACTCGCAGTGTGGAATGTTTCATGCAAAGATGGGCATGATAAAGGACCAAAATGGCAGGGACCTAACAGAGGCAGAAGAGATTAAGAAGAGGTGGCAAGATTACACAGAAGAACTAGGCAAGAAAGAGCTTAACGTCCCTGATAACCACGATGGAGTGGTCACTGACCTCGAGCCAGACATCCTGGAATGTGAAGTCAAATGGGCCTTAGGAAGTCTGAGCAACAACAAAGCTAGAGGAGGCGACAGTATTCCAGCTGAGCTATTCAAAATCTTGAAAGACGATGCAGTAAAAGTGCTACACTCAATATGCCAGCAAATTTGGAAAACTCAACAGTGGCCACAGGATTGGAAAAGGTCAGTTTACATTCCCATCCCAAAGAAGGGCAGTGCCAAAGAA